>NW_026047583.1:61974743-62320993 GCF_023864345.2 Schistocerca serialis cubense
GTCGAGATTCAGTACATCGTCCTCCAGCCGAGTTGTCTCCAAGGGTCTATCGCTGCCTCAGGCGCGTTATGGTCGTTCTCCTCTAACTCTAGATTGTCGAATCGGACGCAAAACTAACGTTTAATTCTAATGTTCCGACTCTGCTAACGACGATGATACATTCAAGTTTGGTCGAGATTCAATCCATCGTCATCCAGCCGACTTCTCTGCAAGGGTCTATTGCTGCCTCGGTCACCTTATGGTCGTTCTCCTGTGAGAGTAGATTTTCGAATCCGACGCATAACTGACTTGTAATTATAACGTTCCGACGCTGCTAAAGACCAAGGTACACTCAAGTTTGGTCGAGATTCAATGCATCGTCCTTCAGCCGACTTGTCTCATAGGATCCATTGCTGCCTGGGGCACCTTATGATCGCTCTCCTGTGAGTCTAGGTTTTCGAACCCGACGCAAAACTTGCATTTCATTCGAAAGTACGAACCCTTCTAATGATGATGGAACACACAAATTTCGTCGTGATTCAATAGATCGTCCTCCAGCCTACTTCACTCCAAGGGTCTATTGCATCGGGCACCTTAAGGTCTTTCTACTGTGAGTCTCCTTTTCGGATCCGACGAAAAACTGACTAGAAATTGTAACGTTCAGAGCCTCCTAATGACGATGGAACACAAATTGTGTCGAAATTCAATACATTGCCCTCCAGACGACTTGTCTCTAAGGGTCTATTGCTGCCTCGGGCACCTTATGTTCGTTCTCCTGTGAGTCTGGGTTTTCGAATCCGACGCAAAACTTACATTTAATTATAACGTTCCGACCCTGCTAAAGACCATTGTACATTCAAGTTTGGTCGAGATTCAATACATCGTCCTCAAGCCGACTTCTCTCCAAGGGTCTATTGCTGCCTCGGGCACCTTATGGTCGTCGTCCTGTGAGTCTAGATTTTCGAATCCGACGCAGAACTGACATTAAATTATAAAGTTCCGCCCCGCTAATGACGATGGTACACTCATATTTGGTCGAGATTCAATAAATCGTCCTCCAGCCGACTTGTCTTCAAGGGGCTATTGCTGCCTCGGGCACCTTATGGTCGTTCTCCTGTGAGCCTACATTTTCGAATCCGACCCAAAACTGATTTCTAATTCTGACGTTTCGTCCCTGCTAACGACGATGTAACACACAAATATCGTCACATTTCAATACATGGTCCTCCAGCCTACTTCTCACCATTGGTCCATTGCTGCCTTGGGCACCTAACGGTCGTTCTCCTGTGTGTCTCTATTATGTAATCCGACGCAAAACTGACATTTAATTCTAACAGACGGACCCTGCTAACGTCGATGGAACACACAAATTTCGTCTCGATTCAATACATCGTCCTCCAGCCTACTTCTCAACCAAAGTCTATTGCTGCCTCGGGCACGTTATGATCTTTCTGCTGTGAGTCTCCTTTTTGAATCAGACGCAAAACTGACAGTTAATTGTAACGCTCATAACGTCCTAATGACGATGGAACACACAAATAGCATCGAAATTAAATACATCGTCCTCCACCGACGTCTCTCCAAGGGTCTATTGCTTCCTCCGGCACCTTATGGTCGTTCTCGTGTGAGTCTACAATTTCGAATCCGACGCAAAACTGGCATTGAATTCTAACGTTCCAACACTGGTAACGACAATGGTACATTCGAGTTTGGTCGAGATTCAATACATCGTCCTCCAGCCGACTTGTCTACAAGGGTCTATTGCTGCCTCGGGCACCTTATGGCAGTTCTCCTGTGAAACTAGGTTTTCGAATCCGACGCAAAACTGACATTTAATTATAACGTTCCTACCCTGTTATAGACCATGGAACATTCAAGTTTGGTCGAGATTCAATACATCGTCCTCCAGCCGACTTGTCTCCAAGGATCTATTGCTGCCTCCTGTGAGTCTACATTTTCGACTCCCGACGCAAAACTGACGTTGGATTCTAACGTTCCGACACTGGTAACGACGATGGTACATTGAAGTTTGGTCGAGATTCAATACATCGTCCTCCAGCCGACTTGTCTCCAAGGGTCTATTGCTGCCTCGGGCACCTTATTATCTTTCTCGAGTGAGTCTACATTTTCGAATCCGACGCAAAACTGACATTGAATTCTAACGTTCCGACCATGCTAACGACGATGATACATTCAAGTTTGGTCGAGTTTCAGTACATCGTCCTCCAGGCGACTTGTCTCCAAGGGTGTATTGCTGCTTCGGGCACCTTATGGTCGTTCCCCTGTGAGTCTAGATTTACGAATCCGACGCAAAAATGACTATGACTATGACCCTGCTAACGACGATAGCACATTCAAGTTTGGTAGAGATTCAATACATCGTCCTCCAGTCGTAGTGTCTCCAGTGGTCTATTTATGCCTCGGGCACCATATGGTCGATCTCCTCTGAGTCTAGATTTTCGAATCGGACGCAAAACTGACATTTAATTCTAACGTTCCGACCCTGTTAACGACGATGGTACATTCAAATTTGGTCGAGATATAATACATCGTCCTCCAGCCGACTTGTCTCCAAGGGTCTATTGCTGCCTCGGGCACCTTATGGTCGTTCTCCTGCGAGTCTACGTTTTCGAATCCGATTCAAAACTGACATTCAATTATAACGTTCCGACCTTGCTAAAGACGATGGTGCATTCAAGTGTGGTCGAGATTCAATACATCGTGCTCCAGCCGACTTGGGTCCAAGGGTCAGTCGCTGCTTCGGACACCTTATGGTCGTCCTCCTCTGAGTCTACATTTTCGAATGTGACGCAAAACTGACATTTAATACTAACGTTTCGAATCTGCTAACGGCGATGGTACATTCAAGTTTGGTCAAGATTAAATAAATCGTTCTCCAGCCGACGTGTCTCCAACGGTCTATTGCTGCCTCGGTCACCTTATGGTCGTACTCCTTTGAGTCTAGGTTTTCGAATCCGACGCAAAACTGACATTTAATTATAAAGTTCCGGCCCTGCTAAAGACGACGGTACACTCATGAATGGTCGAGATTCAATAAATCGTCCTCCAGCCGACTTGTCTATAATGGATGGTCTATTGCTACCTCGAGCACTTTATGGTCGTTCTCCTGTGAGTCTACATTTTCGAAACCGACGCAAAACTGACATTGAATTCTAACGTTCCGACGCTGCTAACCATGATAATATATTCAAGTTTGGTCGAGATTCAATACATCGTCCTCCAGCCGACTTGTCTCCAAGGGTCTATTGCTGCCTCGGGCACTTTATTGTCTTTCTCCAGTGAGTCTACATTTTCGAATCCGACGCAAGACTGACATTGAATTCTAACGTTCCGATCATGCTAACGACGATGATACATTCAAGTTTGGTCGAGATTCAGTACAACGTCCTCCAGCCGACTTGTCTCCAAGGGTGTATTGCTGCCCCGGGCACCTTATGGTCGTTCCCCTGTGAGTCTAGGTTTACGAATCCGACGCAAAAATGACTATGTGTATGACCCTGCTAAATACGATAGTACATTCAAGTTTGGTCGAGATTCAATGCATCGTCCTCCAGCCGAAGTGTCTCCAGTGGTCTATTTATGCCTCGGGCACCATATGGTCGATCTCCTGTGAGTCTAGATTTTCGAATCGGACGCAAAACTGACATTGAATTCTAACGTTCCGACCCTGTTAACGACGATGGTACATTCAAGTTTGGTCGAGATTCAATGCATCGTCCTCCAGCCGACTTGTCTCCAAGGGTCTATTGCTGCCTCGTGATCCTTATGGGCGTTGTCCTCTGAGTCTAGATTTTCGAATCGGACGCAAAACTGACATTGAATTCTAACGTTCTGCCCTTGCTAACGACGATGGTACATTCAAATTTCGTCGAGATTCAATACATCGTCCTCCAGCCGACTTGTCTCCAAGGGTCTATTGCTGCCTTGGGCACATTATGGTCGTTCTCCTGTGAGTCTAGGTTTTCGAATCCGACACAAAACTGACATTTAATTATAACGCTCCGACCCTGCTTAAGACCATGGTACATTCAAGTTTCGTCGAGATTCAATACATCGTCCTCCAGCTGACTTCTCTCCAAGGGTCTATTGCTGCCTCGGGCACCTTATGGTCGTCATCCTGTGATTCTAGGTTTTCGAATCCGACGCAGATCTGACATTGACTTATAAAGTTCCGACCCTGCTAATGACGATGGTACACTGATATTTTGTCGAGATTCAATAAATCGTCCTCCAGCTGACTTGTGTCCAAGGGTCTGTTGCTGCCTCGGGGCACATTTAGGAGAAGTCTCGTTGGTCATGGGACGAGTCAATACATGAAATTATAACACGTTTGTAGAAACAGATAAAAAGAAATATAAGAAACATATTCAGGCGACAAGTCATTAGTTTAAATAAAGAAAATCAAGAATGTAACACTGGAATTTGCTTAATTTTTTATCTCTTCCAGGAGCTCCTTTACAGAATAGAAGGAGTGAGCCATGAGGAAACTCTTCAGTTTAGTCTTAAAAGTGTTTGGGCTACTGCTAAGATTTTTGAGTTCTTGTGGTAGCTTGTTGAAAATGGATGCAGCAGAATACTGCACTCCTTTCTGCACAAGAGTCAAGGAAGTGTATTCCACATGCAGATTTGATTTCTGCCTAGTATTAACTGAGTGAGGGCAATGTCAAAATTCCCAGACTATTGAATAGGGGTCGACAAGAGGTTTTCGAACTTACACCATACATAGCACGAACCGCCCGTTTTTGAGCCAAAAATACCCTTTTTGAATCAGAAGAATTACCCCAAAAAATAGTACCATATGACATAAGCGTATGAAAATATGCGAAGTATACTACTTTTCGTGTTGAAATGTCACTTATTTCAGATACTGTTCTAATGGTAAATAAAGCGGCATTTAGTTTCTGAACAAGATCCTGAACATGGGCTTTCCACAACAGCTTACTATCTATCCGTACGCCTAGGAACTTGAACTGTTCCGTCTCGCTTATAACATGCCCATTCTGTCTGATTACAATGTCAGTTCTTGTTGAATTGTGGGTTAGAAACTGTAAAAACTGAGTCTTACTGTGATTTAGCATCAAATTATTTTCCACAAGCCACGAACTTATATCATGAACTACATTATTTGATAATGTTTCAATATTACACACAAGATCCTTCACTACCAAGGTGGTGTCATCAGCAAACAGAAATATTTTTGAATCACCTGTAATACTAGAAGGCATATCATTTACATAAATAAGGAACAGCAGTGGCCCCAGCACCGACCCTTGGGGAACGCCCCATTTAACAGTGCCCCATTGGGACTGAACATCATTACCACTGTCAATATTGCGGAGGTTTACCTTCTGATTTCTGTTCTTAAAGTAGGAGGCGAACCAATTGTAAGCTACTCCCCTTACTCCATAATGTTCCAACTTCTGCAGTAATATTTTGTGGTCAACACAGTCAAAAGCCTTCGTTAAATCGAAGAAAAAACCTAACGTTCGCAACATTTTATTTAATCCGTCCAAAACCTCACAGAGAAAAGAGACTATAGCATTTTCAGTTGTTAAGCCATTTCTAAAACCAAACTGTTCATTTGACAGCAAATTGTGTGAATTTAAATGCTGCAGTAACCTTGTATATACAACCCTCTCGATAACTTTAGCAAACACCGATGGCATAGAAATAGGTCTATAATTGTCAACATTATCCCTGTCTCCCTTTTTATAAAGTGGCTTCACTACCGAGTACTTTAATCGGTCAGGAAACCGACCACTCCTAAAGGAAAACTTACAGATATGGCTAAGTACTGAGCTAACATACGTGGAACAATACTTCAGTATTCTGCTAGATACCCCGTCATATCCATGAGAGTTCTCGGTCTTTAGTGATTTAATTATTAACTCAATCTCCCTCTTGTCAGTATCATGGAGGAGCATTTCAGGTAACAGTCTCGGAACACTTTTTTCTAAGAGCGCTATGTGATTCCCTGTTGGAACTAGGTTTCTATTTAGTTCACCTGCTATATTCAGAAAGTGATTATTAAGTACTGTACATATATGCGACTTATCAGTAACACGGACATCCCCACTACGCACTGATTCTATATTCTCGACCTGTCTCTGCAGACCAGCCACTTCCTTTACGACTGACCATATGGTTTTAATTTTATCCTGAGACTTAGCTATTCTATCTGCATACCACATACTTTTTGCCTTCCTAATAACTTTTTTAAGCACCTTACAATACTGTTTGTAATGGGCTGCTGCATTTAGATTTTGACTGTTTCTAACGTTTTGATATAATTGCCACTTCGTTCTACAAGATATTCTTATCCCTTTAGTCAGCCACCCAGGCTGCCTGTTTGTGCTAGTACACTGTTTTGAACGTTCTAACGGAAAGCAACTTTCAAAGAGCACGAGAAAAGTCTTGAGGAAAGCATTATATTTATCGTCTACTGTATCAGCACTATAAACATCTTGCCACTCTTGTTCCTTGATAAGGTTTACAAAAGCCTGTACAGCAACTGGATCAGCTTTCCTAAATAGTTGGTAACTATATTTAACATGTGTTGCAGCACAAGAATCTTTTAGACTTAAAATTTGTGCATCATGATCTGAAAGGCCATTCACCTTTTTGCTAACGGAATGCCCTTCTAATAATGACGAATGAACAAAAATATTGTCTATGGTTGTTCTACTGTTCCCTTGCACTCTCGTTGGAAAGAATACGGTTTGCATAAGATTATATGAATTAAGGAGGTCTACCAGCATCCTTTTCCTTGCACAATCACTTATACAATTAATATTGAAGTCACCACATATAACTAACTTTTTGTATTTCCTATAAAGTGAATCAAGAACCTCCTGTAGCTTTAGCAAAAATGTTGTGAAATCGGAGTCTGGGGATCTATAAATAACAACAGTAAGAAGTTTAGCTCCACTAAATTTAACCACACCTGCACAACATTCAAACACCTTTTCAGTGCAGTACTTTGAAACATCAATTGACTCAAATGGGATACCGTTTTTCACATACATGGCTACTCCCCCACACCGCAAAGAGCCCCTAGATAAGCTGCCAGCCAACCTGTATCCTGGTAAAGGAAGCCTCTGAATTATCTCCTTATTTAAGAAGTGTTCAGATATACCAATAATTTCAGAATCAACATCTATAAGCAGTTCACAACCTTTATCTCTAATACCTTGTATATTTTGATGAAATATACTAATTCCCTCATTAATTGGATACCCAAGCTTTGTAGAAAGTGGTTTCTTTGTTAGAGAGACTTCCCTTAAGCAGGAATACCTATCAGCTGACTTCAATCTAAAAAAGGTACAGCTCTAACACCCACAACTACCGGAATTTTCCCATGAGTGATCCCACCACCCCCACCTATGCCGTCACCTATAAGTGTTGCCAACCTCCCCTTCCCTTACCTGTTGAGGTGTAGGCCATGTCTAGTGAAACCCGTCCTACTGATAGACTCCACCGACACCACTGAAATGTGACTCATGCCTTCTGTCATCAGCGCACCCCCAAGTCTCATGTTATTGGGCCTGACGGCTGTATTAAGCTGAGGCCGATCGTGACGCTGAAACAGTTCCACGAAATGCACATTGGTGTTGCCAGTCTGAGTGGCTATCTTTTCCAGGTCACCATCTATGTCATACTCCCCATCCCTATCAATACTATTACCAGCCCCACCCACAATCAATACCTGATCCTCTTTAGTTAAATCCCTACATAACCCCCCTATGTTAAAAGTCACCTGAGCCAATCCTGCATTAGGCTTCACAATGCTGGTGACCTGGTACTCACTCCCCAAAACTTCCTGCAACTGCTGGCCTACACCTCTACCATGAGAACTACCCTAGCCACCGTAACTGCTGAGGTCTGCTGCATACTTCCTACATCTACAGCTACTAGAGATTCCTCTTCACTAGACTCTGACAGTTGGTCATATCTATTACAATCACCAATAGTAAAACTATCTGAAAATCTGCTTCTCCCAGCCGATCTCTTGCCAACTGACAGCTCCCATTCCGCAACCCCCTTCTCCCTCCTCATCCTATCTAGCTCCTCCTGTGCGTTTTTCAACTGCACCTGAAGGGCACAGATCTTACGCTCCTGCTCCTCTATCAATTTACTCTTGCTACATAACCTGCAGTTCCAGGAGAGGATCTCACCAGAATGCCCACTGGCTTCCCCGCTGCATTCCCCCCAGTGAAAATACTTCGAACAAGTCTCACACCGCAATCCACTACTCACGAACCTACGGCAAAGCCCACACTTCTCACTCATGGTGAAATTTTACAATTATTGAAACAAGAAAACAACTTTATCTAAGTTCCGCTACTACAATAAGAAAATGTCAAAAACTGACTACAATTATCACAAACTTGCTCTACGAGGGAAGTAATTACTATTATTGACAGTATTAATCAGTTCTCCTGTGAGTCTACATTTTCGAATACGACGCAAAACTGACATTGAATCCTAACGTTCCGACCCTGCTAACAATGATAGTACATTCAAGTTTGGTCGAGATTCAATACATCGTCCTCCAGCCGACTTGTCTCCAAGGGTCAATCGCTGCCTCGGACACCTTATGGTCGTCCTCCTCTGAGTGTATATTCTCGAATCGGACGCAAAACTGACATTTAATTCCAACGCTCCGAACCTGCTAACGACGATTTTACATTCAAGTTTGGTCAAGATTAAATACATCGCCCTCCAGCCGACTTGTCTCCAAGGGTCTATTGCTGCCTCGGGCACCTTGTGGTCGTTCTCCTGTGAGTCTACATTTTCGAATCCGACGCAAAACTGACATTCAATTATAACGTTCCGACCTTGCTAAAGACGATGGTACCCTCATGATTGGTCGAGATTCAATAAATCGTCCTCCAGCCGACTTGTTTCTAAAGGTATATTGCTACCTCGGGCACTTTATTGTCGTTGTCCTGTGAGTCTACATTTTCGAATCCGACGCAAAACTGACAATGAATTCTAACATTCCGACCCTGCTAACGTCGATGATACATTCAAGTTTGGTCGAGATTCAATACATCGTCCTAGAGCAAATTTGTCCCCAAGAGTCTATTGCTGCCTCGGGCAGCTTATGGTCGTTGTCCTGTGAGTCTAGATTTTCGAATCCGATGCAAAACTGACATTGCCTATGGTCGTTCTCCTTTTAGCCTACATTTTCGAATCCGACCCAGAACTGATATCTAATTCTGACGTTTCGACCCTGCTAACGACGATGGAACACACACAAATATCGTCGCATTTTAATACATGGTCCTCCAGCCTACATCTCACCATGGGTCCATTGCTGCCTCGGGCACCTAACGGTCGTTCTCCTTCGTGTCTAGGTTATGGAATCCCACGCAAAACTGACATTTAATATTAACGGACGGACCCTGCTAACGTCGATGGAACACACAAATTTCGTCTCGATTCAATACTTCTTCTTCCAGCCTACTTCTCTCCAAGGGTGTATTGCTGCCTCGGGCACGTTATGCTCTTCCTGCTTTGAGTCTCCTTTTCGATTCCGACGCAAAACTGACAGTTAATTGTAACGCTCATATCCTCCCACTGACAATGGAACACACAAATAGCGTCGAAATTTAATACATCCTCCTCCACCGACTTCTCTCCAAGGGTCTATTGCTTCCTCCGGCACCTTATGGTCGTTCTCCTGTGAGTCTACATTTTCGAATCCGAGGAAAAACTGACATTGAATTCTAGCGTTCCGGCCCTGCTAAAGACGATGATACATTCAAGTTTGGTCGAGATTCAATACATCGTCCTCCAGCCGACTTTTCTCCTAGGGTCTATTGCTGCCTCGGGCACCTTGTGGTCGTTCTCCTGTGAAACTAGGTTCTCGAATCCGTCCCAAAACTGACATTTCACTATAACGTTCCGACCCTGCTAAAGACCATGGTACATTCAAGTTTGGTCGAGATTTAATACATCGTCCTCCAGCCGACTTCTCTCCTAGGGTCTATTGCTGTCTCGGGCACCTTGTGGTCGTTCTCCTGTGAGTCTACATTTTCGAATCCGACGCAAAACTGACATTCAATTATAACGTTCCGACCTTGCTAAAGACGATGGTACACTCATGATTGGTCGAGATTCAATAAATCGTCCTCCAGCCGACTTGTTTCTAAAGGTATATTGCTACCTCGGGCACATTATGGTCGTTGTCCTGTGAGTCTACATTTTCGAATTCGACGCAAAACTGACAGTGAATTCAAACATTCCGACCTTGCTAACGTCGATGATACATACAAGTTTGGTTGAGATTCAATACATCGTCCTAGAGCAAATTTGTCTCCAAGAGTCTATTGCTGCCTCGGGCAGCTTATGGTCGTTGTCCTGAGAGACTAGATTTTCGAATCCGATGCAAAACTGACATTGAATTCTAGAGTTCCGACCCTGCTAACGACGATAGAACATTCAAGTTTGGTCGAGAATCAATACATCGTCCTCCAGCCAACTTGTCTCCAAGGGTCTATTGCTGCCTCGGTCACCATATAGTCGTTCTCTTGTGAGTCTAAGTTTTCGAAACCGACGCAAAACTGACATTTAATTATAACGTTCAGACCCTGCCAAAGACGATGGCACACTAATGAATGGTCGAGGTTCAATCAATCGTCCTCCAGCCGACTTGTCTATAATGGAAGGTCTATTGCTACCTCGGGCATTTTAAGGTCGTTCTCCTGTGAGTCTACATTTTCGAATCCGACCGAAAACTGACATTTAATTCTAACGTTCGGAACCTGCTAACGCCGATGCTACATTGAAGTGTGGTCTAGATTGAATACATCGTGCTCCAGCCGACTTGTCTCCAAGGGTCAATCGCTGCCTCGGACACCATATGGTCGTCCTCCTCTGAGTCTATATTTTCGAATCTGACGCAAAACTGACATTTAATTCTAACGTTCCGACCCTGCTAACAACGATGGTACATTAAAGTTTGTTCGAGATTCAATACATCGTCCTCCAGCCGACATGTCTCCAAGAGTCTATTGCTGCCTCGTGAACCTTATGTGCGTTCTCCTCTGAGTCTAGATTTTCGAATCGATCGCAGAACTGACATTGGATTCTAACGTTCTGCCCTTGCTAACGGCGATGGTACATTCAAATTTGGTCGAGATTAATACATCGTCCTCCAGCCGCTTTGTCTCCAAGGGTCTATTGCTGCCTCGGGCACATTATGGTCGTTCTCCTGTGAGTCTAGGTTTTCGAATCCGACACAAAACTGACATTTAATTACAACGCTCCGACCCTGCTTAAGACCATGGTACATTCAAGTTTCGTCGAGATTCAATACATCGTCCTCCAGCTGACTTCTCTCCAAGGGTCTATTGCTGCCTCGGGCACCTTATGGTCGTCATCCTGTGATTCTAGGTTTTCGAATCCGACGCAGATCTGACATTGACTTATAAAGTTCCGACCCTGCTAATGACGATGGTACACTGATATTTTGTCGAGATTCAATAAATCGTCCTCCAGCTGACTTGTGTCCAAGGGTCTGTTGCTGCCTCGGGGCACATTTAGGAGAAGTCTCGTTGGTCATGGGACGAGTCAATACATGAAATTATAACACGTTTGTAGAAACAGATAAAAAGAAATATAAGAAACATATTCAGGCGACAAGTCATTAGTTTAAATAAAGAAAATCAAGAATGTAACACTGGAATTTGCTTAATTTTTTATCTCTTCCAGGAGCTCCTTTACAGAATAGAAGGAGTGAGCCATGAGGAAACTCTTCAGTTTAGTCTTAAAAGTGTTTGGGCTACTGCTAAGATTTTTGAGTTCTTGTGGTAGCTTGTTGAAAATGGATGCAGCAGAATACTGCACTCCTTTCTGCACAAGAGTCAAGGAAGTGTATTCCACATGCAGATTTGATTTCTGCCTAGTATTAACTGAGTGAGGGCAATGTCAAAATTCCCAGACTATTGAATAGGGGTCGACAAGAGGTTTTCGAACTTACACCATACATAGCACGAACCGCCCGTTTTTGAGCCAAAAATACCCTTTTTGAATCAGAAGAATTACCCCAAAAAATAGTACCATATGACATAAGCGTATGAAAATATGCGAAGTATACTACTTTTCGTGTTGAAATGTCACTTATTTCAGATACTGTTCTAATGGTAAATAAAGCGGCATTTAGTTTCTGAACAAGATCCTGAACATGGGCTTTCCACAACAGCTTACTATCTATCCGTACGCCTAGGAACTTGAACTGTTCCGTCTCGCTTATAACATGCCCATTCTGTCTGATTACAATGTCAGTTCTTGTTGAATTGTGGGTTAGAAACTGTAAAAACTGAGTCTTACTGTGATTTAGCATCAAATTATTTTCCACAAGCCACGAACTTATATCATGAACTACATTATTTGATAATGTTTCAATATTACACACAAGATCCTTCACTACCAAGGTGGTGTCATCAGCAAACAGAAATATTTTTGAATCACCTGTAATACTAGAAGGCATATCATTTACATAAATAAGGAACAGCAGTGGCCCCAGCACCGACCCTTGGGGAACGCCCCATTTAACAGTGCCCCATTGGGACTGAACATCATTACCACTGTCAATATTGCGGAGGTTTACCTTCTGATTTCTGTTCTTAAAGTAGGAGGCGAACCAATTGTAAGCTACTCCCCTTACTCCATAATGTTCCAACTTCTGCAGTAATATTTTGTGGTCAACACAGTCAAAAGCCTTCGTTAAATCGAAGAAAAAACCTAACGTTCGCAACATTTTATTTAATCCGTCCAAAACCTCACAGAGAAAAGAGACTATAGCATTTTCAGTTGTTAAGCCATTTCTAAAACCAAACTGTTCATTTGACAGCAAATTGTGTGAATTTAAATGCTGCAGTAACCTTGTATATACAACCCTCTCGATAACTTTAGCAAACACCGATGGCATAGAAATAGGTCTATAATTGTCAACATTATCCCTGTCTCCCTTTTTATAAAGTGGCTTCACTACCGAGTACTTTAATCGGTCAGGAAACCGACCACTCCTAAAGGAAAACTTACAGATATGGCTAAGTACTGAGCTAACATACGTGGAACAATACTTCAGTATTCTGCTAGATACCCCGTCATATCCATGAGAGTTCTCGGTCTTTAGTGATTTAATTATTAACTCAATCTCCCTCTTGTCAGTATCATGGAGGAGCATTTCAGGTAACAGTCTCGGAACACTTTTTTCTAAGAGCGCTATGTGATTCCCTGTTGGAACTAGGTTTCTATTTAGTTCACCTGCTATATTCAGAAAGTGATTATTAAGTACTGTACATATATGCGACTTATCAGTAACACGGACATCCCCACTACGCACTGATTCTATATTCTCGACCTGTCTCTGCAGACCAGCCACTTCCTTTACGACTGACCATATGGTTTTAATTTTATCCTGAGACTTAGCTATTCTATCTGCATACCACATACTTTTTGCCTTCCTAATAACTTTTTTAAGCACCTTACAATACTGTTTGTAATGGGCTGCTGCATTTAGATTTTGACTGTTTCTAACGTTTTGATATAATTGCCACTTCGTTCTACAAGATATTCTTATCCCTTTAGTCAGCCACCCAGGCTGCCTGTTTGTGCTAGTACACTGTTTTGAACGTTCTAACGGAAAGCAACTTTCAAAGAGCACGAGAAAAGTCTTGAGGAAAGCATTATATTTATCGTCTACTGTATCAGCACTATAAACATCTTGCCACTCTTGTTCCTTGATAAGGTTTACAAAAGCCTGTACAGCAACTGGATCAGCTTTCCTAAATAGTTGGTAACTATATTTAACATGTGTTGCAGCACAAGAATCTTTTAGACTTAAAATTTGTGCATCATGATCTGAAAGGCCATTCACCTTTTTGCTAACGGAATGCCCTTCTAATAATGACGAATGAACAAAAATATTGTCTATGGTTGTTCTACTGTTCCCTTGCACTCTCGTTGGAAAGAATACGGTTTGCATAAGATTATATGAATTAAGGAGGTCTACCAGCATCCTTTTCCTTGCACAATCACTTATACAATTAATATTGAAGTCACCACATATAACTAACTTTTTGTATTTCCTATAAAGTGAATCAAGAACCTCCTGTAGCTTTAGCAAAAATGTTGTGAAATCGGAGTCTGGGGATCTATAAATAACAACAGTAAGAAGTTTAGCTCCACTAAATTTAACCACACCTGCACAACATTCAAACACCTTTTCAGTGCAGTACTTTGAAACATCAATTGACTCAAATGGGATACCGTTTTTCACATACATGGCTACTCCCCCACACCGCAAAGAGCCCCTAGATAAGCTGCCAGCCAACCTGTATCCTGGTAAAGGAAGCCTCTGAATTATCTCCTTATTTAAGAAGTGTTCAGATATACCAATAATTTCAGAATCAACATCTATAAGCAGTTCACAACCTTTATCTCTAATACCTTGTATATTTTGATGAAATATACTAATTCCCTCATTAATTGGATACCCAAGCTTTGTAGAAAGTGGTTTCTTTGTTAGAGAGACTTCCCTTAAGCAGGAATACCTATCAGCTGACTTCAATCTAAAAAAGGTACAGCTCTAACACCCACAACTACCGGAATTTTCCCATGAGTGATCCCACCACCCCCACCTATGCCGTCACCTATAAGTGTTGCCAACCTCCCCTTCCCTTACCTGTTGAGGTGTAGGCCATGTCTAGTGAAACCCGTCCTACTGATAGACTCCACCGACACCACTGAAATGTGACTCATGCCTTCTGTCATCAGCGCACCCCCAAGTCTCATGTTATTGGGCCTGACGGCTGTATTAAGCTGAGGCCGATCGTGACGCTGAAACAGTTCCACGAAATGCACATTGGTGTTGCCAGTCTGAGTGGCTATCTTTTCCAGGTCACCATCTATGTCATACTCCCCATCCCTATCAATACTATTACCAGCCCCACCCACAATCAATACCTGATCCTCTTTAGTTAAATCCCTACATAACCCCCCTATGTTAAAAGTCACCTGAGCCAATCCTGCATTAGGCTTCACAATGCTGGTGACCTGGTACTCACTCCCCAAAACTTCCTGCAACTGCTGGCCTACACCTCTACCATGAGAACTACCCTAGCCACCGTAACTGCTGAGGTCTGCTGCATACTTCCTACATCTACAGCTACTAGAGATTCCTCTTCACTAGACTCTGACAGTTGGTCATATCTATTACAATCACCAATAGTAAAACTATCTGAAAATCTGCTTCTCCCAGCCGATCTCTTGCCAACTGACAGCTCCCATTCCGCAACCCCCTTCTCCCTCCTCATCCTATCTAGCTCCTCCTGTGCGTTTTTCAACTGCACCTGAAGGGCACAGATCTTACGCTCCTGCTCCTCTATCAATTTACTCTTGCTACATAACCTGCAGTTCCAGGAGAGGATCTCACCAGAATGCCCACTGGCTTCCCCGCTGCATTCCCCCCAGTGAAAATACTTCGAACAAGTCTCACACCGCAATCCACTACTCACGAACCTACGGCAAAGCCCACACTTCTCACTCATGGTGAAATTTTACAATTATTGAAACAAGAAAACAACTTTATCTAAGTTCCGCTACTACAATAAGAAAATGTCAAAAACTGACTACAATTATCACAAACTTGCTCTACGAGGGAAGTAATTACTATTATTGACAGTATTAATCAGTTCTCCTGTGAGTCTACATTTTCGAATACGACGCAAAACTGACATTGAATCCTAACGTTCCGACCCTGCTAACAATGATAGTACATTCAAGTTTGGTCGAGATTCAATACATCGTCCTCCAGCCGACTTGTCTCCAAGGGTCAATCGCTGCCTCGGACACCTTATGGTCGTCCTCCTCTGAGTGTATATTCTCGAATCGGACGCAAAACTGACATTTAATTCCAACGCTCCGAACCTGCTAACGACGATTTTACATTCAAGTTTGGTCAAGATTAAATACATCGCCCTCCAGCCGACTTGTCTCCAAGGGTCTATTGCTGCCTCGGGCACCTTGTGGTCGTTCTCCTGTGAGTCTACATTTTCGAATCCGACGCAAAACTGACATTCAATTATAACGTTCCGACCTTGCTAAAGACGATGGTACCCTCATGATTGGTCGAGATTCAATAAATCGTCCTCCAGCCGACTTGTTTCTAAAGGTATATTGCTACCTCGGGCACTTTATTGTCGTTGTCCTGTGAGTCTACATTTTCGAATCCGACGCAAAACTGACAATGAATTCTAACATTCCGACCCTGCTAACGTCGATGATACATTCAAGTTTGGTCGAGATTCAATACATCGTCCTAGAGCAAATTTGTCCCCAAGAGTCTATTGCTGCCTCGGGCAGCTTATGGTCGTTGTCCTGTGAGTCTAGATTTTCGAATCCGATGCAAAACTGACATTGCCTATGGTCGTTCTCCTTTTAGCCTACATTTTCGAATCCGACCCAGAACTGATATCTAATTCTGACGTTTCGACCCTGCTAACGACGATGGAACACACACAAATATCGTCGCATTTTAATACATGGTCCTCCAGCCTACATCTCACCATGGGTCCATTGCTGCCTCGGGCACCTAACGGTCGTTCTCCTTCGTGTCTAGGTTATGGAATCCCACGCAAAACTGACATTTAATATTAACGGACGGACCCTGCTAACGTCGATGGAACACACAAATTTCGTCTCGATTCAATACTTCTTCTTCCAGCCTACTTCTCTCCAAGGGTGTATTGCTGCCTCGGGCACGTTATGCTCTTCCTGCTTTGAGTCTCCTTTTCGATTCCGACGCAAAACTGACAGTTAATTGTAACGCTCATATCCTCCCACTGACAATGGAACACACAAATAGCGTCGAAATTTAATACATCCTCCTCCACCGACTTCTCTCCAAGGGTCTATTGCTTCCTCCGGCACCTTATGGTCGTTCTCCTGTGAGTCTACATTTTCGAATCCGAGGAAAAACTGACATTGAATTCTAGCGTTCCGGCCCTGCTAAAGACGATGATACATTCAAGTTTGGTCGAGATTCAATACATCGTCCTCCAGCCGACTTTTCTCCTAGGGTCTATTGCTGCCTCGGGCACCTTGTGGTCGTTCTCCTGTGAAACTAGGTTCTCGAATCCGTCCCAAAACTGACATTTCATTATAACGTTCCGACCCTGCTAAAGACCATGGTACATTCAAGTTTGGTCGAGATTTAATACATCGTCCTCCAGCCGACTTCTCTCCTAGGGTCTATTGCTGTCTCGGGCACCTTGTGGTCGTTCTCCTGTGAGTCTACATTTTCGAATCCGACGCAAAACTGACATTCAATTATAACGTTCCGACCTTGCTAAAGACGATGGTACACTCATGATTGGTCGAGATTCAATAAATCGTCCTCCAGCCGACTTGTTTCTAAAGGTATATTGCTACCTCGGGCACATTATGGTCGTTGTCCTGTGAGTCTACATTTTCGAATTCGACGCAAAACTGACAGTGAATTCAAACATTCCGACCTTGCTAACGTCGATGATACATACAAGTTTGGTTGAGATTCAATACATCGTCCTAGAGCAAATTTGTCTCCAAGAGTCTATTGCTGCCTCGGGCAGCTTATGGTCGTTGTCCTGAGAGACTAGATTTTCGAATCCGATGCAAAACTGACATTGAATTCTAGAGTTCCGACCCTGCTAACGACGATAGAACATTCAAGTTTGGTCGAGAATCAATACATCGTCCTCCAGCCAACTTGTCTCCAAGGGTCTATTGCTGCCTCGGTCACCATATAGTCGTTCTCTTGTGAGTCTAAGTTTTCGAAACCTACGCAAAACTGACATTTAATTATAACGTTCAGACCCTGCCAAAGACGATGGCACACTAATGAATGGTCGAGGTTCAATCAATCGTCCTCCAGCCGACTTGTCTATAATGGAAGGTCTATTGCTACCTCGGGCATTTTAAGGTCGTTCTCCTGTGAGTCTACATTTTCGAATCCGACCGAAAACTGACATTTAATTCTAACGTTCGGAACCTGCTAACGCCGATGCTACATTGAAGTGTGGTCTAGATTGAATACATCGTGCTCCAGCCGACTTGTCTCCAAGGGTCAATCGCTGCCTCGGACACCATATGGTCGTCCTCCTCTGAGTCTATATTTTCGAATCTGACGCAAAACTGACATTTAATTCTAACGTTCCGACCCTGCTAACAACGATGGTACATTAAAGTTTGTTCGAGATTCAATACATCGTCCTCCAGCCGACATGTCTCCAAGAGTCTATTGCTGCCTCGTGAACCTTATGTGCGTTCTCCTCTGAGTCTAGATTTTCGAATCGATCGCAGAACTGACATTGGATTCTAACGTTCTGCCCTTGCTAACGGCGATGGTACATTCAAATTTGGTCGAGATTAATACATCGTCCTCCAGCCGCTTTGTCTCCAAGGGTCTATTGCTGCCTCGGGCACATTATGGTCGTTCTCCTGTGAGTCTAGGTTTTCGAATCCGACACAAAACTGACATTTAATTACAACGCTCCGACCCTGCTTAAGACCATGGTACATTCAAGTTTCGTCGAGATTCAATACATCGTCAACCAGCTGACTTCTCTCCAAGGGGCTATTGCTGCCTCGGGCACCTTATGGTCGTCCTCCTGTGATTCTAGGTTTTCTAATCCGACGCAGAACTGACATTTACTTATAAAGTTCCGACCCTGCTAATGACGATGGTACACTGATATTTGGTCGAGATTCAATAAATCGTCCTCCACCTGACTTGTGTCCAAGGGTCTATGCTGCCTCGGGGACCTGATGGTCGTTCTCCTGTGAGTCTACATTCTCGAATCCGACGAAAAACTGACATTGAATTCTAACGTTCCGGCCCTTCTTAAGACGATGATTTATTTAAGATTGGTCCAGATTCAATTCATCGTCCACCAGCCTACTTGTCTCCAACCCTGCTAAAGACGATGGTACACACAAGTTTGGTTGAGATTCAATACATCGTCCTCCAGCCGACTTGTCTCCATGGGTCTACTGCTTCCTCTGGCACCATATGGCCTTTCTCCTGGGAGTCTCCTTTTCGATTCCGATGCCAAACTGACATTTAATTATGACGTTCAGAGCCTCCTAATGACGATGGAACACACAAATTCTGTCAAGATTCAATACATCGTCCTCCAGCCGACATGTCTCCAAGGGTCTATTGCTGCCTCGGGCACCTTATGGTCGTCCTCCTCTGAGTCTGTATTTTCGAATCGTACGCAATACTGACATTTAATTCTAACGTTCCGAACCTGCTAACGACGATGGTACATTCAAGTTTGGTCAAGATTATATACATCGTCCTTAAGCCGACTTGTCTCCAAGGGTCTATTGCTGCCTCGTGAACCTTATGGGCGTTCTCCTCTGAGTCTAGATTTTCGAATCGGACGCAAAACTGACATTGAATTCTAACGTTCTGCCCTTGCTAACGACGATGGTACATTCAAGTTTGGTCGAGATTCAATACATCGTCCTCCTGCCGACTTGTCTCCAAGGGTCTATTGCTGCCTTGGGCACATTATGGTCGTTCTCCTGTGAGTCTAGGTTTTCGAATCCGACACAACACTGACATTTAATTATAACTTTCCGACCCTGCTTAAGACCATGGTACATTCAAGTTTCGTCGAGATTCAATACATCGTCCTCCAGCTGACTTCTCTCCAAGGGTCTATTGCTGCCTCGGGCACCTTATGGTCGTCCTCCTGTGATTCTAGGTTTTCGAATCCGACGCAGAACTGACATTTGCTTATAAAGTTCCGACCCTGCTAATGACGATGGTTCACTGATATTTGGTCGAAATTCAATAAATCGTCCTCCAGCTGACTTGTGTCCAGGGGTCTGTTGCTGCCTCGGGCACCTGATGGTCATTCTCCTGTGAGTCTACATTTTCAAATCCGACGAAAAACTGACATTGAATTCTAACGCTCCGGCCCTTCTTAAGACGATTATACATTCAAGTTTGTTCCAGATTCAATTCATCGTCCTCCAGCCGTCTTGTCTCCAAGGGTCAATCGCTGCCTCGGACACCTTATGGTCGTCCTCCTCTGAGTCTATATTTTCGAATCGGACGCAAAACTGACATTTAATTCTAACGTTCCGAACCTGCTAACGACGATGGTACAATCAAGTTTGGTCAAGATTAATTACATCGTCCTCCAGCCGACTCGTCTCCAAGGGTCTATTGCTGCCTCAGTCACCTTATGGTCGTTCTCCTGTGAGTCTAGGTTTTCGAATCCGACGCAAAACTTACATTTAATTATAAAGATCCGGCCCTGCTAAAGAATGGTCGAGATTCAATAAATCGTCCTCCAGACGACTTGTCTATAATGGATGGTCTATTGCTAACTCGATCACTTTATGGTCGTTCTCCTGTGAGTCTACATTTTCGAATCCGTCGCAAAACTGACATTGAATTCTAACGTTCCGACTCTGCTAACCATGATAGTATATTCAAGTTTGGTCGAGATTCAATACATCGTCCTCCAGCCGACTTGTCTCCAAGGGTCTATTGCTGCCTCGGGCACCTTCTGGGTGTTCTCATTAGAGTCTAGATTTACGAATCGGACGATAGACTGACATTGAATTCTAACGTTCCGACACTGCTTACGACGGTGGTACATTCAAGTTTGGTCGAGTTTCAATACATCGTCCTCCAGCCGAATTGTCTCCATGGGTCTATTGCTGCCTCGGGCACCTTATGGTCGTTCTCCTGTGAGTCTAGTTTTTCGAATCCGACGTAAAACTGACATTTAATTATAACGTTCCGTCGCTGCTAAAGACCATGGTACATTCAAGTTTCGTCGAGATTCAATACATCGCCCTCCAGCCGACTTGTCTCCATGCGTCTACTGCTGCCTCGGGCACCTTATGGGCGTTCTCATCTGAGTCTAGGTTTTCGAATCGGACGCAAGGCTGACATTGAATTCTAACGTTCCGACCCTGCTAACGACGATGGTAGATTCAAGATTGCTCGAGATTCAATACATCGTCCTCCAGCCGACGTGTCTCCATGGGTCTATTGCTGCCTCGGGCACTTTATGATCGTTCTCCTGTGAGTCTAGGTTTTCGATTCCGACGCAAAACTGACATTTAATTATAACGTTCCGCCCCTGCTAAAGACGATGGTACACTCATGAATGGTCGAGATTCAATAAATCGTCCTCAAGCCGACTTGTCTATAATGGATGCTCTATTGCTACCTCGGGCACTTTCTAGTCGTTCTCCTATGAGTCTACATTTCCGAGTCCGACGCAAATCTGACATTGAATTCTAACGTTCCGACCCTGCTAACCATGATAGTATATTCAAGTTTGGTCGAGATTCAATACATCGTCTTCCAGCCGACTTGTCTACAAGGGTCTATTGCTGCCTCGGGCACCTTAAGGTCGTTCTCGTGTGAGTTAGGTTTTCTAATCGGACGCTAGACTGACATTTAATTATAACGTTCCGACCCTGCTAAAGACGATGGTTACTCATGTTTTTTCGAGATTCAATACATCGTCCTCCAGCCTACTTGTCTCATAGGGTCCATCGCTGCCTCGGGCACCTTAAGGTCGTTCTCGTGTGAGTCTAGGTTTTCGAATCTGACGCTAAACTGACATTTAATTATAACGTTCCGACCCTGTTAAAGACGATGGTACACTCATGTTTGGTCGAGATTCAATACATCGTCCTCCAGCCGACTTGTTTCCAAGGGTCTCTTGCTGCCTCGGGCACCTTGTGATCGTTCTCATTGAGTCTAGGTTTTCGAATCCGACGCAAAACTGACATTTAATTATAACGTTCCGAACCAGTTAAAGACGATGGTACACTCATGATTGTTCGAGATTCAATAAATCGTCCTCCAGCTGACTTGTATATATTGGTGTATTGATACCTCGGGCACTTTATGGTCGTTCTCCTGTGAATCTACATTTTCGAATCCGACGCAAAAGTGACAATGGAATCTAATGTTCCGCCCCCGCTAACGACGATAGTACATTCAAGTTGGGTCGAGAAGAAATACATCTTCCTGCAGCCGACTTCTCTCCAAGGGTTTATTGCTGCCTCGGGCACCTTATTTTCGTTCTCCTGTGAGTTTAGATTTTCGAATCCAAAGCAAAACTGACATTCAGTTATAACGTTCCGACCCTGCTAAGGACGTTAGTACATTCAAGTTTAGTCGAGATTCAGTACATCGTCCTCCAGCCGACTTGTCTCCAAGGCTCTATTGCTGCTTCGGTCACCTTATGGTCGTTCTCCAGTCAGTCCAGGTTTTCGATTTCGACCCAAAACTGACATTTAATTATAACTTTCCGACCCTGCCAAAGACGATGGCACACTCATGAATGGTCGAGATTCAATCAAACGTCCTCCAGCCGACTTGTCTATAATGGATGGTCTATTGCTACCTCGGGCACTTTATGGTCGTTCTCCTGTGAGTCTACATTTTCGAATCCGAAGCAAAACTGACATTGAATTCTAACGTTCCGACCATGCTAACCATGATAGTAGATTCAAATTTGGTCGAGATTCAATACATCGTCCTCCAGCCGACTTGTCTACAGAGGTCTATTGTTGCCTCGGTCACCTTATGGTCGTTCTCCTGTGAGTCTAGATTTTCGAATCGGACGCAAAACTGACATTCAGTTATAACGTTCCGACCCTGCTAAAGAACATGGTACACTCATGATTGGTCGAGATTGAATAAATCGTCCTCCAGCTGACTTGTATCCGTTGGTCTATTGCTACCTCGGGCACTTTAAGATCGTTCTCCTGTGAGTCTACATTTTCGAATCCGGCACAAAACTGTTATTCGAATCTAACGTTCCGCCCCCGCTAACGACGATAGTACATTCAAGTTTGGTCGAGATGAAATGCATCGTCCTGCAGCCAACTTATCTCCAAGGGTCTATTGCTGCCTCGTGCACCTTATGGTCGTTCCCCTATGAGTCTAAATTTTCGAACCCGACGAAAACTAACTTCTAATTATAACGTTCCGACCCTGCTAAAGACCATGGTACATTCAAGTTTGGTCGAGATTCAATACATCGTCCTCCAGCAAATTTGTCTCCAAGTGTCTATTGCTGCCTCGGTCACCTTATGGTCGTTGTCCTGTGAGTCTACATTTTCGAATCCGACGCAAAACTGACATTGAAGACAAACGTTCCGCCCTGCTAACGACGATGATTCATTCAAGTTTGGTCGAGATGCAATACATCGTCCTCCAGCCGACTTGTCTCCAAGGGTCTATTGCTGCCTCGGGCATCTTATTGTCTTTCTCCTGTGAGTCTACATTTTCGTATCCGACGCAAAACTGACATTGAATTCTAACGTTCCGCCCTGCTAACGACGATGATACATTCAAGTTTGGTCGAGATGCAATACATCGTCCTCCAGCCGACTTGTCTCCAAGGGTGTATTGCTGCCTCGGGCACCTTATGGGCGTTCTCATCTGAGTCTAGATTTTCGAATCGGACGCAAAACTGACATTTAATTATAACGTTCCGACCCTGCTAACGACGATGGTAGATTCAAGTTTGATAGAGATTCAATACATCGTCCTCCAGCCGACTTGTCTCCAAAGGTCTATTGCTGCCTCGGGCACCTTATGATCGTTCTCCTGTTAGTCTAGGTTTTCGATTCCGACGCAAAACTGACATCTAATTATAACGTTCCGCTGCTGCTAAAGACGATGGTACACTCATGATTGGTCGAGATTCAATAAATCGTCTTCCATCAGACTTGTCTATAATGGATGGTCTATTGATACCTCGGGCACTTTATGGTCGTTCTCCTGTGAGTCTACATTTTCGTATCCGACGCAAATCTGACATTGAATTCTAACGTTCCGACCCTGCTAACCGTGATAGTATATTCAAGTTTGGTCGAGATTCAATACATCGTCCTCCAGCCGACTTGTCTCCAAGGGTCTATTGCTGCCTCGGGCACCTTAAGGTCGTTCTCGTGTGAGTCTAGGTTTTCGAATCGGACGCTAAACTGACATTTAATTATAACATTCCGACCCTGCTAAAGACGATGGTACACTCATGTTTGGTCGAGATTCATTACATCGTCCTCCAGCCTACTTGTCTCGTTGGGTCCATCGCTGCCTCGGGCACCTTATGGTCGTTCTCCTGTGAGTCAACATTTTTGAATCCGACGAAAACTGACATTGAATTCTAACGTTCCGACCATGCTGACGTCGATGATACATTCAAGTTTGGTCGAGATTGAATACATCGTCCTCCAGCCGACTTGTCTCCAAGAGGCTATTGCTGCATCGGGCACCATATGGTCTTCCTCCTAGGATTCTCCTTTTCAAATCCGACGAAAAACTGTCAGTTAATTATAACGTTCAGAGCCTCCTAATGACGATGCAACACACAAATTCTGTCAAGATTCAATTCGTCGTCCTCCAGCTGACTTGTCTCCAAGGGTCTATTGCTGCCTCGGGCACCTTATTGTCTTTCTCCTGTGTGAGTACATTTTCGAATCCGACGCAAAACTGACATTGAATTCTAACGTTCCGACCATGCTAACGACGATAATACATTCAAGTTTGGTCGAGATTCAATACATCGTCCTCCAGCCGACTTGTCTACAGAGGTCTATTGTTGCCTCGGTCACCTTATTGTCGTTCTCCTGTGAGTCTACATTTTCGAATCGGACGCAAAACTGGCATTCAGTTATAACGTTCCGACCCTGCTAAAGACCATGGTACACTCATGATTGGTCGATATTGAATAAATCGTCCTCCAGCTGACTTGTATCCGTTGGTCTATTGCTACCTCGTGCACTTTGTGGTAGTTCTCCTGTGAGTCTACATTTTCGATTCCGACGCAAAACTGACATTGGAATGTAACGTTCCGCCCCCGCTAACGGCGATAGTACATTGAAGTTTGATCGAGATTCAATATATCGTCCTCGAGCCGACTTCTCTCCTAGGGTCTATTGCTGCCACGGGCACCTTATGGTCGTTCTCTGTGAGTCTACATTTTCGAATCCGACGCAAAACTGACATTGAATTCTAACGTTACGACCATGCTAACGACGATGATACATTCAAGTTTGGTGGAGATTCAATACATAGTCCTCCAGCCGGCTTGTCTCCAAGGGTCTATTGCTGCCTCGGGCACATTATGGTCGTTCTCCTGGGAGTCTAGGTTTTCGAATCCGACGCAAAACTGACATTCAATTGTAACGTTCTTACCCTGCTAAAGACGATGGTAAACTCATGATTGGTCGAGATTCAATAAATCGTCCTACAGCCGACTTGTTTCCAATGGTCTATTGCTACCTCGGGCAATTTATGGTCGTTCCCCTGTGAGTCTACATTTTAAATTCGGACGCAAAACTGACATTCAGTTATAACGTTCCGACCCTGCTAAAGTCGATGGTACACTGAAGTTTGGTCGAGATTCAATACATCGTCCTCCAGCCGACTTGTCCCATAGGGTCCTTCGCTGCCTGGGGCACCTTAAGGTCGTTCTCGTGTGAGTCTAGGTTTTCGAATCGGACTCAAAACTGACATTTAATTATCACGTTCCGACCCTGCTAACGACGATGATACATTAAAGGTTGGTCGAGATTCAATACATCGTCCTCCAGCCGACTTGTCTCCAAGCGTCTATTGCTGTCTCGGGCACCTTATGATCGTTCTCTTATGAGTCTAGGTTTTCGAATCCGACGCTAAACTGAGAATTAATTATAACGTTCCGACCCTGCTACAGGCGATGGTACACTCATGTTTGGTCAAGATTCAATACATCGTCCTCCAGCCGACTTGTCTCATAGGGTCTATTGCTGCCTCGGGCACCTTATTGTCGTTCTCCAGTGAGTGTACATTTTCGAATCCGACGCAAAACTGACATTGAATTCTAACGTTCCGACCATGCTAACGACGATAATACATTCAAGTTTGGTCGAGATTAAATACATCGTCCTCCAGCCGACTTGTCTCATAGGGTCCTTCGCTGCCTCGGGCACCTTAAGGTCGTTCTCGTGAGAGTCTAGGTTTTCGAATCGGACGCAAACCTGACATTTAATTATAACGTTCCGGCCCTTCTAAAGACGATGGTACACTCATGTTTGGTCGAGATGCAACACATCGTCCTCCAGCCGACTTGTCTCTAAAGGGTCTATTGCTGTCTCGGGCACCTTATGATCGTTCTCCTGTGAGTCTAGGTTTTCGAATCCGCCGCAAAACTGACATTTAATTGTAACTTTCCGACCCTGCTAAAGACGATGGTACACTCATGATTGGTAGAGATTGAATAAAACGTCCTCCAGCCGACTTGTATCCATTGGTCTATTGCTACCTCGGGCACTTTATAGTCGTTCTTCTGTGAGTCTACATTTTCGAATCCGACGCAAAACTGACATTGGAATCTAACGTTCCGCCCCCACTAACGGCGATACTACATTCAAGTTTGGTCAAGATGAAATTCATCGTCCTGCAGCCAACTTCTCTCCAAGGGCCTATTGCTGCCTCGGGCACCCTATGGTCGTTCTCCTGTGAGTCTAGATTTTGGAATCCAACGCAATACTGACATTCAATTATACATCCGACCCTGCTAAGGACGTACGTACATTCATGTTTGGTCGAGATTGAAAACATCGTCCTCCAGCCGACTTGTCTCGAAGAGTCTATCGCTGCCTCGGGCACTTTATGGTCGTTCTTATCTGAGTCTAGATTTTCGAATCGGACGCAAAACTGACATTTAATTCTAACTTTCCGTCCCTGCTAACGACGATGGTACATTCATGTTTGGTCGAGATTCAATACATCTCCAAGGGTCTATTGCTGCCTTGGGCACCTCATTGGCGTTCTCATCTGAGTCTAGATTTTCGAATCGGACTAAAAACTGACATTTAATTATAACGTTCCGGCCCTGCTAAAGACGATGTTACACTCATGTTTGGTCGAGATTCAATCAAACGTCCTCCAGCCGACTTGTCTCCCAGGGTCTATTGTTGTCTCGGGCTCTTTACGATCGTTCTCCTGTGAGTCTAGGTTTTCGAATCCGACGCTAAACTGACATTTAATTATAACGTTCCGACCCTGCTACAGACAATGGTATACTCATGATTGGTCGAGATTGAATAAATCGTCCTCCAGCCGACTTGTATCCATTGGTCTATTGCTACCCCGGGCACCTTATTGTCGTTCTCTGTGAGTCTACATTTTCGAATCCGACGCAAAACTGACTTTGAATTCTAACGTTCCGGCCATACTAACGACGATGATACATTCAAGTTTGGTCGAGATTCAATACATCGTCCTCCAGAAGACTTGTCTCCAAGGGGCTATTGCTGCATCGGGCACCATATGGTCTTCCTCCTAGGAGTCTCCTTTTCGAATCCGACGCAAAACTGTCAGTTAATTTTAACGTTCAGAGCCTCCTAATGACGATCCAACACACAAATTCTGTCAAGATTCAATACATCGTCCTCCAGCCGACTTGTCTCCAAGGGTCTATTGCTGCCTCGGGCACCTTATTGTCGTTCTCCAGTGCGTGTACATTTTCGAATCCGACGCAAAACTGACATTGAATTCTAACGTTCCGACAATGCTAACGACGATAATACATTCAAGTTTGGTTGAGATTCAATACATTGTTCTCCAGCCGACTTGTCTGCAGAGGTATATTGTTGCCTCGGTCACCTTATGGTCGTACTCCTGTGAGTCTAGATTTTCGAATCGGACGCAAAACTGACATTCAGATATAACGTTCCGACCCTGCTAAAGACCATGGTACACTCATGATTGGTCGAGATTGAATAACTCGACCTCCAGCTGACTTGTATCCGTTGGTCTATTGCTGCCTCGGGCACCTTATGGTCGTTCCCCTAGGAGTCTAGTTTATCGAATCCGACGAAAACTAACTTTTAATTGTAACGTTCCGACCCTGCTAAAGACCATGGTACATTCAAGTTTGGTCGAGATTCAGTACATCGTCCTCCAGCAAATTTGTCTCCAAGTGACTATTGCTGCCTCGGGCAGCTTATGGTCGTTGTCCTGTGAGTCTAGATTTTCGAATCCGATGCAAAACTGACATTGAATTCTAAAGTTCCGACCCTGCTAACGACGATAGTACATTCAAGTTTGATCGAGATTCAATATATTGTCCTCGAGCCGACTTCTCTCCAAGGGTCTATCGCTGCCACGGGCACCTTATGGTCGTTCTCAGTGAGTCTACATTTTCGAATCCGACGCAAAACCGACATTGAATTCTAACGTTCCGACCATGCTAACGACGATAATACATTCAAGTTTGGTCGAGATTCAATACATCGTCCTCCAGCCGACTTGCCTCCAGAGGTCTATTGTTGGCTCGGTTACCTTATGGTCGTTCTCCTGTGAGTCTACATTTTCGAATCGGACGCAAAACTGACATTCAGTTATAACGATCCGACCCTGCTAAAGACGATGGTACACTCGAGTTTGGTCGTGATTAAATACATCGTCCTCCAGCCGACTTGGCTCATAGGGTCCTTCGCTGCCTCCGGCACCTTAAGGTCGTTCTCGTGTGAGTCTAGGTTTTCGAATCGGACGCAAACCTGACATTTAATTATAACGTTCCGACCCTTCTAAAGACGATGGTACACTCATGTTTGGTCGAGATTCAATAAAACGTCCTCCAGCCGACTTGTATCCATTGGTCTATTGCTACCTCGGGCACTTTATAGTTGTTCTTCTGTGAGTCTACATTTTCGAATCCGACGCAAAACTGACATTGGAATCTAACGTT
Source organism: Schistocerca serialis cubense (assembly GCF_023864345.2). Classification (NCBI taxonomy): domain Eukaryota; kingdom Metazoa; phylum Arthropoda; class Insecta; order Orthoptera; family Acrididae; genus Schistocerca; species Schistocerca serialis. The sequence continues at coordinate 62,003,525 of NW_026047583.1, forward strand.
CCGCCCTGCTAACGACGATGATACATTCAAGTTCGGTCGAGATTCAATACATCGTCCTGCAGCCGACTTCTCTCCAAGGGCCTATTGCTGCCTCGTGCACCTTATGGTCGTTCTCCTGTGAGTCTAGATTTTGTAATCCAACGCAAAATTGACATTCAATTATACATCCGACCCTGCTAAGGACTTAAGTACTTTCAAGTTTGGTCGACATTGAATACATCGTCCTCCAGCCGACTTGTCTCGAAGAGTCTATCGCTGCCTCGGGCACTTTATGGTCGTTCTTATCCGAGTCTAGTTTTTCGAATCGGACGCAAAACTGACATTTAATTCTAACTTTCCGTCCCTGCTAACGACGATGGTACATTCAAGTTTGGTCGAGATTCAATACATCTCCAAGGGTCTATTGCTGCCTCGGGCACCTTATAGGCGTCCTCATCTTAGTCTAGATTTTCGAAGCGGACGCAAAACTGACATTTAATTATAACGTTCCGGCCCTGCTAAAGACGATGGTACACTCATTTTTGGTCGAGATTCAATACATCGTCCTCCAGCCGACTTGTCTCCAAGGGGCTATTGCTGCATCAGGCACCATATGGTCTTTCTCCTAGGAGTCTCCTTTTTGAATCCGACGCAAAACTGACAGTTAATTTTAACGTTCAGAGCCTCCTAATGACGATGCAACACACAAATTCTGTCAAGATTCAATACATCTTTCTCCAGCAGAGTTGTCTCTAAGGGTGTATTGCTGCCTCGGGAACCTTATGGTCGTTCTCCTGTGAGTCTACATTCTCGAATCCGACGCAAAACTGACATTGGAATCTAACGTTCCGCCCCCGCTATCGGCGATAGTACATTCAAGTTTGGTCGAGATGAAATACATCGTCCAGCAGCCGACCTCTCTCCAAAGGTCTATTGCTGCCTCGGGAACTTTATGGTCGTTCCCCTATGAGTCTAGATTTTCGAATCCGACGAAGACTGACTTTTAATTATAACGTTCCGACCCAGCTAAAGACCATGGTACATTTAAGTTTGGTCGAGATCCAATACATCGTCGTCCAGCAAATTCGTCTCCAAGTGTCTATTGCTGCCTCGGGCAGCTTATGGTCGTTGTCCTGTGAGTCTAGATTTTCGAATCCGATGCAAAACTGAAATTGAATTCTAAAGTTCCGACCCTGCTAACGAGGATAGTACATTCAAGATTGATCGAGATTCAATACATCGTCCTCCAGCCGACTTGTCTCGAAGAGTCTATCGCTGCCTCGGGCACTTTATGGTCGTTCTTATCCGAGTCTAGTTTTTCGAATCGGACGCAAAACTGACATTTAATTCTAACTTTCCGTCCCTGCTAACGACGATGGTACATTCAGGTTTGGTCGAGATTCAATACATCGTTCTCCAGCCGACTTGTCTCCAAGGGGCTATTGCTGCATCGGGCACCTTATTGTCGTTCTCCAGTGAGTCTACATTTTCGAATCCGACGCAAAACTGACATTGAATTCTACTGTTCCGACCATGCTAACGACGATGATACATTCACGTATCGTCGAGATTCAATATATCGTCCTACAGCCGACTTGTCTCCAAGGGTCTGCCTCGGGCACCTTATGGTCGTTGTCCTGTGAGTCTAGATTGTCTATTCCGACGCAAAAATGACATAGAATTCTAAAGTTCCGACCCTGCTAACGACGATAATACATTCAAGTTTGGTCGAGATTCAATACATCGTCCTCCAGCCGACTGGACTCGGGAGGTCTATTGTTGCCTCGGGCACCCAATGGTCATTCTCCTGTGAGTCTACATTTTCTAATCGGACGCAAAACTGACATTCAGTTATAGCGTTACGACCTTGCTAACGACGGTAGTGCATTCAATTTTTGTCGAGAAGAAATACATCGTCCTCCAGCCGACATGTCTCCAAGGGTCTATCGCTGCCTCGGGCACTTTATGGTCGTTCTCCTCTGAGTTTAGATTTTCGAATCGGACGCAAAACTGACATTTAATTCTAACGTTCTGACCCTGCTAACGACGATGGTGCATTCAAGTATTGTCGAGATTCAATACATCGTCCTCCAGCCTACTTGTCTCCAAGGGTCTGTTGTTGCCTCGGGCACCTTATGGGCGTCCTTCTGTGAGTCTAGGTTTTCGAATCGGACGCAGAACTGACATTTAATTATATTTCTCCGATCATGCTAAAGAGTCTAGGTTTTCGAATCCGACGCAAAACTGACATTCAATTGTAACGTTGCGTCCCTGCAAAAGACTTTGGTGTGACGTCATAAGCGCGTGACTGCGTGTGAGATCGCTCTCCAAGTTTTCATCTAATTTTAGGTTTCAGATATAAATTTTAACTGTTTTTGTGATAATATTTACTATATAAGTGACTTATTAGTGGTTTCTTCATTCACCTCTGCATTTCTTGTGTTGTGGCCTGATATTTGTGAGCGTTTCGAATGGAGGAACTTAACCTCTTACCCGTGTTTACATTCCGCGCTGACCAGTTGCAGCTGTAGCGGCGCATCGAAATCTAAGTACTAATTAATTGTTTGTGTATAGTAGTTTATTTAGGAACTTTAGTAGGCTTCAACCGGTGTTCTTGGTGTTTTCCGGTGAAATAACTTCAGAAGAAATTTTTGCGAACTGCTTTCAGTTTCGTTACTGTCATTAGACGTTTGATTTTCTTTCTGTGTTAGTATTTTGTTATATTCTCATTTGTTGTTGATTAATACTGTCAATAATAGTAGTTACTTCCCTTGTAGAGCAAGTTTGTGGTAATTGTAGTCAGTTTTTAATATCTTCTTATTGTAGTAGCGGAACTTAGATAAAGTTGTTTTCTTGTTTCTATAATTGTAAAATTTTACCATGAGTGAGAAGTGTGGGCTTTGCCGTAGGTTCGTGAGTAGTGGATTGCGGTGTGAGACTTGTTCGAAGTATTTTCACTGGGGGGAATGCAGTGGGGAAGCCAGTTGGCATTCTGGTGAGATCCTCTGCTGGAACTGCAGGTTATGTAGCAAGAGTAAGTTGATAGAGGAGCAGGAGCGTAAGATCTGTGCCCTTCAGGTGCAGTTGAAAAACGCACTGGAGGAGCTAGATAGGATGAGGAGGGAGAAGGGGGTTGGGGAATGGGAGCTGGCTGTTGGCAAGAGATCTGCTAGGAGAAGGAGATTTTCAGATAGTTTTACAATTGGTGTTTGTAATAGATATGACCAACTGTCAGAGTCTAGTGGAGAGGAATCTCTAGTAGCTGTAGATGTTGGAAGTATGCAGCAGACCTCAGCAGTTACGGTGGCTAGGACAGTTGCAAAGTCTAAGAGAAAAAAGAAGGTTCTGCTGTTAGGTAGTTCTCATGGTAGAGGTGTAGGCCAGCAGTTGCAGGAAGTTTTGGGGAGTGAGTACAAGGTCACCAGCATTGTGAAGCCTAATGCAGGATTGGCTCAGGTGACTTTTAACATAGGGGAGTTATGTAGGGATTTTACTAAAGAGGATCAGGTAGTGATTGTGGGTGGGGCTGGTAATAGTATTGATAGGGATGGGGAATATGACATAGATGGTGACCTGGAAAAGATAGCCACTCAGACTGGCAACACCAATGTGCATTTCGTGGAACTGTTTCAGCGTCACGATCGGCCTCATCTTAATACAGCCGTCAGGCCTAATAACATGAGACTTGGGGGTGCGCTGATGACAGAAGGCATGAGTCACATTTCAGTGGTGTCGGTGGAGTCTATCAGTAGGACGGGTTTCACTAGACATGGCCTGCACCTCAACAGGTATGGGAAGGGGAGGTTGGCAAAACTTGTAGGTGACACCATAGGTGGGGGTGGTGGGAACACTCATGGGAAAATTCCGGTAGTTGTGGGTGTTAGAGCTGTGCCTTTTTTAGATTGAAGTCAGCTGATAGGTATTCCTGCTTAAGGGAAGTCTCTCTAACAAAGAAACCACTTTCTACAAAGCTTGGGTATCCAATTAATGAGGGAATTAGTATATTTCATCAAAATATACAGGATATTGGAGATAAAGTTGGTGAACTGCTTATAGATGTTGATTCTGAAATTATTGGTATATCTGAACACTTCTTAAATAAGGAGATAATTCAGAGGCTTCCTTTACCAGGATACAGGTTGGCTGGCAGCTTTTCTAGGAGCTCTTTGCGGTGTGGGGGAGTAGCCATGTATGTGAAAAACGGTATCCCATTTGAGTCAATTGATGTTTCAAAGTACTGCACTGAAAAGGTGTTTGAATGTTGTGCAGGTGTGATTAAATTTAGTGGAGCTAAACTTCTTACTGTTGTTATTTATAGATCCCCAGACTCCGATTTCACAACATTTTTGCTAAAGCTACAGGAGGTTCTTGGTTCACTTTATAGGAAATACAAAAAGTTAGTTATATGTGGTGACTTCAATATTAATTGTATAAGTGATTGTGCAAGGAAAAGGATGCTGGTAGACCTCCTTAATTCATATAATCTTATGCAAACCGTATTCTTTCCAACGAGAGTGCAAGGGAACAGTAGAACAACCATAGACAATATTTTTGTTCATTCGTCATTATTAGAAGGGCATTCTGTTAGCAAAAAGGTGAATGGCCTTTCAGATCATGATGCACAATTTTTAAGTCTAAAAGATTTTTGTGCTGCAACACATGTTAAATATAGTTACCAACTATTTAGGAAAGCTGATCCAGTTGCTGTACAGGCTTTTGTAAACCTTATCAAGGAACAAGAGTGGCAAGATGTTTATAGTGCTGATACAGTAGACGATAAATATAATGCTTTCCTCAAGACTTTTCTCGTGCTCTTTGAAAGTTGTTTTCCGTTAGAACGTTCAAAACAGGGTGCTAGCACAAACAGGCAGCCTGGGTGGCTGACTAATGGGATAAGAATATCTTGTAGAACAAAGTGGCAATTATATCAAAACGTTAGAAACAGTCAAAATCTAAATGCAGCAGCCCATTACAAACAGTATTGTAAGGTGCTTAAAAAAGTTATTAGGAAGGCAAAAACTATGTGGTATGCAGATAGAATAGCTAAGTCTCAGGATAAAATTAAAACCATATGGTCAGTCGTAAAGGAAGTGGCTGGTCTGCAGAGACAGGTCGAGAATATAGAATCAGTGCGTAGTGGGGATGTCCGTGTTACTGATAAGTCGCATATATGTACAGTACTTAATAATCACTTTCTGAATATAGCAGGTGAACTAAATAGAAACCTAGTTCCAACAGGGAATCACATAGCGCTCTTAGAAAAAAGTGTTCCAAGACTGTTACCTGAAATGCTCCTCCATGATACTGACAAGAGGGAGATTGAGTTAATAATTAAATCACTAAAGACCAAGAACTCTCATGGATATGACGGGGTATCTAGCAGAATACTGAAGTATTGTTCCACGTATGTTAGCTCAGTACTTAGCCATATCTGTAACTTTTCCTTTAGGAGTGGTCGGTTTCCTGACCGATTGAAGTACTCAGTAGTGAAGCCACTTTATAAAAAGGGAGACAGGGATAATGTTGACAATTATAGACCTATTTCTATGCCATCGGTGTTTGCTAAAGTTATCGAGAGGGTTGTATATACAAGGTTACTGCAGCATTTAAATTCACATAATTTGCTGTCAAATGTACAGTTTGGTTTTAGAAATGGCTTAACAACTGAAAATGCTATAGTCTCTTTTCTCTGTGAGGTTTTGGACGGATTAAATAAAAGGTTGCGAACGTTAGGTGTTTTCTTTGATTTAACGAAGGCTTTTGACTGTGTTGACCACAAAATATTACTGCAGAAGTTGGAACATTATGGAGTAAGGGGAGTAGCTTACAATTGGTTCGCCTCCTACTTTAAGAACAGAAAGCAGAAGGTAATCCTCCGCAATATTGAGAGTGGTAATGATGTTCAGTCCCAATGGGACACTGTTAAATGGGGCGTTCCCCAAGGGTCGGTGCTGGGGCCACTGCTGTTCCTTATTTATGTAAATGATATGCCTTCTAGTATTACAGGTGATTCAAAAATATTTCTGTTTGCTGATGACACCACCTTGGTAGTGAAGGATCTTGTGTGTAATATTGAAACATTATCAAATAATGTAGTTCATGATATAAGTTCGTGGCTTGTGGAAAATAATTTAATGCTAAATCACAGTAAGACTCAGTTTTTACAGTTTCTAACCCACAATTCAACAAGAACTGACATTTTAATCAGACAGAATGGGCATGTTATAAGCGAGACGGAACAGTTCAAGTTCCTAGGCGTACGGATAGATAGTAAGCTGTTGTGGAAAGCCCATGTTCAGGATCTTGTTCAGAAACTAAATGCCCCTTTATTTACCATTACAACAGAATCTGAAATAAGTGACATTTCAACACGAAAAGTAGTATACTTCGCATATTTTCATACGCTTATGTCATATGGTATTATTTTTTGGGGTAATTCTTCTGATTCAAAAAGGGTATTTTTGGCTCAAAAACGGGATGTTCGAGCTATGTATGGTGTAAGTTCGAAAACCTCTTGTCGACCCCTATTCAATAGTCTGGGAATTTTGACGTTGCCCTCACAGTATGTATTTTCTTTAATGTCGTTTGTTGTTAGCAATATTAGCTTATTCCCAAGAGTTAGCAGCTTTCACTCAGTTAATACTAGGCAGAAATCAAATCTGCATGTGGAATGCACTTCCTTGACTCTTGTGCAGAAAGGAGTGCAGTATTCTGCTGCATCCATTTTCAACAAGCTACCACAAGAACGCAAAAATCTTAGCAGTAGCCCAAACACTTTTAAGTCTAAACTGAAGAGTTTCCTCATGGCTCACTCTTTCTATTCTGTCTAGGAGCTCCTATAAGAGATAAAAAATTAAGCAAATTCCAGTGTTACATTCTTGATTTTCTTTATTTAAACTAACGACTTGTCGCCTGAATATGTTTCTTATATTTAATTTTATCTGTTTCTACAATCGTGTTATAATTTCATGTATTGACTCGTTCCATGACCATGGAGACTTCTCCTAAATGGGGTCCCACGGAACAATAAATAAATAAATAAATTCAAGTTTGGGCGAGATTCAATTAATCGTCCTACAGCCGACTTGTCTCCAAGGGTCTATTGTTGCCCAGGGCACCTTATGGTCGTTCTCCTGTGAGTCTGCATTATCGAATAATACGCAAAACTGACATTGAATTCTAACGTTCCGACCCTGCGAACCATGATAGTACATTCAAGATTGGTCGACATTCAATAAATCGTCCTCCAGCTAACTTGTCTCCAATGGTCTATTGTTGCCTCGGGCTCCTGTGAGTCTACATTTTCGAATCCGACGCTAAACTGATATTGAACTCTAACGTTCCCGCCCTGCTGACCATGATAGTACATTCAAGTTTGGTCGAGATACAATACATCGTCGTCCAGTCGACTTCTCTTCAAGGGTCTTTGCTGCCTCGGGCACCTTATGGTCGTTCCCCTGTGAATCTAGATTTTCGAATCGGACTCAAAACTGACATTTAATTCTAACTTTCCGCCCTGCTGACGACGATGGTACATTCAAGTTTGGTCGAGATTCAATACATCGTCCTCCAGCAGACTTGTCTCCAAGGGTCAATTGCTGCCTCGGGCACCTTATTGACGTCCTCCTGTGAGTCTAGGTTTTCGAATCCGACGCAGAACTGACATTTAATTATAATGCTTCGACCCTGCTAAAGACGATGGTACACTCATATTTGGTCGAGATTCAATAAATCGTCTTAAAGCCGACTTGTCTCCAAAGGGCTATTGCTGCATCGGGCACCATATGGTCTTTCTCCTGGAAGCCTCCTTTTTGAATCCGACGCAAAACTGACAGTTAATTGTAACGTTCAGAGCCTCCTAATGACGATGGAACACACGAATTCTTTCAAGATTCAATACATCGTCCTCCAGCCGACTTGTCTCCAAGGGTCTATTGCTGCCTCGGGCAGCTTATAGTCGTTGTCCTGTGAGTCTAGATTTTCGAATCCGACGCAAAACTGACATTGAATTCTAACGGTCCGACCATGCTAACCATGATAGTACATTGAAGTTTGGTCGAGATTCAATAAATCGTTCTCCAGCTGACTTGTTTCCAATGGTCTATTGTTATCTCGTGCACTTTATGGTCGTTCGTCTTTGAGTCTACCTTTTCGAATCCGACGCAAAACTGATATTGAATTCTAACGTTCCGACCCCTGCTAACCATGACAGTACATTCAAGTGTGCTCGAGATTCAATACATCGTCCTCCAGTCGACTTCTCTCCAAGGGTCAATTGCTGCCTCGGGCACCTTATGGTCGTTACCCTGTGAGTCTAGATTTTCGTATCCGACGCAAAACTGACAATGAGTTCTAAATTTCCGACCCTGCTAAGGACGATAGAACATTCAAGTTTGGTCGAGATTCAATACATCGTCCTCCAGCCGACTTGTCTCCAAGAGTCTATCGCTGCCTCGGGCACTTTATGGTCGTTCTCCTTTCAGTCTAGAATTTCGAATCGGACGCAAAACAGACATTTAGTTCTATCGTCCAACGACAATGGTACATTCAAGTTTGGTCGGGATTCAATACATCGTCCTCCAGCTGACTTACCTCCAAGGGTCTATTGCTGCCTCGGGCACTTTATGGTCGTTCTCCTGTGAGTCTACATTTTCGAATCCGACGCAAAACTGACATTGATTTCTAACGTTTCGACCCTGCTAACGTTGATGATACATTCAAATTTGTTCGAGATTCAATACATCATCCTCCAGCAAACTTGTCTCTAGGGTCTATTGCTGCCTCGGGCACCATATTGTCGTCCTCCTGTGAGTCTAGGTTTTCGAATCCGACGCAGAACTGACATTTAATTATAATGCTCCGACCCTGCTAAATACGACGGTACACTCATATTTGGTCGAGATTCAATAAATCGTCTTCCAGCCAACTTGTCTCCAAGGGGCTATTGCTGCATCGGGCACCATATGGTCTTTCTCCTGGGAGTCTCCTTTTCGAATCCGATGCAAAACTGACAGTTAATTGTAACGTTCAGAGCCTCCTAACGTCGATGGAACACACAAATTCTGTCAAGATTCAATACATCGTCCTCCAGCGGACTTGACTCCAAGGGTCTATTGCTGCCTCGGGCACCTTATTGTCATTCTCCAGTGAGTCTACATTTTCGAAGCGGCGCAAAACTGACATTGAATTGTAATGTTCCGACCATGCTAACGACGATGATACATTCAAGTTTGGTCGAGATTCAATACATCGTCCTCCAGCCGATTTCTCTTCAAGGGGTTATTCCTGCCTCGGGCTCCTTATGTTCATTCTCCTGTGAGTCTTGATTTTCGAATAGGACGCAAAACAGACATTTAATTATAGCGTCCAACGACGATAGTACATTCAAGTTTGGTCGGGATTCAATACGTCGTCCTCCAGCCGACTTGTCTCCAGTGGTCTATTTATGCCTCGGGCACCTGATGGTCGATCTCCTGTGAGTCTAGGTTTTCGAATCCGTCGCAAAACTGACATTCAATTATAACGTTCCGTCCCTGAAAAAGACGATGGTACATTCAAGTTTGGTCGAGATTCAATAAATCATCCTACAGCCGACTTGTCTCCAAGGGAACATTGCTGCCTCGGCACCTTATGGTCGTTCTCCTGCGAGTCCACATTTTCGAATCCGACGCAAAACTGACATTGAATTCTAACGTTAGGGCCCTGCTAACGACGATGATACATTCAAGTTTGGTCGAGATTCAATACATCGTCCTCCAGCCGACTTGTTTCTAGTGGTCTATTTATGCCTCGGGCACCTTATTGTCGATCTCCAGTGAGTCTACATTATCGAATCCGACACAAAACAGACATTTAAATCTAAAGTTCCGACCCTACTAACGACGATGGTACAATCAAGTTTGGTCGAGATTCAGTAAATCGTCCTGCAGCCGACTTGTCTCCAAGTGTCAATTGTTGCCTCGGGCACCTTATGGTCGTTCTCCTGTGAGTCTAGATTTTCGAATCGAACGCAAAACTGACATTTAATACGAACGTTGCGACCCTGCTAACGACGATGGTACATTCAAGTATGGTCAAGATTCAATACATTTTCCTCCAGCCGACTTGTCTCCAAGGATCTAAGGCTTTCACGGGCACCTTATGGTCGTTCTCCTATGTGTGTAGATTTTCGAATCGAATGCAAAACTGACATTTAATTCTAACGTTCCGACCCTGCTAACGAAGATTGTACATTTAAGGTCGGTCGAGATTCAATACATCGTCCTCCAGCCAAATTGTCTCCAAGGGTTTATTGCTGCATCGGGCATCTTATGGTCGTACTGCTGAGAGTCTAGATATTCGAATCCGACGCAAATCTCACATTATTTCTAACGTTCTGCCCCTGCTAACGTCGATGATACATTCAAGTTTGGTCGAGATGCAATACATCGTCCTCCAGCAATCTTGTCTCCGAAGGTCAATTGCTGCCTGAGGCACCTTATGGTTTTTCTGCTGTAAGTCTCCTTTTCGAATCCGACGCAAAACTGACAGTTAATTGTAACGTACAGAGGCTTCTAATGACGATGGAACACACAAATTGTGTCGATATTCAATACATCTTCCTCCAGCCGACCTCTCTCCAAGGGACTATTGCTGCCTTGGGCACCTTATGGTCGTTCTCCTGTGAGACTAGATTTTCGAATCGGACGCAAAACCGACATTTAATTCTAACGCTCCGAACCTGCTTACGCCGATGGTACATTCAAGTGTGGTCGAGATTCAATACATCTTCCTCCAGCCGACTTGTCTCCAAGGGTCTAGGGCTGCCTCGGGCACCTTATGGTCGTTCTCCTGTGAGTGTAGATTTTCGAATCGGACGCAAAACTGACATTTAATTCTAACTATCCGACCCTGCTAACGACGATGGTACATTCAAGTTTGGTAGAGATTCAATACATCGTCCTCCATCCGACTTGTCTCCAAGGATCTATTGCTGCCTCGGGGACCTTATGGACGTTCTCCTGTGAGTCTAGATTTTCGAGTCAGACGCAAAACTGTCTTTTATTTGTGACGTTCCGACCCTGCTAACGACGATTGTACAGTCAAGTTTGGTCGAGATTCAATACAACGTCGTCCAGCCGACTTGTCTCCAAGGGTCAATTGCTGCCTCCGGCAGCTAATGGTCGTTCACCTGTGAGTGTGGGTTGTCGAATCCGACGCAAAACTGACATTTAATTATAACGTTCCGACCCTACTAAAGACGATGTTTGGTCGACATTCAATAAATCGCCCTCCAGCCGACATGTCTCCAAGGGTCTATTGCTGCCTCGGGCACCTAACGGTCGTTTTCCTGTGTGTCTACATTTTGGCTTCCGACGCAAAACTGACATTTAATTCTAACGTACGGACCCTGCTAACGACGATGGATAACACAAATTTCGTCTCGTTCAGAGCCTCCTAATGACGATGGAACACACAAATTGGGTCGAGATTCAATACATCGTCCTCCAGCCGACTTGTCTCCAAAGGTCTATTGCTGCCTCGGGCACCTTATGGTCGTTCTCCTGTAAGTCTAGATTTTGGAATCCGACGCAAAACTGACATTGAATTCTAACGTTCTGACCATGCTATCGACGATGATACATTCAAGTTTGATCGAGATTCAGTACATCGTCCTCCAGCCGACTTGTCTCCAAGGGTCTATTGCTGCCTCGGGCACTTTATGGTCGTTCTCCTGTGAGTCTACATTATCGAATCCGACGCAAACCTGACATTGAATTCTAACGTCCCGACCCTGGTAACAATGACAGTACATTCATGTTTGGTCGAGATACAATACATCGTCCTCCAGCCGACAACACTCGAAGGGTCTATTGCTGCATCGGGCACCTTATGGTCGTTCCCCTGTGAGTCTAGATTTACGAATCCGACGCAAAAATGACTATGACTATGACCCTGCTAACGACGATAGTACATTCAAGTTTGGTCGAGATTCAGTACATCGTCCTCCAGCCGAGTTGTCTCCAAGGGTCTATCGCTGCCTCGGGCGCGTTATGGTCGTTCTCCTCTAACTCTAGATTGTCGAATCGGACGCAAAACTAACGTTTAATTCTAATGTTCCGACTCTGCTAACGACGATGATACATTCAAGTTTGGTCGAGATTCAATCCATCGTCCTCCAGCCGACTTCTCTGCAAGGGTCTATTGCTGCCTCGGTCACCTTATGGTCGTTCTCCTGTGAGAGTAGATTTTCGAATCCGACGCATAACTGACTTGTAATTATAACGTTCCGACGCTGCTAAAGACCAAGGTACACTCAAGTTTGGTCGAGATTCAATGCATCGTCCTTCAGCCGACTTGTCTCATAGGGTCCATTGCTGCCTGGGGCACCTTATGATCGCTCTCCTGTGAGTCTAGGTTTTCGAACCCGACGCAAAACTTGCATTTCATTCGAAAGTACGAACCCTTCTAACGATGATGGAACACACAAATTTCGTCGTGATTCAATAGATCGTCCTCCAGCCTACTTCACTCCAAGGGTCTATTGCTGCATCGGGCACCTTAAGGTCTTTCTACTGTGAGTCTCCTTTTCGGATCCGACGAAAAACTGACTAGAAATTGTAACGTTCAGAGCCTCCTAATGACGATGGAACACAAATTGTGTCGAAATTCAATACATCGCCCTCCTGCCGACTTGTCTCTAAGGGTCTATTGCTGCCTCGGGCACCTTATGTTCGTTCTCCTGTGAGTCTGGGTTTTCGAATCCGACGCAAAACTTACATTTAATTATAACGTTCCGACCCTGCTAAAGACCATTGTACATTCAAGTTTGGTCGAGATTCAATACATCGTCCTCAAGCCGACTTGTCTCTAAGGGTCTATTGCTGCCTCGGGCACCTTATGGTCGTCGTCCTGTGAGTCTAGATTTTCGAATCCGACGCAGAACTCACATTAAATTATAAAGTTCCGCCCCGCTAATGACGATGGTACACTCATATTTGGCCGAGATTCAATAAATCGTCCTCCAGCCGACTGGACTCGGGAGGTCTATTGTTGCCTCGGGCACCCAATGGTCATTCTCCTGTGAGTCTACATTTTCTAATCGGACGCAAAACTGACATTCAGTTATAGCGTTACGACCTTGCTAACGACGGTAGTGCATTCAATTTTTGTCGAGAAGAAATACATCGTCCTCCAGCCGACATGTCTCCAAGGGTCTATCGCTGCCTCGGGCACTTTATGGTCGTTCTCCTCTGAGTTTAGATTTTCGAATCGGACGCAAAACTGACATTTAATTCTAACGTTCTGACCCTGCTAACGACGATGGTGCATTCAAGTATTGTCGAGATTCAATACATCGTCCTCCAGCCTACTTGTCTCCAAGGGTCTATTGTTGCCTCGGGCACCTTATGGGCGTCCTTCTGTGAGTCTAGGTTTTCGAATCGGACGCAGAACTGACATTTAATTATATTTCTCCGATCATGCTAAAGAGTCTAGGTTTTCGAATCCGACGCAAAACTGACATTCAATTGTAACGTTGCGTCCCTGCAAAAGACTTTGGTGTGACGTCATAAGCGCGTGACTGCGTGTGAGATCGCTCTCCAAGTTTTCATCTAATTTTAGGTTTCAGATATAAATTTTAACTGTTTTTGTGATAATATTTACTATATAAGTGACTTATTAGTGGTTTCTTCATTCACCTCTGCATTTCTTGTGTTGTGGCCTGATATTTGTGAGCGTTTCGAATGGAGGAACTTAACCTCTTACCCGTGTTTACATTCCGCGCTGACCAGTTGCAGCTGTAGCGGCGCATCGAAATCTAAGTACTAATTAATTGTTTGTGTATAGTAGTTTATTTAGGAACTTTAGTAGGCTTCAACCGGTGTTCTTGGTGTTTTCCGGTGAAATAACTTCAGAAGAAATTTTTGCGAACTGCTTTCAGTTTCGTTACTGTCATTAGACGTTTGATTTTCTTTCTGTGTTAGTATTTTGTTATATTCTCATTTGTTGTTGATTAATACTGTCAATAATAGTAGTTACTTCCCTTGTAGAGCAAGTTTGTGGTAATTGTAGTCAGTTTTTAATATCTTCTTATTGTAGTAGCGGAACTTAGATAAAGTTGTTTTCTTGTTTCTATAATTGTAAAATTTTACCATGAGTGAGAAGTGTGGGCTTTGCCGTAGGTTCGTGAGTAGTGGATTGCGGTGTGAGACTTGTTCGAAGTATTTTCACTGGGGGGAATGCAGTGGGGAAGCCAGTTGGCATTCTGGTGAGATCCTCTGCTGGAACTGCAGGTTATGTAGCAAGAGTAAGTTGATAGAGGAGCAGGAGCGTAAGATCTGTGCCCTTCAGGTGCAGTTGAAAAACGCACTGGAGGAGCTAGATAGGATGAGGAGGGAGAAGGGGGTTGGGGAATGGGAGCTGGCTGTTGGCAAGAGATCTGCTAGGAGAAGGAGATTTTCAGATAGTTTTACAATTGGTGTTTGTAATAGATATGACCAACTGTCAGAGTCTAGTGGAGAGGAATCTCTAGTAGCTGTAGATGTTGGAAGTATGCAGCAGACCTCAGCAGTTACGGTGGCTAGGACAGTTGCAAAGTCTAAGAGAAAAAAGAAGGTTCTGCTGTTAGGTAGTTCTCATGGTAGAGGTGTAGGCCAGCAGTTGCAGGAAGTTTTGGGGAGTAAGTACCAGGTCACCAGCATTGTGAAGCCTAATGCAGGATTGGCTCAGGTGACTTTTAACATAGGGGAGTTATGTAGGGATTTTACTAAAGAGGATCAGGTAGTGATTGTGGGTGGGGCTGGTAATAGTATTGATAGGGATGGGGAATATGACATAGATGGTGACCTGGAAAAGATAGCCACTCAGACTGGCAACACCAATGTGCATTTAGTGGAACTGTTTCAGCGTCACGATCGGCCTCATCTTAATACAGCCGTCAGGCCTAATAACATGAGACTTGGGGGTGCGCTGATGACAGAAGGCATGAGTCACATTTCAGTGGTGTCGGTGGAGTCTATCAGTAGGACGGGTTTCACTAGACATGGCCTGCACCTCAACAGGTATGGGAAGGGGAGGTTGGCAAAACTTGTAGGTGACACCATAGGTGGGGGTGGTGGGAACACTCATGGGAAAATTCCGGTAGTTGTGGGTGTTAGAGCTGTGCCTTTTTTAGATTGAAGTCAGCTGATAGGTATTCCTGCTTAAGGGAAGTCTCTCTAACAAAGAAACCACTTTCTACAAAGCTTGGGTATCCAATTAATGAGGGAATTAGTATATTTCATCAAAATATACAGGATATTGGAGATAAAGTTGGTGAACTGCTTATAGATGTTGACTCTGAAATTATTGGTATATCTGAACACTTCTTAAATAAGGAGATAATTCAGAGGCTTCCTTTACCAGGATACAGGTTGGCTGGCAGCTTTTCTAGGAGCTCTTTGCGGTGTGGGGGAGTAGCCATGTATGTGAAAAACGGTATCCCATTTGAGTCAATTGATGTTTCAAAGTACTGCACTGAAAAGGTGTTTGAATGTTGTGCAGGTGTGATTAAATTTAGTGGAGCTAAACTTCTTACTGTTGTTATTTATAGATCCCCAGACTCCGATTTCACAACATTTTTGCTAAAGCTACAGGAGGTTCTTGGTTCACTTTATAGGAAATACAAAAAGTTAGTTATATGTGGTGACTTCAATATTAATTGTATAAGTGATTGTGCAAGGAAAAGGATGCTGGTAGACCTCCTTAATTCATATAATCTTATGCAAACCGTATTCTTTCCAACGAGAGTGCAAGGGAACAGTAGAACAACCATAGACAATATTTTTGTTCATTCGTCATTATTAGAAGGGCATTCTGTTAGCAAAAAGGTGAATGGCCTTTCAGATCATGATGCACAATTTTTAAGTCTAAAAGATTTTTGTGCTGCAACACATGTTAAATATAGTTACCAACTATTTAGGAAAGCTGATCCAGTTGCTGTACAGGCTTTTGTAAACCTTATCAAGGAACAAGAGTGGCAAGATGTTTATAGTGCTGATACAGTAGACGATAAATATAATGCTTTCCTCAAGACTTTTCTCGAGCTCTTTGAAAGTTGTTTTCCGTTAGAACGTTCAAAACAGGGTACTAGCACAAACAGGCAGCCTGGGTGGCTGACTAATGGGATAAGAATATCTTGTAGAACAAAGTGGCAATTATATCAAAACGTTAGAAACAGTCAAAATCTAAATGCAGCAGCCCATTACAAACAGTATTGTAAGGTGCTTAAAAAAGTTATTAGGAAGGCAAAAAGTATGTGGTATGCAGATAGAATAGCTAAGTCTCAGGATAAAATTAAAACCATATGGTCAGTCGTAAAGGAAGTGGCTGGTCTGCAGAGACAGGTCGAGAATATAGAATCAGTGCGTAGTGGGGATGTCCGTGTTACTGATAAGTCGCATATATGTACAGTACTTAATAATCACTTTCTGAATATAGCAGGTGAACTAAATAGAAACCTAGTTCCAACAGGGAATCACATAGCGCTCTTAGAAAAAAGTGTTCCGAGACTGTTACCTGAAATGCTCCTCCATGATACTGACAAGAGGGAGATTGAGTTAATAATTAAATCACTAAAGACCAAGAACTCTCATGGATATGACGGGGTATCTAGCAGAATACTGAAGTATTGTTCCACGTATGTTAGCTCAGTACTTAGCCATATCTGTAACTTTTCCTTTAGGAGTGGTCGGTTTCCTGACCGATTGAAGTACTCAGTAGTGAAGCCACTTTATAAAAAGGGAGACAGGGATAATGTTGACAATTATAGACCTATTTCTATGCCATCGGTGTTTGCTAAAGTTATCGAGAGGGTTGTATATACAAGGTTACTGCAGCATTTAAATTCACATAATTTGCTGTCAAATGTACAGTTTGGTTTTAGAAATGGCTTAACAACTGAAAATGCTATAGTCTCTTTTCTCTGTGAGGTTTTGGACGGATTAAATAAAAGGTTGCGAACGTTAGGTGTTTTCTTTGATTTAACGAAGGCTTTTGACTGTGTTGACCACAAAATATTACTGCAGAAGTTGGAACATTATGGAGTAAGGGGAGTAGCTTACAATTGGTTCGCCTCCTACTTTAAGAACAGAAAGCAGAAGGTAATCCTCCGCAATATTGAGAGTGGTAATGATGTTCAGTCCCAATGGGACACTGTTAAATGGGGCGTTCCCCAAGGGTCGGTGCTGGGGCCACTGCTGTTCCTTATTTATGTAAATGATATGCCTTCTAGTATTACAGGTGATTCAAAAATATTTCTGTTTGCTGATGACACCACCTTGGTAGTGAAGGATCTTGTGTGTAATATTGAAACATTATCAAATAATGTAGTTCATGATATAAGTTCGTGGCTTGTGGAAAATAATTTAATGCTAAATCACAGTAAGACTCAGTTTTTACAGTTTCTAACCCACAATTCAACAAGAACTGACATTTTAATCAGACAGAATGGGCATGTTATAAGCGAGACGGAACAGTTCAAGTTCCTAGGCGTACGGATAGATAGTAAGCTGTTGTGGAAAGCCCATGTTCAGGATCTTGTTCAGAAACTAAATGCCCCTTTATTTACCATTACAACAAAATCTGAAATAAGTGACATTTCAACACGAAAAGTAGTATACTTCGCATATTTTCATACGCTTATGTCATATGGTATTATTTTTTGGGGTAATTCTTCTGATTCAAAAAGGGTATTTTTGGCTCAAAAACGGAATGTTCGAGCTATGTATGGTGTAAGTTCGAAACCCTCTTGTCGACCCCTATTCAATAGTCTGGGAATTTTGACGTTGCCCTCACAGTATGTATTTTCTTTAATGTCGTTTGTTGTTAGCAATATTAGCTTATTCCCAAGAGTTAGCAGCTTTCACTCAGTTAATACTAGGCAGAAATCAAATCTGCATGTGGAATGCACTTCCTTGACTCTTGTGCAGAAAGGAGTGCAGTATTCTGCTGCATCCATTTTCAACAAGCTACCACAAGAACGCAAAAATCTTAGCAGTAGCCCAAACACTTTTAAGTCTAAACTGAAGAGTTTCCTCATGGCTCACTCCTTCTATTCTGTCTAGGAGCTCCTATAAGAGATAAAAAATTAAGCAAATTCCAGTGTTATATTCTTGATTTTCTTTATTTAAACTAACGACTTGTCGCCTGAATATGTTTCTTATATTTCATTTTATCTGTTTCTACAATCGTGTTATAATTTCATGTATTGACTCGTTCCATGACCATGGAGACTTCTCCTAAATGGGGTCCCACGGAACAATAAATAAATAAATAAATAAATAAATTCAAGTTTGGGCGAGATTCAATTAATCGTCCTACAGCCGACTTGTCTCCAAGGGTCTATTGTTGCCCAGGGCACCTTATGGTCGTTCTCCTGTGAGTCTGCATTTTCGAATAATACGCAAAACTGACATTGAATTCTAACGTTCCGACCCTGCGAACCATGATAGTACATTCAAGATTGGTCGAGATACAATACATCGTCCACCAGTCGACTTCTCTGCAAGGGTCTATTGCTGCCTCGGGCACCTTGTGGTCGTTCCCCTGTTTGTCTAGATATTCGAATCCGACTCAAAACTGAAAATGAGTTCTAACGTTCCGACCCTGCTAAGGACGATAGATCATTCAAGTTTGGTCGAGATTCAATACATCGTAATCCAGCAAATGTGTCTCCAAGTGTCTATTGCTGCCTCGGGCAGCTTATAGTCGTTGCCCGTGAGACTAGATTTTCGAATCCGACGCAAAACTGACATTGAATACTAACGTTCCGACCCTGCTAACCATGATAGTACATTCAAGATTGGTCGACATTCAATAAATCGTCCTCCAGCTAACTTGCCTCCAATGGTCTATTGTTGCCTCGGGCACTATATGGTCGTTCTCCTGTGAGTCTACATTTTCGAATCCGACGCTAAACTGATATTGAACTCTAACGTTCCCGCCCTGCTAACCATGATAGTACATTCAAGTTTGGTCAAGATACAATACATCGTCGTCCAGTCGACTTCTCTTCAAGGGTCTTTGCTGCCTCGGGCACCTCATGGTCGTTCCCCTGTGAATCTAGATTTTCGAATCCGACACAAAACTGGCATTGGGTTCTAACGTTCCGACCCTGCTAAGGACGACAGAACATTCAAGTTTGGTCGAGATTCAATACATCGTCCTCCAGCCGACTTGTCTCCAAGAGTCTACCGCTGCCTCGGGCACGTTATGGGCGTTCTCATCTGAGTAGATTTTCGAATCGGACTCAAAACTGACATTTAATTCTAACTTTCCGCCCTGCTGACGACGATGGTACATTCAAGTTTGGTCGAGATTCAATACATCGTCCTCCAGCAGACTTGTCTCCAAGGGTCAATTGCTGCCTCGGGCACCTTATTGACGTCCTCCTGTGAGTCTAGGTTTTCGAATCCGACGCAGAACTGACGTTTAATTATAATGCTTCGACCCTGCTAAAGACGATGGTACACTCATATTTGGTCGAGATTCAATAAATCGTCTTAAAGCCGACTTGTCTCCAAAGGGCTATTGCTGCATCGGGCACCATATGGTCTTTCTCCTGGAAGCCTCCTTTTTGAATCCGACGCAAAACTGACAGTTAATTGTAACGTTCAGAGCCTCCTAATGACGATGGAACACACAAATTCTGTCAAGATTCAATACATCGTCCTCCAGCCGACTTGTCTCCAAGGGTCTATTGCTGCCTCGGGCAGCTTATAGTCGTTGTCCTGTGAGTCTAGATTTTCAAATCCGACGCAAAACTGACATTGAATTCTAACGTTCCGACCATGCTAACCATGATAGTACATTGAAGTTTGGTCGAGATTCAATAAATCGTTCTCCAGCTGACTTGTCTCCAATGGTCTATTGCTATCTCGTGCACTTTATGGTCGTTCGTCTTTGAGTCTACCTTTTCGAATCCGACGCAAAACTGATATTGAATTCTAACGTTCCGACCCCTGCTAACCATGACAGTACATTCAAGTGTGCTCGAGATTCAATACATTGTCCTCCAGTCGACTTCTCTCCAAGGGTCAATTGCTGCCTCGGGCACCTTATGGTCGTTACCCTGTGAGTCTAGATTTTCGTATCCGACGCAAAACTGACAATGAGTTCTAAATTTCCGACCCTGCTAAGGACGATAGAACAATCAAGTTTGGTCGAGATTCAATACATCGTCCTCCAGCCGACTTGTCTCCAAGAGTCTATCGCTGCCTCGGGCACTTTATGGTCGTTCTCCTTTCAGTCTAGAATTTCGAATCGGACGCAAAACAGACATTTAGTTCTATCGTCCAACGACAATGGTACATTCAAGTTTGGTCGGGATTCAATACATCGTCCTCCAGCTGACTTACCTCCAAGGGTCTATTGCTGCCTCGGGCACTTTATGGTCGTTCTCCTGTGAGTCTACATTTTCGAATCCGACGCAAAACTGACATTGATTTCTAACGTTTCGACCCTGCTAACGTTGATGATACATTCAAATTTGTTCGAGATTCAATACATCATCCTCCAGCAAACTTGTCTCAAGGGTCTATTGCTGCCTCGGGCACCATATTGTCGTCCTCCTGTGAGTCTAGGTTTTCGAATCCGACGCAGAACTGACATTTAATTATAATGCTCCGACCCTGCTAAATACGACGGTACACTCATATTTGGTCGAGATTCAATAAATCGTCTTCCAGTCAACTTGTCTCCAAGTGGCTATTGCTGCATCGGGCACCATATGGTCTTTCTCCTGGGAGTCTCCTTTTCGAATCCGATGCAAAACTGACAGTTAATTGTAACGTTCAGAGCCTCCTAACGTCGATGGAACACACAAATTCTGTCAAGATTCAATACATCGTCCTCCAGCGGACTTGACTCCAAGGGTCTATTGCTGCCTCGGGCACCTTATTGTCATTCTCCAGTGAGTCTACATTTTCGAGCGGCGAAAAACTGACATTCAATTCTAGCGTTCCGACCCTGCTAACGTCGATGATACATTCAAGTTTGGTCGAGATTCAATACATCGTAATCCAGCAAACTTGTCTCCAAATGTCTATTGCTGCCTCGGGCAGCTTATAGTCGTTGTCCCGTGAGTATAGATTTTGGAATCCGACGCAAAACTGACATTGAATTCTAACGTTCCGACCCTGCTAACCATGATAGTACATTCAAGTTTGGTCGAGATTCAATACATCGTCATCCAGTCGACCGCTCTCCAAGGGTCTTTGCTGCCTCGGGCACCTTATGGTCGTTCCCCTGTGAATCTAGATTTTCGAATCTGACGCAATACTGACATTGAGTTCTAACGTTCCGACCCTGCTAAGGACGATAGAACATTCAAGTTTGGTCGAGATTCAATACATCGTCCTCCAGCCGACTTGTCTGCAAGAGTCTATCGCTGCCTCGGGCACATTATGGGCTTTCTCATCTGAGTAGATTTTCGAATCGGACTCAAAACTGACATTTAATTCTAACTTTCCGCCCTGCTAACGACGATGGTGTATTCAAGTTTGGTCGAGATTCAATACATCGTCCTCCAGCCGACTTGTCTCCAAGGGTCTATTGCTGCCTTGGGCACCTTATGGTCGTCCTCCTCTGAGTCTAGGTTTTCGAATCCGACGCAGAACTGACATTTAATTATAATGCTTAGACCCTGCTAAAGACGATGGTACACTCATATTTGGTCGAGATTCAATAAATCGTCTTCCAGCCGACTTGTCTCCAAAGGGCTATTGCTGCATCGGGCACCATATGGTCTTTCGCCTGGGAGTCTCCTTTTCGAATCCGACGCAAAACTGACAGTTAATTGTAACGTTCAGAGCCTCCTAATAACGATGGAACACACAAATTCTGTCAAGATTCAAAACATCGTCCTCATGCCGACTTGTCTCCAAGGGTCTATTGCTGCCTCGGGCAGATTATAGTCGTTGTCCTGTGAGTCTAGATTTTCGAATCCGACGCAAAACTGACATTGAATTCTAACGTTCCGACCGTGCTAACCATGATAGTACTTTCAAGTTTAGTCGAGATTCAATAAATCGTCCGCCAGCTGACTTGTTTCCAATGGTCTATTGCTATCTCGTGCACTTTATGGTCGTTCTCCTTTGAGTCTACATTTTCGAATCCGACGCAAAACTGATATTGAATTCCAACGTTCCGACCCCTGCTAACCATGACAGTACATTCAAGTGTGCTCGAGATTCAATACATCGTCCTCCAGTCGACTTCTCTCCCAGGGTCAATTGCTGCCTCGGGCACCTTATGGTCGTTACCCTGTGAGTCTAGATTTTCGTATCCGACGCAAAACTGACAATGAGTTCTAAATTTCCGACCCTGCTAAGGACGATAGAACAATCAAGTTTGGTCGAGATTCAGTCCTCCAGCCGACTTGTCTCCAAGAGTCTATCGCTGCCTCGGGCACTTTATGGTCGTTGTCCTTTCAGTCTAGAATTTCGAATCGGACGCAAAACAGACATTTAGTTCTATCGTCCAACGACAATGGTACATTCAAGTTTGGTCGGGATTCAATACATCGTCCTCCAGCTGACTTACCTCCAAGGGTCTATTGCTGCCTCGGGCACTTTATGGTCGTTCTCCTGTGAGTCTACATTTTCGAATCCGACGCAAAACTGACATTGATTTCTAACGTTTCGACCCTGCTAACGTTGATGATACATTCAAATTTGTTCGAGATTCAATACATCATCCTCCAGCAAACTTGTCTCAAGGGTCTATTGCTGCCTCGGGCACCATATTGTCGTCCTCCTGTGAGTCTAGGTTTTCGAATCCGACGCAGAACTGACATTTAATTATAATGCTCCGACCCTGCTAAATACGACGGTACACTCATATTTGGTCGAGATTCAATAAATCGTCTTCCAGCCAACGTGTCTCCAAGGGGCTATT
The DNA here is from genome assembly GCF_023864345.2 of Schistocerca serialis cubense. Classification (NCBI taxonomy): domain Eukaryota; kingdom Metazoa; phylum Arthropoda; class Insecta; order Orthoptera; family Acrididae; genus Schistocerca; species Schistocerca serialis. Next base: position 62,026,418 of record NW_026047583.1, read on the forward strand.
GCTGAATCGGGCACCATATGATCTTTCTCCAGGGAGTCTCCTTTTCGAATCCGATGCAAAACTGACAGTTAATTGTAACGTTCAGAGCCTCCTAACGTCGATGGAACACACAAATTCTGTCAAGATTCAATACATCGTCCTCCAGCGGACTTGACTCCAAGGGTCTATTGCTGCCTCGGGCACCTTATTGTCATTCTCCAGTGAGTCTACATTTTCGAAGCGGCGCAAAACTGACATTCAATTCTAGCGTTCCGACCCTGCTAACGTCGATGATACATTCAAGTTTGGTCGAGATTCAATACATCGTAATCCAGCAAACTTGTCTCCAAATGTCTATTGCTGCCTCGGGCAGCTTATAGTCGTTGTCCCGTGAGTACAGATTTTGGAATCCGACGCAAAACTGACATTGAATTCTAACGTTCCGACCCTGCTAACCATGATAGTACATTCAAGTTTGGTCGAGATTCAATACATCGTCATCCAGTCGACCGCTCTCCAAGGGTCTTTGCTGCCTCGGGCACCTTATGGTCGTTCCCCTGTGAATCTAGATTTTCGAATCTGACGCAATACTGACATTGAGTTCTAACGTTCCGACCCTGCTAAGGACGATAGAACATTCAAGTTTGGTCGAGATTCAATACATCGTCCTCCAGCCGACTTGTCTGCAAGAGTCTATCGCTGCCTCGGGCACATTATGGGCGTTCTCATCTGAGTAGATTTTCGAATCGGACTCAAAACTGACATTTAATTCTAACTTTCCGCCCTGCTAACGACGATGGTGTATTCAAGTTTGGTCGAGATTCAATACATCGTCCTCCAGCCGACTTGTCTCCAAGGGTCTATTGCTGCCTTGGGCACCTTATGGTCGTCCTCCTCTGAGTCTAGGTTTTCGAATCCGACGCAGAACTGACATTTAATTATAATGCTTAGACCCTGCTAAAGACGATGGTACACTCATATTTGGTCGAGATTCAATAAATCGTCTTCCAGCCGACTTGTCTCCAAAGGGCTATTGCTGCATCGGGCACCATATGGTCTTTCGCCTGGGAGTCTCCTTTTCGAATCCGACGCAAAACTGACAGTTAATTGTAACGTTCAGAGCCTCCTAATAACGATGGAACACACAAATTCTGTCAAGATTCAAAACATCGTCCTCATGCCGACTTGTCTCCAAGGGTCTATTGCTGCCTCGGGCAGATTATAGTCGTTGTCCTGTGAGTCTAGATTTTCGAATCCGACGCAAAACTGACATTGAATTCTAACGTTCCGACCGTGCTAACCATGATAGTACATTCAAGTTTAGTCGAGATTCAGTAAATCGTCCGCCAGCTGACTTGTTTCCAATGGTCTATTGCTATCTCGTGCACTTTATGGTCGTTCTCCTTTGAGTCTACATTTTCGAATCCGACGCAAAACTGATATTGAATTCCAACGTTCCGACCCCTGCTAACCATGACAGTACATTCAAGTGTGCTCGAGATTCAATACATCGTCCTCCAGTCGACTTCTCTCCAAGGGTCAATTGCTGCCTCGGGCACCATGTTTTCGTTCTCCTCTGAGTCTAGAATTTCGAATCGGACGCAAAACAGACACTTAGTTCTATCGTCCAACGACAATGGTACATTCAAGTTTGGTCAGGATTCAATACATCGTCCTCCAGCTGACTTATCTCCAGGGGTCTATTGCTGCCTCGGGCACTTTATGGTCGTTCTCCTGTGAGTCTACACTTTCGAATCCGACGCAAAACTGACATTGAATTCTAACGTATCGTTCCTGCTAACGTTGATGATACATTCAAATTTGTTCGAGATTCAATACATCATCCTCCAGCAAACTTGTCTCCAAGTGTCTATTGCTGCCTCGGGCAGCTTAATGTGGTTGTCCTGTGAGTCTAGATTTTCAAATCCGACGCAAAACTGACATTGTATTCTAATGTTCCGACCATGCTAACGACGATGATACATTCAAGTTTGGTCGTGATTCAATACATCGTCCTCCAGCCGATTTCTCTTCAAGGGGTTTATTCCTGCCTCGGGCTCCTTATGGTCGTTGTCCTGTGAGCTTAGGTTTTGGAATCCGACGCAAACCTGACATTGAATCATAACGTTCCGTCCGTGCAAAAGACGATGGTAGACTCAAGTTTGGTCGAGATTCAATAAATGGTCCTACAGCCGACTTGTCTCCAAGGGTCTATTGATGTCTCGGGCACCTTATGTTCGTTCTCCTGTGAGTCTACATTTTCGCATCCGACGAAAACCTGACATTGAAATCTAACGTTCCGGTCCTGCTATCGTCGATGATACATTCAAGTTTGGTTGAGAGTCAATACTTCGTCCTCCAGCAAACTTATCTCCAAGCTGCCTCGGGCAGCTTATGGTCGTTGTCCTGTGAGTATACATTTTCGAATCCGACGCAAAACTGATATTGAATTCTAACGTTCCGACCCTGCTAACCATGATAGCACATTCAAGTTTGGTCGAGATTCAATACATCGTCCTCCAGTCGACTTCTCTCCAAGGATCTATTGCCGCCTCGGGCACCTTATGGTCGTTTCCCTGTGAGTCTAGATTTTCGAATCCGACGCAAAACTGAAATTTTATTATAACGTTCCGACCATGCGAAAGACGATGGTACACTCATGATTGGTCGAGATTCAATAAATTTTCCTCCATCCGACTTGTCTCCAATGGTCTATTGCTACCTCGGGCACTTTATGGTCGTTCTTCTGTGAGTCTACATTTTTGAATCCGACGCAAAACTGACACTGAATTCTAACGTTCCGAGCATGCTAATAACGTTGGTACATTCAAGTTTGGTCGACATTCAATACATCGTACTCCAGCCGACTTGTCTCCAAGGTTCTATTGCAGCCTCGGGCACCTTATGGTCGTTCGCCTCTGAGTCTAGGTTTTCGAATCCGACACAAAACTGACATTCAATTATAACGTTCCGACCCTGCTAAAGACGAAGGTACACTCATGTTCGGTCGAGATTAAATAAATCGTCCTATAGCCGACTTGTCTCCATGGATCTATTGGTTCCTCGGGCACCTTATGGTCGTCGTCCTGTGAGTCTACATTTTCGAATCCGAAGCAAAACTGAGACTGAATTCTCACCTTCCGACCCTGCTAACGACGATGATACACTCAAGTTTTGTCGAGATTCAATACATCGTCCTCCGGCTGACTTGTTTCCTGGGGTCTACTGTTGCCTCGGACACCTTATGGTCGTTCTTATGTGCGTCTACATTTTCCAAGCGGACGCAAAACTAACCTTCAATTATAACGTTCCGACCTTGCTAAAGACGATGGTACACTCAAGTTCGGTCGAGATTCAATACATCGTCCTCCAGCCGACTTGTCTCATAGGGTCCATCGCTGCCTCGGGCACCTTAAGGTCGTTCTCGTGTGAGTCTAGGTTTTCGAATCGGACGCAAAACTGACATTTAATTATAACGTTCCGACCCTGTTAAAGACGATGGTACACTCATGTTTGGTCGAGATTCAATACATCGTCCTCCAGCCGATTTGTCTCCAAGGCTCTATTGCTGCCTCGGGCACCTTAAGGTCATTCTCCTGTGACGCTAGGTTTTCGAATCCGACACAAAACTGACATTCAGTTACAACTTTCCGACCCTGCTAAAGACGATGGTTCACTCATGTTTGGTAGGGATTCAATAAATCGTCCTCCAGCCGACTTGTCTCATAGGTCCATCGCTGCCTCGGGCACCTTAAGGTCGTACTAGTGTGAGTCTAGGTTTTCGAATCCGACACAAAACTGACATTCAGTTATAGCGTTCCGACCCTGCTAAAGACGATGGTACACTCATGTTTGCTCGAGATTAAATAAATCGTCCTACAGCCAACTTGTCTCCAAGGGTCTATTGGTTCCTCGGGCAACTTATGATCATCGTCCTGTGAGTCTACATTTTCGAATCCGACGCAAACCTGACATTGAATTCTCGCGTTCCGACCCTGCTAACGACTATAGTACATTCAAGTTTTATCGAGATTCAATACATCGTCCTACGGCCGACTTGTCTCCAGGGGTTTATTGTTGCCTCGGGCACCTTATGGTCGTTCTCCTGTGAGTCTACATTCTCGAATCGGACGCAAAACTGACCTTCAATTATAACGTTCGACCCTGCTAAAGACGGTGGTACACTCAAGTTCGGTCGAGATTCAATACATCGTCCTCCAGCCAACTTGTCTCCAAGGGTCTATTGCTGCCTCGGTCACCTTATGATCGTTCTCCTGTGAGTCCAGGTTTTCGAATCCGACGCAGAACTGAATTTGATTGTAATGTTCCGACCATGCTAAAGACGATGGTACACTCATATTTGGTCGAGATTCAATAAATCGTCCTCCAGACGACTTGTCTCAAAGGGGCTATTGCTGCTTTGGGCAGCTTATGTTCGTTGTCCAATGGGGGTAGATTTTCGAATCCGACGCATAACTGGCATAGATTTCTAACGTTGCGACCGTGCTAACGACGATGGTACACACAAGTTTGGTAGAGATTCAATACATCGTCCTCCAGCCGACTTGTGTGCAAGGGTCTATTGCTGCCTCGGTCACCTTATAGTCGTTGTTCTGTGAGTCTAGATTATCGAATTCAACGCAAAACTGACATTTAATTCTAACGTTCCGACCGTGCTGAAGACGATGATACATTCAAGTTTGGTCCAGATTCAATACATCGTCCTCCAGCAGACTTGTCTCCAACAGTCTATTGCTGCCTCGTGCACCTTATCGTCGTTCCCCTGTGACTCTACAATTCGAATCCGACGCAAAACTGACTTTGAATTCTAACATTCCGAGCCTGCTAACAACGTTAGTACATTCACGTTTGGTCGCTTTTCAATACATCGTCCTCCAGTCGACTTGTCTCCAAGGGTGTAATGCTGCCTCGGGCACCCTATGGTCGTTCTCCTGTGAGTGTAGATTTTCGAATCGGATGCCAAACTGACAGTTAATTATAACGTTCCGACCATGCTAACAACGATGGTACATTCAAGTTTCGTCGAGATACAATACATCGTCCCCCAGCCGACTTGTCTCCAATGGTGTATTGCTGCCTCGGGCACCTTATGTTCGTTCTCTTGTTAGTCTAGGTTTGAGAATCCGACGCAAAACTGACCTTTATTTATTTCGTTCCGACCCTGCTAAAGACGATGGTACACTCATGATTGGTCGAGATTCAATAAATCGTCCTATAGCCGACCTGTCTCCAAGGGTCTATTGCTGCATCGGGCACTTTATGGTTGTTCTCCTGTCAGTGTAGGTTTTCGAATCCGACGCAAAAATGACATTTAATTATACGGTTCCGACCCTGTTAAAGACGATAGTACACTCATGTTTGGTCGAGATTTAATTAATCGTCCTCCAGCCGACTTGTCTCCAAGGATGAATTGCTGCCTCGGCCACCTAAGGATCGTTCACCTGTGAGTCTAGATTTTCGGATCCAACGCAAAACTGACAAAGAATTCTAACGTTCCGATCCTGCTAAAGACGATAGTATATTCAAGTTTGGTCGAGATTCAATACATTGTCCTCCAGCCGACTAGTCTCCAAGTTTCTATCACTGCCTCGGGCAACTTATGGGCGTTCTCCTCTGAGTCTAGATTTTCGAATCGGACGCAAAACTGACATTGAACTCTAACGATCCGTCCCTGCTAACGATGATGGTACATTCAAGTTTGGTCGAGATTCAATACATCGTCCTCCAGCCGACTTGTCTCCAAGGGTGTAAAACTGCCTCGGTTACCTTATGGTCGTTCTCCCGTGAGTGTAGATTTTCGAATCGGACGCAAAACTGACTGTTAATTGTAACGTTCAGAGAATCTTAATGACGATTTAATACACAAATTGCGTCGAGATTCAATACATCGTCCTCCAGCCGACTTGTCTCCTAGGCTGTATTGCTACCTCGGGCAGCCTAGGGTCGTTTTCCTAAGAGTCTAGTTTTTCGAATCCGACGCAAAACTGACAGTTAATTGTAACTTTCAGAGCCACTTAATGACGATGGAACACACAAATTGAGTCGCAATTCAATACATCGTCCTCCAGCCGACTTGCCTCAAGGGGTCTATTGTTGCCTCGGACACCTTATCGTCGTTTAAAGAATCCGACGGCATTGTGCATTTTGTAATCAATCCCGATGCACTTTCTGTGTTTCATGGACAATGTGTACGTCCAAGGGATACATAAAACCTGCACTGGTGCATCGGAATAAAATACTCGTCTTCCAGGAGCCGCTCAAAGCACAAACCCTTACAAGCTTCACTCTTCTTGTACTTAAGTCGGCATTGTGCTTTCTGTATTCAATCCCGATGCAATTTCTGTGTTTCATGTTCAATGTGAGAGTCCACGGGATACAGTAAGCCTGCACTGCTGCATCGGAATGTAACACTGGTCTCCCAGGAGCCGCTCAAAACAAATCTCTTAGAAGATTCACTCTTCTTGTACATAAGACGGCATTGTGCCTTTTGTATTCAATCCCGATGCAATTTCTGTGTTTCATGGTCAATGTGAAGGTCAATGGGATACAGTAAACCTGCACTGGTGCATCGGAATCAAATACTGCTCTCCCAGCAGCCGCTCAAACCACAAACTCTTAGCAGATTCACTCTTCTTGTACTTAAGTCGGCATTGTGCATTTTATATTCAATCCCGATGCAATTTCTGTGTTTCATGAACAATGTAAAGGTGAAAGGGATACAGTAAACCTGTACTGGTGCATCGGAATCTAATACTGGTCTCCCAGGAACCGTTCAAAGCACAAAGTCCTAGAAGATACGCGCTTCTTGTACTTAAGTCGGCAATGTGCCTTTTGTATTCAATACCAATGCAATTTCGGTGTTTCATGGTCAATGTGAAGGTTCACGGGATACAGTAAACCTGTACTGGTGCATCGGAATCTAATACTTGTCTCCCAGGAGCCACTCAAAGCACAAACTCATAGAAGATTCACTCTTCTTGTACTTAAGTCGGCATTGTGCCTTTTGTATTCAATCCCGATTTAATTTCTGTGTTTCATCCTCAATGTGTAGGTCCAAGGGATACAGCAAACCTGCACTGGTGCATCGCAATCTAATACTGATCTCCCAGGAGCCTCTCAAAATACAAATTCTTAGAAGTTTCACTAGTCTTGTACTTAAGTCGGCATTGTGCCACTTGTATTCAATCCCGATGCAATTTCTGTGTTTCATGGTCAATGTAAAGGTCCAAGGGATCCAGTAAACCTGCACTGGTGCATGGGAATCTAGTACTGGTCTCGCAGGAGCCGCTCAAAGTACAAACTCTTAGAAGATTCACTCTTTTTGTACTTAAGTTGGCATTGTGCATTTTGAATTCAATACCGATGCAATTTCTGTGTTTCATGGGCAATGTGAAGGTCCAACGTATACAGTAAACGACTACTGGTGAATCGGTATCTAATACTGGTCTCCCAGGAGCCGCTCAAAACACAAACCCTTAGGAGATTCACTCCTCTTGTTCTTAAGTCAGCATTGTGCTTTTGTATTCAATCCCGATGCAATTTCTGTGTTTGATGAACAATGTGAAGGTCCAAGGGATACAGTAAACCTGCACTGGTCCATCGTAATCTAATACTGGTCTCACAATAGCCGTCAAAGCACAAACTTTTAGAAGATTTACTGTTCTTTACTTACGTCGGCATTGTGCCTTTTGTATCGAATGCCTATGCAATTTCTGTGCCTCATGGTCTATGTGAAGGTCCAAGGGATACAGAAAATCTGCACTGGTGCATCGGAATCTAATACTGGTCTCCCAGAAGCCGCTCAAGTCGCCAACTGTTAGAAGATTCACTCTTCTTGTACTTAAGGCGGCATTGTGCCTTTTGTATTCAATCCCGATGCAATTTCTGTGTTTCATGGTCAATGTGAAGGTCCGAGGGATACAGTAAACCTGCACTTGTGCATCGGAATCGAATACTGGTCCCCCAGGAGCCGCCCAAAGCACAAACTCTTAGAAGATTCGCTCTTCTTGTACTTAAGTCAGCATTGTGCCTTTTGTATTCAATCCCGATGCTATTTCTGTGTTTCATGGTCAATGTGAAGGTCCTAGGCATACAGTAAACCTGTACTGGTGTATCGGAATCTAATACTGGTCTCCCAGGAGCCGCGCAAATCACAAAGTCCTTGAAGATTCGCGCCTCTTGTACTTAAGTCGGCAATGTGCCTTTTGTATTCAATCCCGATGGAATTTCTGTGCTTCATGGGCAATGTGTAGGTTCACTGGATACAGTAAATCTGCACTGGTGTATTGGAATCTAATACTGGTGTCCCAGGAGCCGCTCAAAGCACAAATTCTTAGATCATGCACTCTTTTAGTACTTAAGTCGGCATTGTGATTTTTGTATTCATTCCCGATGCAATTTCTGTGTTTCATGGTCAATGTGAGAGTCCAAGGGATGCAGTAAGCCTGCACTGCTGCATCGAAATCAAACACTGGTCTCCCAGGAGCCGCTCAAAGCAAATCTCTTAGAAGATTCACTCTTCTTGTACTTAAGAAGAGATTGTGCATTTTGTATTCAATCCCGATGCAATTTCTGTGTTTCATGGTCAATGTGAACGTCAATGGGATACAGTAAACCTGCACTGGTGCATCGGAATCAAATACTGCTCTCCCAGGAGCCGCTCAAAACACAAACTCTTAGAAGATTCACAGTTCGTGTGCTTAAGTCGGCATTGTGTATTTTGTATTCAATCCCGATGCAATTTCTGGATTTCATGGTCAATGTGAAGCTCCAAGGGTTACAGTAAACCTGCACTGGTGCATCAGAATCTAATACTGGTCTCCCAGGTGCCGCACAAATCACAAAACCATACAAGATTCACTCCTCTTCTCCTTAAGTCGGCATTGTCCCTTTTGTATTCAATCCCGATGCAATATCTGTGTTTCATCCTCAATGTGTTGGTCCAAGGGATACAGTAAACCTGCACTGTTGTATCGCAATGTAATACTGATCTCCCAGGAGCCTCTCAAAATACAAACTCTTAGAAGATTCACTAGTCTCGTACTTAAGTCGGAATTGTGCATTTTGTATTCAATCCCGATGCAATTTCTGTGTTTCATGGTCAATGTGAAGGTCTAAGGGATCCAGTAAACCTGCACTGGTGCATGGGAATGTAGTACTGGCCTCGCAGGAGCCACACAAAACACAAACTCTTAGAAGATTCACTCATTTTTTACTTAAGTCGGCATTGTGCCTTTTGTATTCAATCCCGATGCAATTTCTGTGTTTCATGGACAATGTATAGGTGGCGGGGATACAGTAAGCCTTTACTGATGCATCGGAATCCAATACTGATCCCCAGGCGCCGCTCAAAGCACAAATTCTTAGAAGATTCACTCTTCTTATACATAAGTCGGCATTGTGCCTTTTGTATTCAATCCCGACGCTATTTCTGTGTTTCATGGTCAATGTGAAGGTCTAAGGGATACAGTTGACCTTTACTGGTGCATCGGAATCTAATACTGGTCTCCCAGGAGCCGCTCAAAACACAAACTCTTAGAAGATTCACTCGTCTTGTATTTAAGTAGGCATTGTGCATTTTGTATTCAATCCCGATGCAATTTCTGTGTTTCATTGTCAATGTAAGGATCCAACGGATACAGTAAACCTTCACTGGTGCATCGGAATGTTATACTGGTTCCCCAGGAGCCGCTCAAAGCACAAATTCTTAGAAGATTCACTCTTCTTGTATTTAAGTAGGCATTGTGCATTTTGTAATCGCTCCCAATGCAACTTCTGTGATTCATGGTCAATGTGAAGGACCAAGGAATACAGTAAACATGCACTGGTGCATCAGATTCTAATACTGGTCTCCCAGGAGCCGCTCAAGTCGCCAACTCTTAGAAGATTCACTTTTCTTGTACTTAGGTCGGCATTATGCCTTTTGTATTCAATCCCGATGCAATTTCTGTGTTTCATGGTCAATTTGAAGGTCCAAGGAATACAGTAAACCTGCACTGGAGCATCAGAATCTAATACTGGTCTCCCAGGAGCCGCTCAAAACACAAACTCTTAGAAGATTCACTCGTCTTGTATTTAAGTAGGCATTGTGCATTTTGTATTCAATCCCGATGCAATTTCTGTGTTTCATGGTCAATGTGAAGGACCAAGGGGTAAAGTAAACCTGCACTGGTGCATCGGAATCTAATACTAGTCTCCCAGGAGCCACTCAAATCACAAACTCTTAGGAGATTCTCTCTTCTTTTACTTAAGTCAGCATTGTGCCTTTTGTATTCAATCCCGATGCAATTTCTGTGTTTCATGGTCAATGTGAAGGTTCAAGGGATACAGCAAATCTGCACATGTGAATCGCAATCTAATACTGGTCTCCCAGGAGCCGCTCAAATCACAACCTCATAGAAGATTCACTCTTCTTGTACTTAAGTCGGCATTGTGACTTTTGTATTCAATCCCGATACTATTTTTGTGTTTGATGGTCAATGTGAAGGTCCAAGGGATACAGTAAACCTGCACTGGTGCATCGAAATCTAATACTGGTCTCCCAATAGCCGGCAAAGCACAAACTCTTAGAAGATATACTCTTCTTGTACTTACGTCGGCATTGTGCCTTTTGTATTGAATCCCGATGCAATTTCTGTGTTTCATGGTCTATGTGAAGGTCCAAGGGACACAGTAAACCTGCACTGGTGAGTAGGAATCTAATACTAGTCTCCCAGGAGCCACTCAAATCACAAACTTTTAGAAGATTCACTCTTCGTGTACTTAAGTCGGCATTGTGCTTTTTATATTTAATCCCGATGCAATTTCTGTGTTTCATTGTCAATGTGAAAGTCCAAGGGATACAGTAATCCTGCACTGGGGCCTCGGAATCTAATACTGGTCTTCCAGGAGCCGCTCAAAACACAAACTCTTAGAAGTTTCACTCTTCTTGTGTTTAAGTCGGCATTGTGCCTTTTGTATTCAATCCCGATGCAATTTCTGTGTTTCATGGACAATGTGAATGTCCAAGGGATACAGAAAACCTGCACTGGCGCATCGGAATCTAATACTGGTCTCCCAGAAGCCGCTCAAGTCGCCAAATGTTAGAAGATTCACTCTTCTTGTACATAAGACGGCTTTGTGCCTTTTGTATTCAATCCCAATGCTATTTCGGTGTTTCATGGTCAATGTGAAGGTCCAAGGGATACAGTAAAGCTGCAGTGGTGCATCGGAATCTAATACTGGTCTCTCAGAAGCCGCTCAAATCACCAACTCTCAGAAGATTCTCTCTTCTTGTACTTAAGTCGGCATTGTGCTTTTCGTATTCAATACCGATGCAATTTCTCTGTTTCATGCTCAATGTGAAGGCCCAAGGGTTACAGTAAACCTGCACTGATGCATCGCAATGTAACACTGATCTCCCAGGAGCCGCTCAACATAATACTCTTAGAAGATTCACTCTTCTTGTACTTAAGACGGCATTGTGCCTTTTGTATTCAATCCCGATGCAATTTCTGTTCATGGTCAATGTGAAGGTCCTAGGGATACAGTAAACCTGTACTGGTGCATCGGAATCTAATACTGGTCTCCCAGGAGCCGCGCAAAGCACAAAGTCCTAAAAGATTCGCGCTTTTTGTACTTAAGTCGGCAACGTGCTTTTGTATTCAATACCGAAGCAATTCCTGTGATTCATGGTCAATGTGAAGGTTCACTGGATACAGTAAACCTGCACTGGTGCATCGGATTCTAATACTGTTTTCCCAGGAGCCGCTCAAAGCACAAACTCTTAGAAGATACAATCTTTTAGTACTTAATTTGGCATTGTGCTTTTTGTATTCAATCCCGATACAATTTCTGTGTTTCATGGTCAATTTGAACGTCAATGGGATACTGTATACCTGCACTGGTGCATCGGAATCAAATACTGCTCACCCAGGAGCCGCTCAAAACAAAAACTCTTAGAAGATTTACTCTTCTTGTACTTAATTCGGCATTGTGCATTTTGTATTCAATCCCGATGCAATATCTGTGTTTCATGGTCAATGTGAAGCTCCAAGGGTTACAGTAAATCTGCACTGGTGTATCGGAATCTAATACAGGTTTCCCAGGTGCCGCACGAATCACAAACCCATAGAAGATTCACTCTTCTTGTACTTAAGTCGGCATTGTGCCTTTTGTATTTAATCCCGATGCAATTTCTGTGTTTCATCCTCAATGTGTAGGTCCAAGGGATACAGTAAACCGGCACTGGTGCATCGCAATGTAATACTGATCTCCCAGGAGCCTCTCAAAATACCATCTCTTAGTAGATTCACTAGTCTTGTACTTAAGTCGGCATATTACCTTTTGTATTCATTCCCGATGCAATTTCTGTGTTTCATGGTCAATGTGAAGGTGCAAGGGATACATCAATTCTGCAATGGGCATCGGAATCTAATAACGGTCTCCCAGGAGCAGGTCATATCACAAATCCTTGGATGATTCACTCTTCTTGTACTTAAGTCGGCACTGAGCATTTTGTATTCAATCCCGATGCAATTTCTGTATTTCATTGTCAATGTGAAGGTCCAACGGATACAGTAAACCGTCACTGGTGCATCGGAATGTTATACTGGTCTCCCAGGAGCCGCTCAAAGCACAAACTCTTAGAAGAGTCACTCTTCTTGTATTTAAGTCGTCATTGTGCATTTTGTATTCAATCCCGATGCAATTTCTGTGTTTCATGGTCAATGTGAAGGACCAAGGGGTTAAGTAAACCAGCACTGGTGCATCAGAATCTAATATTGGTCTCCCAGGAGCCGCTCAAGTCGCCAACTCTTAGAAGATTCACTTTTCTTGTACTTAGGTCGGCATTATGCCTTTTGTATACAATCCCGATGCAATTTCTGTGTTTCATGGTCAATTTGAAGGTCCAAGGAATACAGTAAACCTGCACTGGAGCATCAGAATCTAATACTGGTCTCCCAGGAGCCGCTCAAAACGCTATCTCTTAGAAGATTCACTCGTCTTGTATTTAAGTAGGCATTGTGCATTTTGTATTCAATCCCGATGCAATTTCTGTGTTTCATGGTCAATGTGAAGGACCAAGGGGTAGAGTAAACCAGCACTGGTGCATCGGAATCAAATACTGCTCTCGCAGGAGCCGCTCAAAACACAAACTCTTAGATTCACTGTTCTTGTACTTAAGTCGGCATTGCTCATTTTGTATTCAATCCCGATGCAATTTCTGTGATTCATGATCAATCTGAAGCTCCACGGGATACAGTAAACCTGCACTGGTGCATCGGAATCTAATACTGGTCTCCCAGGAGCCGCACAAAGCACATACCCATAGAAGATTCAATCTTTTTGTACTTATGTCGGCATTGTTCCTTTTGTATTCAAGTCCGATGCAATTTATGTGTTTCATCCTCAATGTGTAGGTCCAAAGGATACAGTAAACCTGCACTGGAGTATCGCAATCTAATGCTGATCTCTCAGGAGCCGCTCAAAGTACAAACTCTTAGAAGATTCACTAGTCTTGTACTTAAGTCGGCATTGTGACTTTTGTTATCAATCCCGATGCAATTTCTGTGTTTCATGCTCAATGTGAAGCCCCAAGGGATACAGTAAACCTGCACTGGTGCATCGGAATCTCATACTGGTCTCCCAGGAGCCGCTTAAAAGCACTAACTCTTAGAACATTCACTCTTCTTGTGTTTAAGTCGGCATTGTGCCTTTTTTATTCAATCCCGATGCAATTTCTGTGTTTCATTGTCAATGTGAAGGTCCAAGGGATACAGTAAACCTGCTCTGGTGCATCGGAATCTAATACTGGTCTCCAAGGAGCCGCTCAACATAATACTCTTACAAGATTCACTCTTCTTGTACTTAAGTCGGCATTGTGCTTTTTGTATTCAATCCCGATGCTATTTCTGTGTTTCATGGTCAATGTGAAGGTCCAAGGGATACAGTATACATGTACTGGTGCATCGGAATCTAATAGTGGTGTCCCAGGAGCCGCTCACAGCACGAATTCCTATAAGATTCGCTCTTCTTGTACTTAAGTAGGCGATGTGATTTTTGTATTCAATCCCGATGCAATTTATATGTTTCATGGCCAATGTGAAGGTTCGCGGGATACAGTAAACCTGCACTGGTGCATATGAATCTAATACTGGTCTCCCAGGAGCCGCTCAAAGCACAAACTCTTAGAAGATACACTCTTTTAGTACTTAAGTCGGCATTGTGCCTATTTTTGTCAATTAAGATGAAATTTCTGTGTTTCATGGACAATGTGAAGGTCCAAGGAATACAGAAGAGCTGCACCGGTGCATCGGAATGTAATACTGGTCTCCCAGAAGCCGCTCAATCACCAACTCTTAGTAGATTCTCTCTTCTTGTACTTAAGTCGGCATTGTGCTTTTCGTATTCAATCCCAATTCAATTTCTGTGTTTGATGGCCAATGTGAAGGACCAAGGGATACAGTAAACCTGCACTGGTGCATCGGAATCTAGTACTGGTCTCCCAATGGCCGTCAAAGCAAAAACTCTTAAAAGATTTACTGTTCTTGTACTTACGTCGGTATTGTACCTTTTGTTTTGAATCCCAGTGCAATTTCTGTGCTTCATGGTCTATGTGAAGGTCCAAGGGATACAGTATACCAGCACTGGTGCATCGGAACCTAATACTAGTCTCCCAGGAGCTACTCAAATCACAAACTCTTTGACGATTCACTCATCTTGTACTCAAGTCGGCACTGTGCCTTTTGTATTCAATCCCGATTCTATTTCTGTGTTTCATGGACAAGGTGAAAGGGATACAGTAAGCCTGTACTGGTGCATCGGAATCTATTACTGGTCTTCCAGAAGCCGCTCAAAGCACAAACCCTTTGAAGACTTACTCTTCTTGTACTTAAACCGGCATTGTGCATTTTGTACTCAATCGCGATGCAATTTCTGTGTTTCATGGTCAATGTGATGGTCCAATTGACACAGTAAACCTGCAGAGGTGCATCGGAATCCAATAATCGACTCCCAGGAGCCGCTCAAAGCACAAATTCTTAGAAGAATCACTCTTCTTGTACTTAAGTCGGCATTGTGCCTTTTGCATTCAATCCCGATGCTATTTCTGTGTTTCATGGTCAATGTGAAGGTCCAAGGGATACATCAAACCTGCACTGGTGCTTCGGAATCTAATAACGCTCTCCCAGGAGCCGCTCAAATCTCAAATCCTTAGATGATTCACTCTTCTTGTACTTAAGTCGGCACTGAGCGTTTTGTATTAAATCCCGATGCTATTTCGGTGTTTCATGGTCAATGTGAAGGTCCAAGGGATATAGCAAAACCTGCACTGGTGCCTCAGAATCTAATATTGGTCTTCCAGGAGCCGCTCAAAACACAAACTCTTAGAAGATTCACTCATCTTGTGGTTAAGTCAGCATTGTGCCTTTTGTATTCAATCCCGATGCAATTTCTGTGTTTCATGGATTATGTGAATGTCCAAGGGATACAGAAAACCTGCACTGGCGCATCGGAATCCAATACTGGTCTCCCAGGAGCCGCTCAAATCACCAACTCTTAGAAAATTTCTCTTCTTGTCCTTAAGTCGGCATTGAGATTTTCGTATTCAATCCCGACGCAATTACTGTGTTTCATGCTCAATGAGAAGGCCCAAGGGAATCAGTAAACCTGCACTGGTGGATCGGAGTCTAATACTAGTCTCCCAGGAGCCACTCAAATCACAAACTAATAGGAAATTCTCTTTTCTTTAACTTAAGTCAGCATTGTGCCTTTTGTATTCCATCCCGATGCAATTTCTGTGTTTCATGGTCAATGTGAAGGTTCAAGGGAAACAGCAGATCTGCACAGGTGCATCGGAATCTAATACTGGTCTCCCAGGAGCCGCTCAAATCACAACCTCATAGAAGATTCACTTTTCTTGTACTTAAGTCGGCATTGTGCATTTTGTATTCAATCCCGATACAATCTCTGTGTTTGATTGTCAATGTGAAGGTCCAAGCGATACAGTAAACCTGCACTGGTGCATCGAAATCTAATACTGGTCTCCCAATAGCCGGCAAAGCACAAACTCTTAGAAGATTTACTCTTCTTGTACTTACGTCGGCATTGTGCCTTTTGTATTGAATCCCGATGCAATTTCTGTGTTTCATGGTCTATGTGAAGGTCCAAGGGATACAGTAAACCTGCACTGGTGAATCGGAATGTAATACTAGTCTCCCAGGAGCCACTCAAATCACAAACTTTTAGAAGATTTACTCTTCGTGGACTTAAGTCGGCATTGTGCCTTTTATATTCAATCTCGATGCAATTTCTGTGTTTCATTGTCAATGTGAAAGTCCAAGGGATACAGTAAACCTGCGCTGGTGCCTCGGAATCTAATACAGGTCTTCCAGGAGCCGCTCAGAACACAAACTCTTAGAAGATTCACTCATCTTGTGTTTAAGTCGGCATTGTGCCTTTTGTATTCAATCCCGATGCCATTTCTGTGTTTCATGGACTATGTGAATGTCCAAGGGATAAAGAAAACCTGCACTGGCGCATCGGAATCTAATACTGGTCTCCCAGAAGCCGCTCAAAGCACAAACTCTTAGAAGATTCACTCTTCTTGTACTTAAGAGTGCATTGTGCCTTTTGCATTCAATCCCGATGCAATTTCTGTGTTACATTGTCAACGTGAAGGTCCAAGGGATACAGCAAACCTTCACTGTTGCATCGGAATCTAATACTGGTCTCCCAATAGCCGTCAAAGCAAAAACTCTTAGAAAATTTACTGTTCTTGTACTTACGTCGGTATTGTACCTTTTGTATTGAATCCGGGTGCACTTTCAGTGCTTCATGGTCTATGTGAAGGTCCAAGGGATACAGTAACCCTTCACTGGTGCATCGGGATCTAATACTAGTCTACCAGGAGCCACTCAAATCTCCAACTCTTAGAAGAAATTCTCTTCTTTTACTTAAGTCGGCATTGTGCTTTCCGTATTCAATCCCGATGCAATTTCTGTGTTTCATGCTCAATGTGGAGGACCAAGGGATACAGTAAATCTGCACTGATGTATCGTAATGTATTACTGATCTCCCAGGAGCCGCTCAACATAATACTCTTTGAAGATTCACTCTTCTTGTACTTAAGACGGCATTATGCCTTTTGCATTCAATCCCGATGCAATTTCTGTTTCATGGTAAATGTGAAGGTCCAAGGGATACAGAAAACCTGCACTGGTGCATCAGAATCTAACTCTGATCTCCCAGGTGCCTCTCAAAATACAAACTCTTAGAAGATTCACTAGTCTTGTACTTAAGTCGGCATTGTGCCTCTTGTATTCAATCCCGATGCAATTTCTGTGTATCATGGTCAATGTGAAGGACCAAGGGATCCAGTAAACCTGTACCAGTGCATGGGAATCTAGTACTGGTCTCGCAGGAGTCGCTGTAAGCACAAACTCTTAGAAGATTCACTCTATTTGTACTTAAGTCGGCATTGTGTCTTTGGTATTCAATACCGATGGAATCTATGTGTTTAATGGTCAATGTGACTGTCCAACGGATACAGTAAACGAGCAATGGTGCATCGGTATCTAATACGGGCCTCCCAGGAGCCGCTCAAATCACAAACCCTTAGAAATTCACTCTTCTTGTTCTTAAGTCAGCATTGTGCCTCTTGTATTCAATCTCGAAGCAATTTCTGTGCCTCATGGTCAATGTGAAGGTCCAAAGGATACAATAAACCTTCACTTGTGCATCGGAATCTAATACTGGTCTCCCAGGAGCCGCTCAAAGCACAAACTCATAGGAGATTCTCTCTTCTTGTACTTAAGTCGGCATTGTGCTTTTTGTATTCAGTCACGATGCAATTTCTGTGTTTGATGGTCAATGTAAAGGTCCAAAGGATACAGTAAACCTGCACTGGTGCATCGGAATCTAATACTGGTCTCCCAATAGCCGTCAAAGGAAAAACTCTTAAAATATTTACTGTTCTTTCACTTACGTCGGTATTGTACCTTTTGTTTTGAATCCCAGTGCAATATCTGTGCTTCATGGTCTATGCGAAGGTCCAAGGGATACAGTATATCGGCACTGGTGCATCGGAATGTAATACTAGTCTCCCAGGAGCCACCAAATCACAAACTCTTTGACGATTCACTCATCTTGTACTCAAGTCGGCATTGTGCCTTTTGTATTCAATCCCGATTCTATTTCTGTGTTTCATGGACAGGGTGAAAGGGATACAGTAAGCCTGCACTGGTGCATCGGAATCTGTTACTGGTCTTCCAGAAGCCGCTCAAAGCACAAACCGTTTGAAGACTAACTCTTCTTGTACTTCAACCAGCATTGTTCCTTTTGTATTCAATCCTGATGCAATTTCTGTGTTTTATGGTCAATGTGATGGTCCAAGGGACACAGTAAACCTGCACAGGCCCATCGGAATCCAATACTGGTCTAACAGGGGCCGCTCAAAGCACAAACTCCTTGAAGATTCACTCTTCTTGTACTTAAGTCGGCATTGTGGTTTTGTATGCAATCCCGATGCAATTTATGTGTTTCATGGTCAATGTAAAAGTCCAAGGGATACACTAAACGTGTACTGGTGCATCGGAATCTAATACTGGTCTCCCAGGAGCCGCTCAAATCTCAAATCCTTAGATGATTCACTCTTCTTGTACTTAAGTCGGCACTGAGCATTTTGTATTAAATGCCGATGCTATTTCAGTGTTTCATGGTCAATCTGAAGTTCCAAGGGATATAGCAAAACCTGCACTGGTGCACAGGAATCTAATACTGGTCTCACAGGGGGCCGCCCAAATCACAAAGTCGGATTGTGCCTTTTGTTTTCAATCCCAATGCAATTTCTGTGTTTCATTGTCAATGTGAAGGTCCAAGGGATCCAGTAATCCTGCACTGGTGCATCGGAATGCAATACTGGTCTCCCAGAAGCCGCTCAAAGCACAAACTCCTAGATGATTCACTCTTCTTGTATTTAAGTCGGCATTGTGCATTTTGTATTCAATCCCGAAGCAATTACTGTGTTTCATGCTCAATGTGAAGGCCCAAGGGATACAGTTAACCTGCACTGGTGCATCGGAATCTAATACTGATCTCCCAGGAGCCGCTCAAAATTCGAACTCTTACAAGATTCACTAGTCTTGTACTTAAGTCGGCATTTTGTCTTTTGTATTCAATCCTGATGCAATATCTGTGTTTCATGGGGAATGTGAAGGTCTAAGGGATACAGTAAACCTGCACTGGTGCAACGGAATCTAATACTGGTCTCCCAGGAGCCGCTCAAAACACAAACTCTTAGAAGATTCACTCTTCTTTTGTTTAAGTCGGCATTGAGTTTTTTTTTTTAATTTCGATGCAATTTCTGTGTTTCATGGTCAATGTGAAGTTCCAAGGGATACAGCAAACCTTCACTGGTGCATCGGAATCTAATACTGGTCTCCCAGGAGTCGCTCAAAGCACAAACTCATAGAAGATTCACTCTTCTAGTACTTAAGTCGGCATTGTCCCTTTTGTATTCAATCCCGATGCAATTTCTGTGTTTGATGGTCAATTTGAAGGTCCAAGGGATACAGTAAACCTGCACTGATTCATCGGAATCTAATACTGGTCTCCTAATAGTCGTCAAAACACAATCTTTTAGAAGAATTATTGTCCTTGTTCTTACGTCGGCATTGTCCCTTTTGTATTGAATCCCGATGCAATTTCTGTGCTTCATGGTTTATGTGAAGGTCCAAGGGATACTGTAAACCTGCACTGGTGCATGAGAATCTAATACTAGTCTCCCAGGAGCCACTCAAATCACAGACTCTTAGAAGATTCACTCTACTTGTACTTAAGTCGGCATAGTGCCTTTTGTATTCAATCACGATACAATTTCTGTGTTTGATGGTCAATGTGAAGGCCCAAGGGATACTGTAAACCTGCACTGATGCATCGCAATGTAATACTGATCTCCCAGGAGCCGCTCAACATAACACTCTTAGAAGATTCACTCTTCTTGTACTTAAGACGGCATTGTGCCTTTTGTATTTAATCACGATGCAATTTCTGTTCATGGTCAATGTGATGGTCCAAGGGATACAGAAAACCTGCACTGGTGCATCGGAATCTAATACTGGTCTCCCAGGAGACACTCAAATCACAAACCCTTACAAGATTCACTCGTCTTGTACTTACGACGGCATTGTGCCTTTTGTATTCAATCCCGATGCATTTTCTGTGCTACATTGTCAATGTGAGAGTCAAAGGGATACAGTAAACCTGCACTGCTACATCGGAATCAAACACTGGTCTCCCAGGAGCTGCTCAAAACAAAATGCATTAGAAGATTCACCCTTCTTTTACTTAAGTCGGCAATGTACCTTTTGCATTCAATCCCGATGCTATTTCTGTGTTTCATAGTCAACGTGAAGGTCCAAGGGATACAGCAAACCTTCACTGGTGCATCGGAATCTAATACTGGTCTCCCAGGAGCCGCACAAAGCACAAATTCATAGAAGAATAACTCTTCTTGTACTTAAGTCGGCTTTGTGCCTTTTGTATTCAATCACGATGCAATTTCTGTGTTTGATGGTCAATGTGAAGGTCCAAAGGATACAGTAAACCTGCACTGGTACATCGGAATCTAATACTGGTCTCCCAATAGCTGTCAAAGTAAAAACTCTTAAAAGATTTACTGTTCTTTTACATACGTCGGTATTGTACCTTTTGTTTTGAATCCCAGTGCAATTTCTGTGCTTCATGGTCTATGTGAAGGTCCAAGGGATACAGTTAACCTGCACTGGTGCATCGGAATCTAATACTGATCTCCCAGGAGCCGCTCAAAATTCGAACTCTTAGAAGATTCACAAACTCTTTGACGATTCATCTTGTACTCAAGTCGGCATTGTGCCTTTTGTACTCAATCGCGATGCAATTTCTGTGTTTCATGGCCAATGTGATGGTCCGAGTCACACAGTAAACCTGCAGAGGTGCATCGGAATCCAATACTGGTCTCCCAGGAGCCGCTCAAAGCACAAATTCTTAGAAGAATCACTCTTCTTGGACTTAAGTCGGCATTGTGCCTTTTGTATTCAATCCCGATGCTATTTCTGTGTTTCATGGTCAATCTGAAGGTCCAAGGGATATAGCAAAACCTGCACTGGGGCACAGGAATCTAATACTGGTCTCCCAGGGGCCGCCCAAATCACAAAGTCTTAGAAGATTCACTCTTCTTGTATTTAAGTCGGCATTGTGCATTTTGTGTTCAATCCCAAAGCAATTACTGTGTTTCATGCTCAATGTGAAGGCCCAAGGGATACAGTTAACCTGCACTGGTGCATCGGAATCTAATACTGATCTCCCAGGAGCCGCTCAAAATTCGAACTCAGAAGATTCACTAGTATTGTACTTAAGTCGGAATTTTGCCTTTTGCATTCAATCCTGATGCAATTTCTGTGTTTCATGAAGAATGTGAAGGTCTAAGGGATACAGTAGACCTGCACTGGTGCAACGGAATCTAATACTGGTCTCCCAGGAGCCGCTCAAAGATCAAACCCTTACAAGATTCACTCTTCTTGTATTTAAGTCGGCATAGTGCCTTTTGTATTCAATCACGATACAATTTCTGTGTTTGATGGTCAATGTGAAGGTCCAAGGGATACAGTAAATCTGCACTGGTGCATCGGAATCTAATACTGGTCTCCCAGGAGCCGCTCAAAACACAAACTCTTAGAAGATTCACTCTTTTTTTGTTTAAGTCGGCATTGAACATTTGTATTTAATTTCGATGCAATTTCTGTGTTTCATGGTCAATGTGAAGTTCCAAGGGATACAGTAATCCTGCACTGATTCATCGGAGTCTAATACTGGTCTCCCAATAGTCGTCAAAGCACAATCTTTTAGAAGATGTATTGTTCTTGTTCTTACGTCGGCATTGTGCCTTTTGCATTGAATCCCGATGCAATTTCTGTGCTTCATGGTTTATGTGGATGTCCAAGGGATACTGCAAAACCTGCACTGGTGCATCGGAATCTAATACTAGTCTCCCAGGAGCCACTCAAGTCACAGACTCGTAGAAGATTCACTTTTCTTGTACTTAAGTTGGCATTGTGCCTTTTGTATTCAATCCCGATGTAATTTCTGTGTTTCATGGACAATGTAAAGGTGAAAGGGATACACTAAGCCTGCACTGGTGCATCGGAATCAAATACTGGTCATCCAGAAGCCACTCAAAGCACAAACACTTTGAAGATTCACTCTTCTTGTACTTATACCGGTATTGTGCCCTTTGTACTCAATCCCGATGCAATTTCTGTGTTTCATGGTTAAGGCGAAGGTCCAAGGGACACAGTAAACCTGCACTGGTGCATCGGAATCCAATACTGGTCTCCCAGGAGCCGCTCAAAGCACAAACTCTTACTAGATTCACTCTTCTTGTACTTAAGACGGCATTGTGCCTTTTGTATTCAATCCCGATGCTATTTCTGTGTTTCATGGTCAATGTGAAGGTCCAAGCGATAGGGTAAACCTGTACTGGCGCATCGGAATGTAATACTGGTCTCCCAGAAGCCGCTCAAAGCACAAACCCTTTGAAGATACACTCTCTTAGTACATAAGTCGGCTTTGTGCCTTTTCTATTCTATCCCAATGCTATTTCTGTGTTTCATGGTCAATGTGAAGGCCCAAGGGATATAGTTAACCTGCACTGATGCATCGCAAAGTAATACTGATCTTTCAGGAGCCGCTCAACATAATACTCTTAGAAGATTCACTCTTCTTGTACTTAAGACGGCATTGTGCCTTTTGTATTCAATCACGATGCAAATTCTGTTCATGGTCAATGTGAAGGTCCGAGGGATACAGAAAACCTGCACTGATGCATCGGAAACTAATACTGGTCTCCCAGGAGACACTCAAATCACAAAACCTTACAAGAATCACTCTTCTTGTACTTACGCCGGCATTGTGCATTTTGTATTCAATCCCGAAGCAATTTCTGTGTTTCATAGTCAACGTGAAGGTCCAAGGGATACAGCAATCCTTCACTGGTGCATCGGAATCCAATACTGGTCTCCCAGGAGCCGCTCAAAGCACAAATTCTTACTAGATTCACTCTTCTTGTACTTAAGACGGCATTGTGCCTTTTGTATTCAATCCCGATGCAATTTCTGTGTTTCATGCTCAATATGAAGGTCAAGGGATACAGTAAACCTGCACTGGTGCATCGGAATCTAATACTGGTCTCCCAGGAGCCGCTTGAAACACAAACTCTTAGAAGATTCACTCTTCATGTGTTTAAGTCGGCATTGTGCTTTTTATATACAATCCCGATGTAATTTCTGTGGTTCATTTTCAATGTGAATGTCCAAGGAAACAGTAGACCTGCACTGGTGCATCGGAATGTTATACTGGTCTCCCAGGAGCCGCTCAAAGCACAAACTCTTAGAAGATTCACTCTTCTTGTATTTAAGTTGTCATTGTGCATTTTGTAATCGCTCCCAATGCAACTTCTGTGTTTCATGGTCAATGTGAAGATCCAAGGTATAATGTAAACCTGCACTGGTGCATCGGAATCTAATACTGGTCTCCCAATACCAGGCAAAGTACAAACTCTTAGAAGATTTACTCTTCTTGTACTTACGTCGGCATTGTGCCTTTTGTATTGAATCCCGATGCAATTTCTCTGCTTCATGGTCTATGTGAACGTCCAAGGGATACGGTAAACTTGCACTGGTGCATCGGAATCAAATACTAGACTTCAAAGAGCCACTCAAATCACAAACTCTTAGAAGATTCACTTTTCTTGTACTTAAGTCGGCATTGTGCCTTTTGTATTCAATCCCGATGCAATTTCTGTGTTTAATGGACAATGCAAAGGTCAAAGGGATACAGTAAGCCTGCAGTGGTGGATCGGAATCTAATACTGGTCTTCCAGAAGCCGCTGAAAGCACAAACACTTCGAAGATCCACTCTTCTTGTACTTAAACCGGCATTGTGCCTTTTACACTCAATCCCGATACAATTTCTGTGTTTCATGGTCAATGTGAAGGTCAAGGGACAAACTAAAACCCCACTGGTGCAACGGAAGGTAATACTAGTCTCCCAGGAGCCACTCAAATCACAAACTCTTAGAAGATTCACTCTTCTTGTACTTAAGTCGGCATTGTGCTTTTGTATTCAATCCCGATGCAATTTCTGTGTTTCATTGTCAATGTAAAGGTCCAAGGGATACAGTAAACCTGTACTGGTGCATCGTAATCTAATACTGATCTCCCAGGAGCCGCTCAAAGTACAATCTCTTAGAAGAGTCACTAGTCTTGTACTTAAGTCGGCATTGTGCCGTTTGTATTCAATCCCAATGCAACTTCTGTGTTTCATTTTCAGTGTGAAGGTCCATGGTATAAAGTAAACCTGCACCGGTGCATCGGAATCTACTACTGGTCTCCCAGGAGCCTCGCAAAGCACAAACTCCATGAAGATTCACTCATCTTGTATTTATGTAGGCATTGTGACCTTTGTATTCAATCCCGATGCAATTTCTGTATTTCATTTTAAATTTGAAATCCAAGGGATACAGTATACCCTGCACTGGTGCATCGGAATCGAATACTTGTATCCCAGGAGCCGCTCAAAGCACAAACCCTTAGAATATTCATTCTTCTTGTACTTAAGCCGGCATTGAGCATTTTGTATTTAATTTCGATGCAATGTCTGTGTTTCATGGCCAATGTGAAAGTCCAAGGGATACAGTAAACCTGCACTGGTGCATTGGATTCTAATACTGGTCTCCCAGCAGCCGCTCATAGCACAAAGTCTTAGACGATTCACTATTCCTGTACATAAGCCGGCATTGTGCTTTATGTATTCAATCCCAATGTAATTTCTGTATTTCATGATCAATGTAAAAATCCAAGGGATAATGTAAACCTATACTGGTGCATCGGAATCTAATACTGGTCTCCCTGGAGCCTCCCAAAGCACAAACTCTTAGAGGATTCACTCTTCTTGTACTTAACTACGCTTTGTGCCTTTTGTATTCAATCCCGATGGAATTTGTGTGTTTCATGGTCCATGTGAAGGTCCAACGGATACAGTAGACCTGCACTGGTGCACCGGAATCTAATACTGGTCTCCCAGGGGCCGCTAAACCACAAAGTCTTAGAAGAATCAGTCTTCTTTTACTTAAGTCAGCATTGTGCCTTTTGTATTCAATCCTGAAGCAATTTCTGTGTTTCATGGTCAGTGTGATGGTCCAAGGGACACAGTAAACCTGCACAGGCCCATCGGAATCGAATACTGGTCTAACTGGAGCCGCTCAAAGCACAAACTGTTTGAAGATTCACTCTTCTTGTACTTAAGTTGGCATTGTGGTTTTGTATGCAATCCCGATGCAATTTCGGTGTTTCATGGACAATGTGAAGGTCCAAGTGATACAGAAAAGCTGCACTGGTGCATCGGAATCTAATACTGGTCTCCCAGAGGCCGCTCAAATCACCAACTCTTAGAAGAATATCTCTTCTTGTACTTAAGTCGGCATTGAGATTTTCATATTCAATCCCGACGCAATATCTGTGTTTCATGCTCAATGTGAAAGCCCAAGGGATACAGTAAACTTGCACTGGTGCATCGGAATCTAATACTAGTCTCCCTGGAGCCACTCAAATCACAAACTCTTAGAAGCTTCACTCTTCCATTACTTAAGTCAGTATTGTGCCTTTTGTAATCAATCCTGTTGCAATTTCTGTGTTTCAAGGTCAATGTGAAGGTCCAAGGGATAATGCAAACCTGCACTGATGCATCGGAATCTAGCACTGGTCTCCCAGGAGCCGCTCAAATCACAAACTCATAGAAGATTCACTCTAATTGTACTTAAGTCGGCATTGTGCCTTTTGTATTCAATCCCGATGCAATTTCTGTGTTACATTGTCAACGTGAAGGTCCATGGAATACAGCAAACCTTCACTGGTGCATCGGAATCTAATACTGGTCTCCCAATAGCCGTCAAAGCAAAAACTCTTAGAAGATTTACTGTTCTTGTACTTACGTCAGTATTGTACCTTTTGTATTGAATCCGGGTGCACTTTCCGTGCTTCATGGTCTATGTGAAGGTCCAAGGGATACAGTAACCCTTCACTGGTGCATCGGGATCTAATACTAGTCTCCCAGGAGCCACTCAAATCTCCAACTCTTAGAAGATTTTCTCTTCTTGTACTTAAGTCGGCATTGTGCTTTCCGTATTCAATCCCGATGCAATTCCTGTGTTTCATGCTCAATGTGGAGGACCAAGGGATACAGTAAATCTGCACTGATGCATCGCAATGTATTACTGATCTCCCAGGAGCCGCTCAACGTAATACTCTTTGAAGATTCACTCTTCTTGTACTTAAGACGGCATTATGCCTTTTGCATTCAATCCCGATGCAATTTGTGTTTCATGGTCAATCTGAAGGTCCAAGGGATACAGAAAACCTGCACTGGTGCATCAGAATCTAACTCTGATTTCCCAGGAGCCTCTCAAAATACAAACTCTTAGAAGATTCACTAGTCTTGTACTTAAGTCGGCATTGTGCCTCTTGTATTCAATCCCGATGCAATTTCTGTGTATCATGGTCAATGTGAAGGACCAAGGGATCCAGTAAACCTGTACCAGTGCATAGGAATCTAGTACTGGTCTCACAGGAGCCGCTGTAAGCACAAACTCTTAGAAGATTCACTCTATTTGTACTTAAGTCGGCTTGTGCCTTTTGTATTCAATACCGATGGAATTTCTGTATTTAATGGTCAATGTGAATGTCCAACGGATACAGTAAACGAGCAATGGTGCATCGGTATCTAATACTGGTCTCCCAGGTGCCGCTCAAAACACAAACCCTTAGAAATTCACTCTTCTTGTTCTTAGGTCAGCATTGTGCCTCTTGTATTCAATCTCGATGCAATTTCTGTGCCTCATGGTCAATGTGAAGGTCCAAGGGATCCAGCAAACCTTCACTTGTGCATCGGAATCTAATACTGGTCTCCCAGGAGCCGCTCAAAGCACAAACTCATAGGAGATTCACTCTTCTTGTACTTAAGTCGGCATTGTGCTTTTTGTATTCAATCACGATGCAATTTCTCTGTTTGATGGTCAATGTGAAGGTACAAAGGATACAGTAAACCTGCACTGGTGCATCGGAATCAAATACTGGTCTCCCAATAGCCGTCAAAGCAAAACCTCTTAAAAGATTTACTGTTCTTGTACTTACGTCGGTATTGTACCTTTTGTTTTGAATCCCAGTGCAATTTCTGTGCTTCATGGTCTATGTGAAGGTCCAAGGGATACAGTATACCGGCACTGGTGCATCGGAATCTAATACTAGTCTCCCAGGAGCCACTCAAATCACAAACTCTTTGACGATTCACTCATCTTGTACTGAAGTCGGCAATGTACCTTTTGTATTCAATCCCGATGCTATTTCTGTGTTTCATAGTCAACTTGAAAGTCCAAGGGATACAGCAAACCTTCACTGGTGCATCGGAATCTAATACTGGTCTCCCAGGAGCCGCTCGAAGCACAAACTCTTAGAAGATTCACTCTTCCTGTACTTAAGTCGGGATTGTGCCTTTTGTATTCAATCCCGATGATATTTCTGTGTTTCATGGTGAATGTGAGAGTCAAAGGGAAACATTAAACCTGCACTGATGCATCGGAATCCAATAACGGTCTCCCAGGAACCGCTCAAATCACAAATCCTTAGATGATTCACTCTTCTTGTACTTAAGACGGCACTGAGCATTTTGTATTTAATCCCGATGTAATTTCTGTGTTTCATGGTCAATGTGAAGGTCCAATGGATACAGTAACTCTTCACTGGTGCATCGGAATCTAATACTAGTCTCCCAGGAGCCACTCAAATCACAATCTGTTAGACGATTCACTCTTCTTGTACCCAAGTCGGCATTGTGTCTTTTGTACACAATCCCGATGCAATTTCTGTGTTTCATGGACAAGGTGGAAGGGATACAGTAAGCCTGCACTGGTGCTTTGGGATCTAATACTGGTCCTCCAGAAGCCGCTCAAAGCACAAACCCTTTGAAGATTCACTCTTCTTGTACTTAAACCGGCATTGTGCATTTTGTACCCAATCTCGATGCAATTTCTGTGTGTCATGGTCAATGTGATGGTCCAAGGGACACAGTAAACCCGCACAGGTGCATCGGAATCCAATACTGGTCTCCCAGGAGCCGCTCGAAGCACAAACTCTTAGAAGATTCACTCTTCCTGTACTTAAGTCGGCATTGTGCCTTTTGTATTCAATCCCGATGCTATTCCTGTGTTTCATGGTCAATGTGAAAGTCCAAGGGAAACATTAAACCTGCACTGGTGCTTCGGAATCTAATACTGGTCTCCAAGGAGCTGCACAAATCACAAACCCTTAGAAGATTCACTCTTCTTGTACTCAAGTCGGCATTGTGAATTTTGTATTCAATCGCGATGCAATTTCTGTTTGTTGATCAACGTGAAGGTCCAAGGGATACAGAAAACCTGCACTGGTGCATCGGAATCTAATACTGGTCTCCCACGAGACGCTCAAATCACAAACCCTTACAAGATTCACTCCTCTTGTACTTACGTCGGCATTGTGCCTTTGCATTCAATCCCGATGCAATTTCTGTGTTACATTGTCAGCGTGAAGGTCCAAGGGATACAGCAAACCTTCACTGGTGCATCGGAATCTAATACTTGTCTCCCAGTAGTCGTCAAAGCAAAAACTCTTAGAAGATTTACTGTTCTTGTACTTACGTCGGTATTGTACCTTTTGTATTGAATCCAGGTGCACTTTCAGTGCTTCATGGTCTATGTGAAGGTACAAGGGATACAGTAACCCTTCACTGGTGCTTCGGGATCTAATACTAGTCTCCCAGGAGCCACTCAAATCTCCAACTCTTAGAAGATTTTCTCTTCTTGTACTTGAGTCGGCATTGTGCTTTCCGTATTCAATCCCGATGTAATTCCTGTGTTTCATGCTCAAGGTGGAGGACCAAGGGATACAGTAAATCTGCACTGATGCATCGCAATGTATTACTGATCTCCCAGGAGCCGCTCAACATAATACTCTTTGAAGATTCACTCTTCTTGTACTTAAGACGGCATTATGCCTTTTGCATTCAATCCCGATGCAATTTGTGTTTCATGGTCAATCTGAAGGTCCAAGGGATACAGAAAACCTGCACTGGTGCATCAGAATCTAACTCTGATTTCCCAGGAGCCTCTCAAAATACAAACTCTTAGAAGATTCACTAGTCTTGTACTTAAGTCGGCATTGTGCCTCTTGTATTCAATCCCGATGCAATTTCTGTGTATCATGGTCAATGTGAAGGACCAAGGGATCCAGTAAACCTGTACCAGTGCATAGGAATCTAGTACTGGTCTCACAGGAGCCGCTGTAAGCACAAACTCTTAGAAGATTCACTCTATTTGTACTTAAGTCGGCTTGTGCCTTTTGTATTCAATACCGATGGAATTTCTGTATTTAATGGTCAATGTGAATGTCCAACGGATACAGTAAACGAGCAATGGTGCATCGGTATCTAATACTGGTCTCCCAGGTGCCGCTCAAAACACAAACCCTTAGAAATTCACTCTTCTTGTTCTTAGGTCAGCATTGTGCCTCTTGTATTCAATCTCGATGCAATTTCTGTGCCTCATGGTCAATGTGAAGGTCCAAGGGATCCAGCAAACCTTCACTTGTGCATCGGAATCTAATACTGGTCTCCCAGGAGCCGCTCAAAGCACAAACTCATAGGAGATTCACTCTTCTTGTACTTAAGTCGGCATTGTGCTTTTTGTATTCAATCACGATGCAATTTCTCTGTTTGATGGTCAATGTGAAGGTACAAAGGATACAGTAAACCTGCACTGGTGCATCGGAATCAAATACTGGTCTCCCAATAGCCGTCAAAGCAAAACCTCTTAAAAGATTTACTGTTCTTGTACTTACGTCGGTATTGTACCTTTTGTTTTGAATCCCAGTGCAATTTCTGTGCTTCATGGTCTATGTGAAGGTCCAAGGGATACAGTATACCGGCACTGGTGCATCGGAATCTAATACTAGTCTCCCAGGAGCCACTCAAATCACAAACTCTTTGACGATTCACTCATCTTGTACTGAAGTCGGCAATGTACCTTTTGTATTCAATCCCGATGCTATTTCTGTGTTTCATAGTCAACTTGAAAGTCCAAGGGATACAGCAAACCTTCACTGGTGCATCGGAATCTAATACTGGTCTCCCAGGAGCCGCTCGAAGCACAAACTCTTAGAAGATTCACTCTTCCTGTACTTAAGTCGGGATTGTGCCTTTTGTATTCAATCCCGATGATATTTCTGTGTTTCATGGTGAATGTGAGAGTCAAAGGGAAACATTAAACCTGCACTGATGCATCGGAATCCAATAACGGTCTCCCAGGAACCGCTCAAATCACAAATCCTTAGATGATTCACTCTTCTTGTACTTAAGACGGCACTGAGCATTTTGTATTTAATCCCGATGTAATTTCTGTGTTTCATGGTCAATGTGAAGGTCCAATGGATACAGTAACTCTTCACTGGTGCATCGGAATCTAATACTAGTCTCCCAGGAGCCACTCAAATCACAATCTGTTAGACGATTCACTCTTCTTGTACCCAAGTCGGCATTGTGTCTTTTGTACACAATCCCGATGCAATTTCTGTGTTTCATGGACAAGGTGGAAGGGATACAGTAAGCCTGCACTGGTGCTTTGGGATCTAATACTGGTCCTCCAGAAGCCGCTCAAAGCACAAACCCTTTGAAGATTCACTCTTCTTGTACTTAAACCGGCATTGTGCATTTTGTACCCAATCTCGATGCAATTTCTGTGTGTCATGGTCAATGTGATGGTCCAAGGGACACAGTAAACCCGCACAGGTGCATCGGAATCCAATACTGGTCTCCCAGGAGCCGCTCGAAGCACAAACTCTTAGAAGATTCACTCTTCCTGTACTTAAGTCGGCATTGTGCCTTTTGTATTCAATCCCGATGCTATTCCTGTGTTTCATGGTCAATGTGAAAGTCCAAGGGAAACATTAAACCTGCACTGGTGCTTCGGAATCTAATACTGGTCTCCAAGGAGCTGCACAAATCACAAACCCTTAGAAGATTCACTCTTCTTGTACTCAAGTCGGCATTGTGAATTTTGTATTCAATCGCGATGCAATTTCTGTTTGTTGATCAACGTGAAGGTCCAAGGGATACAGAAAACCTGCACTGGTGCATCGGAATCTAATACTGGTCTCCCACGAGACGCTCAAATCACAAACCCTTACAAGATTCACTCCTCTTGTACTTACGTCGGCATTGTGCCTTTGCATTCAATCCCGATGCAATTTCTGTGTTACATTGTCAGCGTGAAGGTCCAAGGGATACAGCAAACCTTCACTGGTGCATCGGAATCTAATACTTGTCTCCCAATAGTCGTCAAAGCAAAAACTCTTAGAAGATTTACTGTTCTTGTACTTACGTCGGTATTGTACCTTTTGTATTGAATCCAGGTGCACTTTCAGTGCTTCATGGTCTATGTGAAGGTACAAGGGATACAGTAACCCTTCACTGGTGCTTCGGGATCTAATACTAGTCTCCCAGGAGCCACTCAAATCTCCAACTCTTAGAAGATTTTCTCTTCTTGTACTTGAGTCGGCATTGTGCTTTCCGTATTCAATCCCGATGTAATTCCTGTGTTTCATGCTCAAGGTGGAGGACCAAGGGATACAGTAAATCTGCACTGATGCATCGCAATGTATTACTGATCTCCCAGGAGCCGCTCAACATAATACTCTTTGAAGATTCACTCTTCTTGTACTTAAGACGGCATTATGCCTTTTGCATTCAATCCCAATGCAATTTCTGTTTCATGGTCAATGTGAAGGTCCAAGGGATACAGAAAACCTGCACTGGTGCATCAGAATCTAACTCTGATCTCCCAGGAGCCTCTCAAAATACAAACTCTTAGAAGATTCACTAGTCTTGTACTTAAGTCGTCATTGTGCCTCCTGTATTCAATCCCGATGCAATTTCTGTGTATCATGGTCAATGTGAAGGACCAAGGGATCCAGTAAACCTGTACTAGTGCATGGGAATCTAGTACTGGTCTCGCAGGAGCCGCTGTAAGCACAAATTCTTAGAAGATTCACTCTATTTGTACTTAAGTCGGCATTGTGCCTTTTGTATTCAATACCGATGGAATTTCTGTGTTTAATGGTCAATGTGAATGTCCAACGGATACAGTAAACGAGCAATGGTGCATCGGTATCTAATACTGGTCTCCTAGGTGCCGCTCAAAACACAAACCCTTAGAAATTCACTCTTCTTGTTCTTAAGTCAGCATTGTGCCTCTTGTATTCAATCTCGACGCAATTTCTGTGCCTCATGGTCAATGTGAAGGTCCAAGGGATCCAGCAAACCTTCACTTGTGCATCGGAATCTAATACTGGTCTCCCAGGAGCCGCTCAAAGCACAAACCCTTAGAAGATTCACTCTTCTTGTACTTAAGTCGGCATTATGCATTTTGTATTCAATCACGATGCAATTTCTGTGTTTGATGGTCAATGTGAAGGTACAAAGGATACAGTAAACCTGCACTGGTGCATCGGAATCAAATACTGGTCTCCCAATAGCCGTCAAAGCAAAAACTCTTAAAAGATTTACTGTTCTTGTACTTACGTCGGTATTGTACCTTTTGTTTTGAATCCCAGTGCAATTTCTGTGCTTCATGGTCTATGTGAAGGTCCAAGGGATACAGTATACCGGCACTGGTGCATCGGAATCTAATACTAGTCTCCCAGGAGCCACTCAAATCACAAACTCTTTGACGATTCACTCATCTTGTACTCAAGTCGGCATTGTGCCTTTTGTATTCAATCCCGATTCTATTTCTGTGTTTCATGGACGAGGTGAAAGGGATACAGTAAGCCTGCACTGGTGCATCGGAATCTATTACCGGTCTTCCAGAAGCCGCTCAAAGCACAAACCCTTTGAAGATTAACTCTTCTTGTACTTAAACCAGCATTGTGCCTTTTGTACTCAATCGCGATGCAATTTCTGTGTTTCATGGTCAATGTGATGGTCCAAGGGAAACAGTAAACCTGCAGAGGTGCATCGGAATCCAATACTGGTCTCCCAGGAGCCGCCCAAAGCACAAATTCTTAGAAGAATCACTCTTCTTGTACTTAAGTCGGCATTGTACCTTTTGTATTCAATCCCGATGCTATTTCTGTGTTTCATGGTCAATGTGAAGGTCCAAGGGATACATTAAACCTGCACTGGTGCATCGGAATCTAATAACGGTCTCCCAGGAGCCGCTCAAATCTCAAACCCTTAGATGATTCACTCTTCTTGTACTTAAGTCGGCACTGAGCATTTTGTATTAAATCCCGATGCTATTTCTGTGTTTCATGGTCAATCTGAAGGTCCAAGGGATGTAGCAAAACCTGCACTGGTGCACAGGAATCTAATACTGGTCTCCCAGGGGCCGCCCAAATCACAAAGTCTTAGAAGATTCACTTTTCTTGTACTTAGGCCTGATTGTGCCTTTTGTATTCAATCCCAATGCAATTTCTGTGCTTCATTGTCAATGTGAAGGTCCAAGGGATACAGTAAACCTGCACTGGTGCATCGGAATGTAATACTGGTCTCCCAGGAGCCGCCCGAAGCACAAACTCTTAGAGGATTCACTCTTCCTGTACTTAAGTCGGGATTGTGCCTTTTGTATTCAAACCCGATGCTATTTCTGTGTTTCATGGTGAATGTGAAAGTCAAAGGGAAACATTAAACCTGCACTGGTGCATCGGAATCCAATAACGGTCTCCCAGGAACCGCTCAAATCACAAATCCTTAGATGATTCACTCTTCTTGTACTTAAGTCGGCACTGAGCATTTTGTATTCAATCCCGATGCAATTTCTGCATTTTATGGTCAATGTGAAGGTCCAAGGTATATAGTAAACCTGCACTGGTGCACCGGAATCTAATACTGGTCCCCCAGGAGCTGCACAAATCACAAACCCTTAGAAGATTCACCTTTCTTGTACTTAAGTCATCATTGTGCATTTTGTATTCAATCCCGATGCAACTTCTGTGTTTCAATGTCAATGTGAGAGACCAAGGGATACAGAAAACCTGCACTGCTGCATCTGAATCAAACACTGATGTCCCAGGAGCCGCTCAAAACAAAATCTCTTACAAAAATCACTCTCCTTTTACTTAAGTCGGAAATGTACCTTTTGTATTCAATCCCGATGCTATTTCTGTGTTTCATAGTCAACGTGAAAGTCCAAGGGATACAGCAAACCTTCACTGGCGCATTGGGATCTAATACTGGTCTTCCAGAAGCCGCTCAAAGCACAAACCCTTTGAAGATTCACTCTTCTTGTACTTAAACCGACATTGTGCATTTTGTACCCAATCCCGATGCAATTTCTGTGTGTCATGGTCAATGTGATGGTCCAAGGGACACAGTAAACCCGCACAGGTTCATCGGAATCCAATACTGGTCTCCCAGGAGCCGCTCGAAGCACAAACGCTCAGAAGATTCACTCTTCCTGTACTTAAATCTGCATTGTGCCTTTTGTATTCAATCCCGATGCTATTCCTGTGTTTCATGGCCAATGTGAAAGTCCAAGGGAAACATTAAACCTGCACTGGTGCTTCGGAATCTAATAACGGTCTCCCAGGAACCGCTCAAATCACAAATCCTCAGATGATTCACTCTTCTTGTACTTAAGTCGGCACTGAGCATTTTATATTCAATCCCGATGCAATTTCTGTGTTTCATGGTCAATGTGAAGGTCCAAGGGATATAGTAAACCTGCACTGGTGCACCGGAATCTAATACTGGTCTATCAGGGGCCGCACAAACCACAAACTCTTAGAAGATTCACTCTCCTTTTACTTAAGTCAGCATTGTGCCTTTTGTATTCAATCCTGATGCAATTTCAGTTTTTCAGAACTGGTGCATCGGAATCCAATACTGGTCTCCCAAGAGCCGCTCAAAGCACAAAATCTTAGAATAATCATTCACTTGTACTTAAGCCGGCATTGAGCCTTTTGTATTTAATTTCGATGCAATTTCTGTGATTCATGGTCAATGTGAAGGTCCAGGGGATACAGTGAAACTGCACTGGTGCATCGGAATCTAATACTGGTCACCCAGGAGCCGCTCAAATGACAAACTGATAGAAGATTCACTCTTCTTGTACTTAAGTCGGCATTGTGACTTTTGTATACAATGCCGTTGCAATTTCTGTGTTTGATGGTCAATGTGAAGGTCCAAGGGATACAGTAAACCTGCACTGGTGCATCAGAATCTAATACTGGTCTCCCAATAGCCGGCAAAGAACAAACTCTTAGAAGATTTACTCTTCTTGTACTTACGTCGGCATTGTGCCTTTTGTATTGAATCCCGATGCAATTTCTCTGCTTCATGGTCTATGTGAACGTCCAAGGGATAAAATAAACTTGCACTGGTGCATCGGAATCTAATACTAAACTCCCATGAGCCACTCAAATCACAAACTCTTAGAAGATTCACTCTTCTTGTACTTAAGTCGGCATTGTGTCTTTTGTATTCAATCCCGATGCTATTTCTGTGTTTAATGGACAATGTAAAGGTCAAAGGGATACAGTAAACCTGTACTGGTGCATCGTAATCTAATACTGATCTCCCAGGAGCCGCTTAAAGTACAATCTCTTAGAAGAGTCACTAGTCTTGTACTTAAGTCGGCATTGTGCCGTTTGTATTCAATCCCAATGCATCTTCTGTGTTTCATTTTCAATGTGAAGGTCCATGGTATGAAGTAAACCTGCACCGGTGCATCGGAATCTAATACTGGTCTCCCAGGAGCCTCGCAAAGCACAAACTCCATGATGATTCACTCATCTTGTATTTATGTAGGCATTGTGACCTTTGTATTCAATCCCGATGCAATTTCTGTATTTCATTTTAAATTTGAAGGTCCAATGGATACAGTAAACCTGC
This sequence comes from Schistocerca serialis cubense, assembly GCF_023864345.2. Classification (NCBI taxonomy): domain Eukaryota; kingdom Metazoa; phylum Arthropoda; class Insecta; order Orthoptera; family Acrididae; genus Schistocerca; species Schistocerca serialis. Next base: position 62,062,406 of record NW_026047583.1, read on the forward strand.
ACTGGTGCATCGGAATCGAATACTGGTATCCCAGGGGCCACTCAAAGCACAAAGTCTTAGACGATTCACTCTTGCTGTACATAAGCCGGCATTGTGCTTTATGTATTCAATCCCGATGTAATTTCTGTGTTTCATGATCATTGTAAAAATCCAAGGGATAAAGTAAACCTATACTGGTGCATCGGAATCTAATACTGGTCTCCCTGGAGCCTCCCAAAGCACAAACTCTTAGACGATTCACTCTTCTTGTACTTAACTACGCTTTGTGCCTTTTGTATTCAATCCCGATGCAATTTGTGTGTTTCATGGTCCATATGAAGGTCCAACGGATACAGTAGACCTGCACTGGTGCACCGAAATCTAATACTGGTCTCCCAGGGGCCGCTCAAACCACAAAGTCTTAGAAGAATCAGTCTTTTTTTACTTAAGTCAGCATTGTGCCTTTTGTATTCAATCCTGATGCAATTTCTGTGTTTTATGGTCAATGTGATGGTCCTAGGGACACAGTAAACCTGCACAGGCCCATCGGAATCCAATACTGGTCTAACAGGAGCCGCTCAAAGCACAAACTCCTTGAAGATTCACTCTTCTTGTACTTAAGTCGGCATTGTGGTTTTGTATGCAATCCCGATGCAATTTATGTGTTTCATGGTCAATTTAAAGGTCCAAGGGATACACTAAACGTGTACTGGTGCATCGGAATCTAATACTGGTCTCCCAGGAGCCGCTGAAATCACAAAGTCCTTGAAGATTTGCGATTCTTGTACTTAAGTCGGCAATGTGCCTTTTGTATTCAATCCCGATGCAATTTCTGTTTTTCATTGACAATGTGAAGGTCCAAGTGATACAGAAAAGCTGCACTGGTGCATCGGAATCTAATACTGGTCTCCCAGAGGCCGCTCAAATCACCAACTCTTAGAAGATTATCTCTTCTTGTACCTAAGTCGGCATTGAGATTTTCGTATTCAATCCCGACGCAATTTCTGTGTTTCATGCTCAATGTGAAAGGCCCTAGGGATACAGTAAACTTGCACTGGTGCATCGGAATCTAATACTAGTCCCCCTGGAGCAACTCAAATCACAAACTCTTAGAAGATTCACTCTTCTTTTACTTAAGTCAGTATTGTGCCTTTTGTAAACAATCCTGTTGCAAGTTCTGTGTTTGTTGATCAATGTGAAGGTCCAAGGGATACAGAAAACCTGCACTGGTGCATCGGAATCTAATACTGGTCTCCCAGGAGACGCTCAATTCACAAACCCTTACAAGATTCACTCTTCTTGTACTTACGTCGGCATTGTGCCTTTTGCATTCAATCCCGATGCAATTTCTGTGTTACATTGTCAACGTGAAGGTCCAAGGGATACAGCAAACCTTCACTGGTGCAACAGAATCTAATGCTGGTCTCCCAATAGCCGTCAAAACAAAAACTCTTAGAAGATTTACTGTTCTTGTACTTACGTCGGTATTGTACCTTTTGTATTGAATCCGGGTGCACTTTCAGTGCTTCATGGTCTATGTGAAGGTCCAAGGGATACAGTAACCCTTCACTGGCGCATCGGGATCTAATACTAGTCTCCCAGGAGCCACTCAAATCTCCAACTCTTAGAAGATTTTCTGTTCTTGTACTTAAGTCGGCATTGTGACTTTTGTATTCAGTCCCGATGCAATTTCTGTGTTTGATGGTCAATGTGAAGGTCCAAGGTATACAGTAAACCTGCACTGGTGCATCGGAATCTAATACTGGTCTCCCAATAGCTGTCAAAGCAAAAATTCTAAGAAGATTTACTATTCTTGTACTTACGTCGGTATTGTACCTTTTGTATTCAATCCCGATGCAATTTCTGTGTTTCATGCTCAATATGAAGGTCCAAGGGATACAGTAAACCTGCACTGGTGCATCGGAATCTAATACTGGTCTCCCAGGAGCCGCTCAAACCACAAACTCTTAGAAGATTCACTCTTCATGTGTTAAGTCGGCATTGTGCTTTTTGTATACAATCCCCATGTAATTTCTGCGGTTCATTGTCAATGTGAAGGTCCAAGGATACAGTAAACCTGCACTGGTGCATCGGAATGTTATACTGGTCTCTTAGGAGCCGCTCAAAGCACAAACTCTTAGAAGATTCACTCTTCTTGTATTTAAGTTGTCATTGTGCATTTTGTAATCGCTCCCAATGCAACTTCTGTGTTTCATGGTCAATGTGAAAAACCAAGGGATAAAGTAAACCTGCACTGGTGCATCAGAATCTAATACTGGTCTACCAGGAGCCGCTCTAAGCACAAATTCTTAGAACATTCAATCTTCTTGTACATAAGTCTGCATTGTGCTTTTTGTATTCAATTCCGATGCAATTTCAGTGTTTCATGGACAATGTGAATGTTCAAGGGATACAGAAAACCTGCACTGGTGCATCGGAATCTAATACTTGTCTCCCACAATCCGCTCAAGTCACCAACTATTAGAAGATTCACTCATCTTGTAGTTAAGTCAGCATCGTGCCTTTTGTATTCAATCCCCATGCAATTTCTGTGTTTCACGGTCAATGTGAAGGTCCACGGGATACAGTAAACCAGCACTGGTTCATCGGAACCTAATACTGGTCTCCCAATAGTCGTCAAAGCACAAACTTTTAGAAGATTTACTGTTCTTGTACTTACGTTGGCATTGTGCCTCTTGTATTGTATCCCGATGCAATTTCTGTGCTTCATGGTCTATGTAAAGGTCCAAGGGATACAGTAAACCAGCACTGGTGCATCGGAATCTAATACTAGTCTCCCAGGACCCACTCAAATCACAGACTCTTAGAAGATTTACTCTTCTTGTAATTAAATCGGCATTGTGCCTTTGGATTCAATCCCGATCCAATTTCTGTGTTTCATGGTCAATGTAAAAATGAAAGGGATACAGTAAACCTGCACTGGTGCATCAGAATCAAATACTGGACATCCAGAAGCCACTCAAAGCCCAATCACTTTGGAGATTCACTCTTCTTGTACTTAAACCGGTATTGTGCCCTTTGTACTCAATCCCGAAGCAATTTTTGTGTTTCATGGTTAAGGCGAAGGCCCAAGGGACACAGTAAACCTGCACCGGTGCATCAGAATCCAATACTGGTCTCCCAGGAGCTGCTCAAAACACAAACTCTAAGAAGATTCACTCTTCTTGTACTTAAGTCGGCATTGCGCCTTTTGTATTCAATCCTGATGCTATTCCTGTGTTTCATGGTCAATGTGAAGGTCCAAGGGATACAGTAAACCTACACTGGTGCATCGGAATCTAATACTGGTCTCCCAGGAGTCGCTCAAGGCACAAACACTTCGAAGATACACTCTTTTAGTACGTAAGTCGGCATTGTGCTTTTTGTAGTCAATTCTGATGCAATTTCTGTGTTTCATGGACAATGTGTAGGTCCAAGGGATACAGAAAAGCTGAACTGGTGCATCGGAATCTAATACTGGTCTCCCAGAAGCCGCTCAAATCACCAACTATTAGAAATTTCTCTCTTCTTGTACTGAAGTCGGCATTGTGCTTTCCGTATTCAATCCCGATGCCATATCTGCGTATCATGCTCAATGTGAAGGCCCAAGGGATACAGTATACCTGGACTGAGGCATCGCTATGTAATACTGATCTCCCAGGAGCCGCTCAACATAATACTCTTAGAAGACTCACTCTTCTTGTACTTAAGTCAACTTTGTGCCATTTGTATTCAATCCCGATGCAATATCTGTGTTTGATGGTCTATGTGAAGGTCCAAGGGATACAGTAAACCTGCACTGGTGCATCGGAATCTAATAACGGTCTAACAGGAACCGGTCAAATCACAAATCCTTAGATGATACACTCTTCTTGTACTTAAGTCAGCACTGAGCAGTTTTTATTCAATCCCGATGTCATTTCTGTGTTTCATGGTCAATGTGAAGGTCCAAGGGATACAGTAACTCTTCACTGGTGCATCGGAATCTAATACTAGTCTTCCAGGAGCCACTCCAATCACAATCTGTTAGACGATTCACTCTTCTTGTACTCAAGTCGGCATTTTGGCTTTTGTACTCAATCCTGATGCAATTTCTGTGTTTCAATGTCAATGTGAGAGACCAAGGGATACAGAAAACCTGCACTGCTGCATCTGAATCAAACACTGATGTCCCAGGAGCCGCTCAAAACAAAATCTCTTAGAAAAATCACTCTCCTTTTACTTAAGTCAGCATTTTGCATTTTGTATTCAATCGCGATGCAATTTCTGTGTTTCATGGTCAATGTGAACGTCCAAGGGATACAGCAAACCTACACGGGTGCATCGGAATCTAATACTGGTCACCCGGGAGCCGCTCAAATCACCAACTCATAGAAGATTCACTCTTCTTGTACTTAAGTCGGCATTGTGCCTTTTGTATACAATGCCGATGCAATTACTGTGTTTGATGGTCAATGTGAACGTCCAAGGGATACAGTAAACCTGCACTGGTGCATCGGAATCTAATACTTGTCTCCCAGAATCCGCTCAAGTCACCAACTGTTAGAAGATTCACTCTTCTTGTACTTAAGTCACCAACTGTTAGAAGATTCACCCTTCTTGTACTTAAGTTAGCATTGTGTCTTTTGTATTCAATCCCAAAGTTATTTCTTTGTTTCATGGTGAATGTGAAAGTCAAAGGGAAACATTAGACCTGCACTGGTGCATCGGAATCCAATACTGGTCTCCCAGGAGCTGCTCAAAACACAAACTCTTAGAAGACTCACTCTTCTTGTACTTAAGTCGGCATTATGCCTTTTGTATTCAATCCTGATGCTATTCCTGTGTTTCATGGTCAACGTGAAGGTCCAAGGGATACAGTAAACCTGTACTGGTGCATCTGAATCTAATACTGGTCTCCCAGGAGCCGCTCAAAGCACAAATACTTCGAAGATACACTCTTTTAGTACTTAAGTCGGCATTGTGCCTTTTGTATTCAATCCCGATGCTATTCCTGCGTTTCATGGTCAATGTGAAAGTCCAAGGGAAACATTAAACCTGCACTGGTGCATCGGAATCTAATAACGGTCTCCCAGGGACCGCTCAAATCACAAATCCTTAGATGATTCACTCTTCTTGTACTTAAGCTGGCACTGAGCATTTTGTATTCAATCCCAATGCAATTTCTGTGTTTCATGGTCAATGTGAAGGTCCAAGGGAAATAGTAAACCTGCACTGGTGCACCGGAATCTAATACTGGTCTCCCAGGGGCCGCTCAAACCACAAACTCTTAGAAGATTCACTCTTCTTTTACTGAAGTCAGCATTGTGCCTTTTGTATTCAATCCTGATGCAATTTCAGTTTTTCAGAACTGGTGCAACGGAATCCAATACTGGTCGCCCAAGAGCCGCTCAAAGCACAAAATCATAGAATATTCATATTTCTTGTACTTAAGCCGGCAATGAGCCTTTTGTATTTAATTTCGATGCAATTTCTGTGATTCATGGTCAATGTGTAGGTCCAGGGGATACAGTGATACTGCACTGGTTCATCGGAATCTAATACTGGTCTCCGAGGAGCCGCTCGAATCACAAACTCTTAGAAAATTCACTCTTCCTGTACTTAAGTCGGCATTGTGAATTTTGTATTCAATCCCGATGCTATTCCTGTGTTCCATGGTAAATGTGAAAGTCCAAGGGAAACATTAAACCTGCACTGGTGCATCGGAATCTAATACTGGTGTCCCAGGAGCTGCAAAAATCACAAACCCTTAGAAGATTCACTCTTCTTGTACTTAAGTCGGCATTGTGAATTTTGTATTCAATCACGATGCAATTTCTGTGTTTCAATGTCAGTGTGAGAGACCAAGGGATACAGAAAACCTGCACTGCTGCATCTGAATCAAACACTGATGTATCAGGAGCCGCTCAAAACAAAATCTCTTACAAAAATCCCTCTTCTTTTACTTAAGTCAGCATTGTGCATTTTGTATTCAATCCCGATGCGATTTCTGTGTTTAATGGACAATGTAAAGGTCAAAGGGATACAGTAAGCCTGCAGTGGTGGATCGGAATCTAATACTGGTCTTCCAGAAGCCGCTGAAAGCACAAACCCTTCGAATATCCACTCTTCTTGTACTTAAACCGGCATTGTTCCTTTTGCACTCAATCCCGTTACAATTTCTGTGTTTCATGGTCAATGTGAAGGTCAAGGGACAAAGTAAACCTGCACTGGTGCATCGGAAGGTAATACTAGTCTCCCAGGAGCCACTCAAATCACAAATTCTTAGAAGATTCACTCTTCTTGTACTTAAGTCGACATTGTGCTTTTGTATTCAATCCCGATGCAATTTCTGTGTTCATTGTCAATGTGAAGGTCCAAAGGATACAGTAAGCCATTACTGGTGCATCGTAATCTAATACAGATCTCCCAGGAGCCGCTCAAATTACAATCTCTAAGAAGAGTCACTAGTCTTGTACTTAAGTCGGCATTGTGCCGTTTGTATTCAATCCCAATGCAACTTCTGTGTTTCATTTTCAATGTGAAGGTCCATGGTATGAAGTAAACCTGCACCAGTGCATCGGAATCTAATACTGGTCTCCCAGGAGCCTCGCAAAGCACAAAATCCATGAAGATTCACTCATCTTGTATTTAAATAGGCATTGTGACTTTTGTATTCATTCCCGATGCAATTTCTGTATTTCATTTTAAATTTGAAGGTCCAAGGGATACAGTAAACCTGCACTGGTGCATCGGAATCGAATACTGGTATCCCAGGAGCCGCTCAAAGCACAAACCCTTAGAATATTCATTCTTCTTGTACTTAAGCCGGCATTGAGCCTTTTGTATTTAATTTCGATGCAATAACTGTGTTTCATGGCCAATGTGAAGGTCCAGGGGATACAGAAAACCTGCACTGGTGCATCGGATTCTAATACTGGTCTCCCAGGGGCCACTCATAGCACAAAGTCTTAGACGATTCACTCTTCCTGTACATAAGCCGGCATTGTGCTTTATGTATTCAATCCCGATGTAATTTCTGTGTTTCATGGTCAACGTAAATATCCAAGGGATAAAGTAAACCTATACTGGTGCATCGGAATCTAATACTGGTCTCCCTGGAGCCTCCCAAAGCACAAACTGTTAGAAGATTCACTCTTCTTGTACTTATCTACGCTTTGTGCCTTTTGTATTCAATACCGATGCAATTTGTGTGTTTCATGGTCCCTGTGAAGGTCCAACGGATACAGTAAACCTGCACTGGTGCACCGGAATCTAAAACTGGTCTCCCAGGGGCCGCTCAAACCACAAAGTCTTAGAAGAATCAGTCTTCTTTTACTTAAGTCAGCATTGTGCCTTTTGTATTCAATCCTGATGCAATTTCTGTGTTTCATGGTCAATGTGATGGTCCAAGGGACACAGTAAACCTGCACAGGCCCATCGGAATCCAATACTGGTCTCCCAGGAGCCGCTCAAATCACAAACTCATAGAAGATTCACTCTAATTGTAGTTAAGTCGGCATTGTGCCTTTTGTATTCAATCCCGATGCAAGTTCTGTGTTTGTTGATCAATGTGAAGGTCCAAGGGATACAGTAAACCTGCACTGGTGCATCGGAATCTAATACTGGTCTCCCAACAGGCGGCAAAGCACAACTCTTACAAGATTTACTATTCTTGTACTTACGTCGGCATTGTGCGTTTCGTATTGATCCCGATGCAATTTCTGTGTTTCATGGTCTATGTGAACGTCCAAGGGCTACAGTAAACCTGCACTGGTACATCGGAATCTAATACTAGTCTCCCAGGAACCACTCAAATCACAAACTCTTAGAAGATTCACTCTTCTTGTACATAAGTCGGCATTGTGCCTTTGGTATTCAGTCCCGATGCAATTTATGTAATTCATGGTCAATGTAAAGGTCCAAGGGATACAATAAACCTGCACTGGTGCATCGGAATCTAATACTGGTCTCCGAGGAGCCGCTTGAAGCACAAACTCGTAGAAGATACTCTCTTTTAGTACTTAAGTCGGCATTGTGCCTTTTCTATTCGATCCCGAAGCAATTTGTGTTTCATGGTTAATGTGAAGGTCTAAGGGATACAGTAAACCTCCACTGGTGCATCGGAATCTAATACTGGTCTCCCAGGAGCCGCACATATCACATACCCTTACAAGATTCACTCTTCTTCTACTTAAGACGGCATTGTGAATTTTGTATTCAATCCCGATGCAATTTCTGTGTTTCAATGTCCATGTGAGAGACCAAGTGATACAGGAAACCTGCACTGCTGCATCTGAATCAAACACTGATCTCCCAGGAGCCGCTCAAATAAAATCTCTTAGAAGATTCAGTATTCTTTTACTTAAGTCAACATTGTGCCATTTATATTCAATCGCGATGCAATTTCTGTGGTTCATGGTCAATGTGCAGGTCCAAGGGATACAGCACACCTGCACTGGTGCATCGGAATCTAATACTGGTCTCCCAAGAGCCGCTCAAATCACAAACTCATAGAAGATTCAGTCTTCTTGTACTTATGTAGGTATTGTGCCTTTTGTATTCGATCCCGATGCAATTTCTATTTCGTGGTCAATGTGAAGGTCCAAGGGATACAGTAAACCTGCACTGGTGCATCGGAATCTAATACTAGACTCCCAAGAGCCACTCAAATCACAAACTCTTAGAAGATTCACTCTTCTTGTACTTAAGTCGGCATTGTGCTTTTGTATTCAGTCCCGATGCAATTTCTGTGTTTCATGGACAATGTAAAGGTCAAAGGGATACAGTAAGCCTGCAATGGTGCATCGGAATCTAATACTGGTCTTCCAGAAGCCGCTCATAACACAAACCCTTCGAAGATTCACTCTTCTTGTACGTAAACAGGCATTGTGCATTTTGTACTCAATCCCGATGCAATTTCTGTGTTTCATGGTTTATGTGAAGGTCAAGGGACACAGTAAACCTGCACTGGTGCATCGGAATCTAATACTAGTCTCCCAGGAGCCATGCAAAGCACAAACTCTTAGAGCATTCACTCCTCTTGTACTTAAGTCTGCATTGTGCCTTTTGTATACAATCCCGATGCAATTTCTGTGTTTCGTACTCAATGTGAAGGTCCATGGGATACAGTAAACCTGCATTGGTGCATCGCAATCTAATACTGATCTCCCAGGAGCCGCTCAAAGTACAATCTCTTAGAAGATTCACTAGTCTAGTACTTAAGTCGGAATTGTGCCATTTGTATTCAATCCCAATGCAACTTCTGTGTTTAATGGTCAATGTGAAGATCCAAGGTATAAAGTAAACCTGCATTGGTGCATCGGAATCTAATATTGGTCTCCCAGAAGCCTCGCAAAGCACAAACTCTTAGAAGATTCACTCTTCTTGTACTCAAGTCGGCATTGTCCCTTTTGTATTCAATCCCGATGCAACTTCTGTGTTTCATGAACAAGGTGAAAGGGATACAGTAAGCCTGCACTGGTTCATCGGAAACTAATACTGGTCTTCCAGAAGCCGCTCAAAGCACAAACCCTTTGAAGATTCACTCTTCTTGTATTTAAACCGGCATTGTGCCTTTTGTACTCAATCCCGATGAAATTTCTGTGTTTCATGGTCAATGAGATGGTCCAAGGGACACAGTAAACCTGCTCAGGTGCAATTGAATCCAATACTGGTCTCCCAGGAGCCGCTCAAATCACAAACTCTTAGAAGATTCATTCTTCTTGTACCTAAGTCGGCATTGTGCCTTTTGTATTCAATCCCGATTCAATTTCTGTGTGTCATGGTCAAAGTGAGGGTCCAAGGGATATTGTTAACCTGAACTGGTGCACCGGAATCAGATACTGGTCTCCCAGGGACCGCTTAAAGCACAAAGTCTTAGAAGATTCACTCTTCTTGTACTTAAGTCGGATTTGTGCCTTTTATATTCAATCCCGATGCAATTTCTGTGTTTCATGGACAATGTAAAGGTCAAATGGATTCAGTAAGCCTGCAGTGGTGCATCGGAATCTAATACTGGTCTCCTAGAAGCAGCTCAAAATTCAAACACTTCGAAGGTTCACTCTTCTTGTACTTAAACCGGCATTGTGACTTCTCTACTCAATCCCGATGCAATTTCTGTGTTTCATGGTCAATGAGAAGGTCTTGGGACACAGTAAAACTGCACTGGTGCATCGGAATCTAATACTAGTCTCCCAGGAGCCACTCAAATCACAAATTCTTGGAAGATACACTCTTCTTGTACTTAAGTCGGCATTGTGCATTTTGTATTCAATCCCGATGCTATTTCTGTGTTTCATGCTCAATGTGAAGGTCCAAGGGATACAGTACACCTGCAACTGGTGCATCAGAATCTAGTACTGGTGCCCAGGAGACGCTCGAAGGTCAAACCCTTACAAGATTTACTCTTCTCGTATTGAAGTCGGCATTGAGCATTTTGTATTCAATCCCAATGCAATTTCTGTGTTTCATGGACAATGTAAAAAGTCAAAGGGATACAGTAAGCCTTCACTGCTGCATCAGAATCTAATACTGGTCTTCCAGAAGCCGCTCAAAGCACAAGTCCTTTGAAGATTCACTCTTCTTGTACTTAAATCGGCATTGTGCATTCCGTATTCAATAACGACGCAATTTCTTTGTTTCATGCTCAATGTGAAGGCCCAAGGGATACAGTAAACCTGCACTCGTGCATCGGAATCTAATACTAGTCTCCCAGGAATTACTCAAACCACAAACTCTTAGAAGATTCACTCCTCTTGTACTTAAGTCGGCATTGTGCGTTTTGTATTCAATCCCGATGCAATTTCTGTGCATAATGCTCAGTGTGAAAGGTCAAGCGATACAGTAACGATGCACTGGTGCATCTGAATCTAATACTGGTCTCCCTGGAGCCGCTCAAAGCACAAACTCTTAGAAGATACGCTCTTTTAGTACTTAAGTCGGCATTGTGCCTTTTGTATTCAATTCCGATGAAATTTCTATATTTCATGGACAATGTGAAGGTCCAAGGGATACAGAAAAACTGCACTGGTGCATCGGAGTCCAAACTGGTCTCCCAGAAGTCGCTCAAATCACCAACTCTTAGAAGATTTTCTCTTCTTGTACATAAGTCGGCACTGTGCTTTTCGTATTCATTCCCGACGCAATTTCTGAGTTTGATGCTCAATGTGACGGCCCAATGGATACAGTAAACCTGCACTGGTGCATCGGAATCTAATACTAGTCTCCTAGGAGCCACTCAAATCACAATCTCTTAGAAGATTCACTCTTCTTGTACTTAAGTCGGCATCGTTCCTTTTGTATTCAATTCCGATGCAATTTCTGTGTTTCATGGACAATGTAAAGGTCAAAGGGATACAGTAAGCCCGCAGTGGTGCATCGGAATCTAATACTGGTCTTCCAGAATCCGCTCAAAGCACAAACCCTTCGAAGATTCACTCTTCTTGAACTTAAACCGGCATTGTGCCTTTTGTACTCAATCCCATGCCATTTCTGTGTTTTATGGTCAATGTGAAGGTCAACGGACCCAGTAAACCAGCACTGGTGCATCGGAATCTCATACTGGTCTTCCAGAACCCGCTAAAAGCAGAAACTCTTAGAAGATTCACTCGTCTTGTATTTAAGTAGGCATTGTGCCTTTTGTATTCAATCCCGATGCAATTTCTGTATTTCATAGTCAATGTGAAGGACCAAGGGATACAGTAAACCTGCACTGTTGCATCGGAATCCAATACTGGTCTCCCAAGACCTGCTCAAAGCACTAAACCTTAGAATATTCATTTCATCTTGTACTTAAGCCGGCATTGAGCTTTTTGTATTTAATTTCGATGCAATTTCTGTGTTTGATGGTCTATGTGAAGGTCCAGGGGATACACTGATTCCGCACTGGTGCATCGGAATCTAATACTGGTCTCCCAGGAGCCGCTCAAACACTAACTCTTAGAAGATTAACTCTTATTGTACTTAAGTCGGCATTGTGCCTTTTGTATTCAATTACTATGCTATTTCTGTGTTTCATGGTCAATGTGAATGTCCAAGGGATACAGAAAACCTGCACTATTGCATCGGAATCTAATACTGGTCTCCCAGGAGCCTGTTAAAGCACAAACTCTTAGAAGATTCTCTCTTCTTGTACTTATGTTGGCATTGCGCATTTTGTATTCAATCCCGATGTAATTTTTGTGTTTGATGGTCGATGTGAAAATCCAAGAGATAAAGTAACCCTACACTGGGATATCGGAATCTAATACTGGTCTCCCAGGAGCCGCTCAAAGCACAATCTCTTAAAAGATTCACTCTTCTTGTACTTAAGTCGCCATCGTGCCTTTTGTATTCAATCCCCATGCAATATCTGTGTTTCATGGTCAATGTGAAGGTCCAAGGGAAACAGTAAATCTGTACTGGTGGATAAGAATCTAACACTGGTGTTCCAAGAGCCGCTCAAAGCACAAACTCTTAGAAGATTCACTCTTCTTGTGCTTAAGTCGGCATTGTGCCTTTTGTATTCAATCCCCGCGCAATATCTGTGTTTCATGGTCAATGTGAAGGTGCAAGGGATACAGTATACCGCCACTATAAAATCGGAATCTAAGACCGGTCTACCAGGAGCCGCTCAAATCACAAACTCTTAGAAGATTCACTATTCTTGTACGTAAGACGGAATTGTGCATTTTGTATTCAATCCCGATGCAATTTCCGTGTTTCATGCTCAATGTGAAGGTCCAAGAAATACAGTAAACCTGCACTAGTGCATTGCAATCTAATACTGATCTCCCAGACGCCGCTCAAAGTACAATCTCTTAGAAGATTCACTAGTGTTGTACTTAAGTCGGCATTGTGCCATTTGTATTCAATCCCGAAGCAATTTTTGTGTTTCATGGTCAATGTAAAGGTCCAAGCGATACAGTAAACCTGCACTGGTGCATCGGAATCTCATACTGGTCTTCCAGAACCCGCTAAAAGCAGAAACTCATAGAAGATTCACTCTTCTTGTATTTAAGTCGTCATTGTGCATTTTGTAATCGCTCCCAATGCAACTTCTGTGTTTCTTGGTCAATGTGAAGATCCAAGGTATAATGTAAATTTGCACCGGTGCATCGGAATCTAATACTGGTCTCCCAGGAGCATTGCAAAGCACATTCTCTTAGAAGATTCACTCGTCTTGTATTTACGTAGGCATTGTGCCTTTTGTATTCAATCCCGATGCAATTTCTGTATTTCATAGTCAATGTGAAGGACCAAGGGATAAAGAAAACCTGCACTGGTGCATCAGAATCTAATACTGGTCTCCCAGGAGCCGCTCAAAGCACAAAATCTTAGAACATTCACTCTTCTTGTGTTTAAGTCGGCATTGTGCCTTTTGTATTCAATCCCGATTTAATTTCTGTGTTTCATGGTCAATGTGAAGGTCCAAGGGATACAGTAAACCTGCACTGGTGCATCGGAATCTAATACTGGTCTTCCAGGAGCCGCTCAAAGCAGAAACTCTTAGAAGATTCACTCTTCTTGTGTTTAAGTCGGCATTGTGATCATTTGTATTCAATCCCGATTTAATTTCTGTGTTTCATGGTCAATGTGAAGGTCCAAGGGATACAGTAAACCTGCACTGGTGAATCGGAATCCAATACTGGTGTCCCAAGAGCCGCTCAAAGCACTAAACCTTAGAATATTCATTTCATCTTGTACTTAAGCCGGCATTGAGCCTTTTGTATTTAATTTCGATGCAATTTCTGTGTTTGATGGTCTATGTGAAGGTCCAGGGGATACACTGATCCCACACTGGTGCATCGGAATCTAATACTGGTCTCCCAGGAGCCGCTCAAACCCTAACTCTTAGAAGATTAACTCTTATTGTACTTAAGTCTGCATTGTGCCTTTTGTATTCAATCCCTATGCTATTTCTGTGTTTGATGGTCAATGTGAATGTCCAAGGGATACAGAAAACCTGCACTATTGCATCGGAATCTAATATTGGTCTCCCAGGAGCCTCTTAAAGCACAAACTCTTAGGAGATTCTCTCTTCTTGTACTTATGTTGGCATTGCGCATTTTGTATTCAATCCCGATGTAATTTTTGTGTTTCATGGTCGATGTGAAAATCCAAGGGATAAAGTAACCCTACACTGGGGCATCGGAATCTAATACTGGTCTCCCAGGAGCCGCTCAAAGCACAATCTCTTAAAAGATTCACTCTTCTTGTACTTAAGTCGCCATAGTGCCTTTTGTATTCAATCCCCATGCAATATCTGTGTTTCATGGTCAATGTGAAGGTCCAAGGGATACAGTAAATCTGTACTGGTGGATAAGAATCTAACACTGGTGTCCCAAGAGCCGCTCAAAGCACAAACTCTTAGAAGATTCACTCTTCTTGTGCTTAAGTCGGCATTGTGCCTTTTGTATTCAATCCCCGCGCAATATCTGTGTTTCATGGTCAATGTGAAGGTGCAAGGGATACAGTATACCGGCACTATAAAATCGGAATCTAATACTGGTCTACCAGGAGCCGCTCAAATCACAAACTCTTAGAAGATTCACTCTTCTTGTACTAATGTAGGAAATGTGTCTTATGTACTCAATCCCGATTCAATTTCTGTGTTTCATGGTCAGTGTGAAGGACCAAGGGATAAAGTAAACCTGCACTGGTGCACCGGAATCTAATACTGATCTCCCAGGAGCCGCTCAGAGTACAAACACTTAAAAGATTCACTCTTCTTGTACTTAAGTCGGCATTGTTCCTTTTGTATTCGATCCCGATACAATTTCTGTGTTTCATGGTCAACGCGAATGTCCAAGCGATACAATAAACCTGCAGTGGTGCATCGGAATGTAATACTGGCTTTCCAGAAGCCGCTGAAAACACAAACTGTTAGAACATTCATTCTTCTTGTACTTAAGTCGGATTTGTGCCGTTTATATTCAATCCCGATGCAATTTCTGTGTTTCATGGACAATGTAAAGGTCAAATGGATTCAGTAAGCCTGCAGTGGTGCATCGGAATCAAATACTGGTCTCCTAGAAGCAGCTCAAAATTCAAACACTTCGAAGATTCACTCTTCTTGTACTTAAACCGGCATTGTGACTTCTCTACTCAATCCCGATGCAATTTCTGTGTTTCATGGTCAATGAGAAGGTCTTGGGACACAGTAAAACTGCACTGGTGCATCGGAATCTAATACTAGTCTCCCAGGAGCCACTCAAATCACAAATTCTTGGAAGATACACTCTTCTTGTACATAAGTCGGCATTGTGCCTTTTGTATTCAATCCCGATGTTATTTCTGTGTTTCATGCACAATGTGAAGGTCCAAGGGATACAGTACACCTGCAACTGGTGCATCGGAATCTAATACTGGTTACCAGGAGACGCTCAAAGGTCAAACCCTTACAAGATTTACTCTTCTCGTATTGAAGTCGGCATTGAGCATTTTGTATTCAATCCCAATGCAATTTCTGTGTTTCATGGACAATGTAAAAAGTCAAAGGGATACAGTAAGCCTTCACTGCTGCATCAGAATCTAATACTGGTCTTCCAGAAGCCGCTCAAAGCACAAGTCCTTTGAAGATTCACTGTTCTTGTACTTAAATCGGCATTGTGCATTCCGTATTCAATAACGACGCAATTTCTTTGTTTCATGCTCAATGTGAAGGCCCAAGGGATACAGTAAACCTGCACTCGTGCATCGGAATCTAATACTAGTCTCCCAGGAATTACTCAAATCACAAACTCTTAGAAGATTCACTCCTCTTGTACTTAAGTCGGCATTGTGCATTTGTATTCAATCCCAATGCAAATTCTGTGTTTCATGGACAATGTAAAGGTCAACGGGATTCAGTAAGCCTGCAGTGGTGCATCGGAATCTAATACTGTTCTTCCACAAGCCGCTCATAGCACAAACCCTTCGAAGATTCACTCTTCTTGTACTTAAACCGGCATTGTGCCTTTTGTACTCAATCCCGATGCAATTTCTGTGTTTCATGGTCAATGGGAAGGTCTAGGGACACAGTACACCTGCACTGGTGCATCGGAATCTAATACTAGTCTCCCAGGAGCCACTCAAATCACAAACTCTTGGTAGATACACTCATCTTGTACTTAAGTCGGCATTGTGCGTTTTGTATTCAATCCCGATGCAATTTCTGTGCATAATGCTCAGTGTGAAAGGCCAAGCGATACAGTAAAGATGCACTGGTGCATCTGAATCTAATACTGGTCTCCCAGGAGCCGCTCATACACTAACTCTTAGAAGATTAACTCTTCTTGTACTTAAGTCGGCATTGTGCCTTTTCTATTCAATCCCTATGCTATTTCTGTGTTTCATGGTCAAGGTGAAGGTCCAAGGTATACAGTAAAGTTGCTCTGGTGCATCCGAATCTAATACTGATCTCCCGGGATCCGCTCAAAGTACAAACACTTAAAAGATTCACTCCTCTTGTACTTAAGTAGGCATTGTGCTTTTGAACTCAATCCCAAAGCAATTTCTGTGTTTCATGGTCAATGTGAAGGTCCAAATGATACAGTAAACCGGCACTGGTGCATCGGAATCTAATTCTGGTCTCCCAGGAGCCGCTCAAAACACAAACTCTTTTAAGATTCACTCCTCTTGTGATTAAGTCGGCATTGTGCCTTTTGTATTCAATCCCGATGCCATTTCTGTGTTTCATGGTCTATGTAAAGGTCAAAGGGATACAGTAAGCCCGCAGTGGTGCATCGGAATCTAATACTGGTCTTCCAGAATCCGCTCAAAGCACAAACCCTTCGAAGATTCACTCTTCTTGAACTTAAACCGGCATTGTGCCTTTTGTACTCAATCCCATGCCATTTCTGTGTTTTATGGTCAATGTGAAGGTCAACGGACCCAGTAAACCAGCACTGGTGCATCGGAATCTCATACTGGTCTTCCAGAACCCGCTAAAAGCAGAAACTCTTAGAAGATTCACTCGTCTTTTATTTAAGTAGGCATTGTGCCTTTTGTATTCAATCCCGATGCAATTTCTGTGTTTCATAGTCAATGTGAAGGACCAAGGGATAAAGTAAACCTGCACTGGTGCATCAGAATCTAATGCTGGTCTCCCAGGAGCCGCTCAAAGCACAAAATCTTAGAACATTCACTCTTCTTGTGTTTAAGTCGGCATTCTGCCTTTTGTATTCAATACCGATTTAATTTCTGTGTTTCATGGCCAATGTGAAGGTCCAAGGGATACAGTAAACCTGCACTGGTGCATCGGAATCTAATACTGGTCTCCCAGGAGCCGCTCAAAGCACAAACTCTTAGGAGATTCACTCTTCTTGTGTTTAAGTCGGCATTGTGTTCATTTGTATTCAATCCCGATTTAATTTCTGTGTTTCATGGTCAACTTGAAGGTCCAAGGGATACAGTAAACCTGCACTGGTGCATCGGAATCCAATACTGGTCTCCCAAGAGCCGCTCAAAGCACTAAACCTTAGAATATTCATTTCATCTTGTACTTAAGCCGGCATTGAGCCTTTTGTATTTAATTTCGATGCAATTTCTGTGTTTGATGGTCTATGTGAAGGTCCAGGGGATACACTGATCCCGCACTGGTGCATCGGAATCTAATACTGGTCTCCCAGGAGCCGCTCAAACACTAACTCTTAGAAGATTAACTCTTATTGTACTTAAGTCGGCATTGTGCCTTTTGTATTCAATCCCTATGCTATTTCTGTGTTTCATGGTCAATGTGAATGTCCAAGGGATACAGAAAACCTGCACTATTGCATCGGAATCTAATACTGGTCTCCCAGGAGCCTGTTAAAGCACTAACTCTTAGAAGATTCTCTCTTCTTGTACGTATGTTGGCATTGCGCATTTTGTATTCAATCCCGATGTAATTTTTGTGTTTCATGGTCGATGTGAAAATCCAAGGGATAAAGTAACCCTACACTGGGGCATCGGAATCTAATACTGGTCTCCCAGAAGCCGCTCAAAGCACAATCTCTTAAAAGATTCACTCTTCTTGTACTTAAGTCGCCATAGTGCCTTTTGTATTCAATCCCCATGCAATATCTGTGTTTCATGGTCAATGTGAAGGTCCAAGAGATACAGTAAATCTGTACTGGTGGATAAGAATCTAACACTGGTGTTCCAAGAGCCGCTCAAAGCACAAACTCTTAGAAGATTCACTCTTCTTGTGCTTAAGTCGGCATTGTGCCTTTTGTATTCAATCCCCGCGCAATATCTGTGTTTCATGGTCAATGTGAAGGTGCAAGGGATACAGTATACCGCCACTATAAAATCGGAATCTAATACCGGTCTACCAGGAGCCGCTCAAATCACAAACTCTTAGAAGATTCACTAATCTTGTACGTAAGTCGGCATTGTGCATTTTGTATTCAATCCCGATGCAATTTCTGTGTTTCATGCTCAATGTGAAGGTCCAAGAAATACAGTAAACCTGCACTGGTGCATTGCAATCTAATACTGATCTCCCAGAAGCCGCTCAAAGTACAATCTCTTAGAAGATTCACTAGTGTTGTACTTAAGTCGGCATTGTGCCTTTTGTATTCAATCCCGAAGCAATTTCTGTGTTTCATGGTCAATGTAAAGGTCCAAGCGATACAGTAAACCTGCACTGGTGCATCGGAATCTCATACTGGTCTTCCAGAACCCGCTAAAAGCAGAAACTCTTAGAAGATTCACTCTTCTTGTATTTAAGTCGTCATTGTGCATTTTGTAATCGCTCCCAATGCAACTTCTGTGTTTCTTGGTCAATGTGAAGATCCAAGGTATAATGTAAATTTGCAACGGTGCATCGGAATCTAATACTGGTCTCCCAGGAGCATTGTAAAGCACAAACTCTTAGAAGATTCACTCGTCTTGTATTTACGTAGGCATTGTGCCTTTTGTATTCAATCCCGATGCAATTTCTGTGTTTCATAGTCAATGTGAAGGACCAAGGGATAAAGTAAACCTGCACTGGTGCATCAGAATCTAATACTGGTCTCCCAGGAGCCGCTCAAAGCACAAAATCTTAGAACATTCACTCTTCTTGTGTTTAAGTCGGCATTGTGCCTTTTGTATTCAATCCCGATTTAATTTCTGTGTTTCATGGTCAATGTGAAGGTCCAAGGGATACAGTAAACCTGCACTGGTGCATCGGAATCTAATACTGGTCTCCCAGGAGCCGCTCAAAGCACAAACTCTTAGAAGATTCACTCTTCTTGTGTTTAAGTCGGCATTGTGATCATTTGTATTCAATCCCGATTTAATTTCTGTGTTTCATGGTCAATGTGAAGGTCCAAGGGATACCGTAAACCTGCACTGGTGCATCGGAATCCAATACTGGTCTCCCAAGAGCCGCTCAAAGCACTAAACCTTAGAATATTCATTTCATCTTGTACTTAAGCCGGCATTGTTCCTTTTGTATTCGATCCCGATACAATTTCTGTGTTTCATGGTCAATGTGAAGGTCCAAGCGTTACAATAAACCTGCAGTGGTGCATCGGAATGTAATACTGGCTTTCCAGAAGCCGCTGAAAACACAAACTGTTAGAACATTCACTCTTCTTGTACATAAGTCGGCATTGTGCCTTTTGTATTCAATCCCGATGCAATTTCTGTGTTTCATGGACAATGTGAATGTCCAAGGGATACAGAAAATCTGCACTGGTGCATCGGAATCTAATACTGCTCTCCCAGAAGCCGCTCAAGTCGCCAACTGTTAGAAGATTCACTCTTCTTGTACTTAAGTCGGCATTGTGCCTTTTGTATTCAATCCCGATGCAATTTTTGTGTTTCATGGTCGATGTAAAGGTCCAAGGGATACAGTAAACCTGCACTGTTGCATCGGAATCCAATACTGGTCCCCCAAGAGCCGCTCAAAGCACAAAAACTTTGAATATTCATTCTTCTTGTACTTAAGCCGGCATTGAGAATTTTGTATTTAATTTCGATGCATTTTCTTTGTTTCATGGTCAATGTGGAGGTCCAGGGGATACAGTGAATCTGCACTGTTGCATCGGAATCTAATACTGGTCTCCAAGGAGCCGCTCAAAGCACAAACTCTTAGAAGATACGCTCTATTAGTGCTTAAGTCGGCATTGTGCCTTTTTTATTCAATTCCGATGAAATTTCTATGTTTCATGGACAATGTGAAGGTCCAAGGGATACAGAAAAGCTGCACTGGTGCATCGGAATCTAATACTGGTCTCCCAGAAGTCGCTCAAATAAACAACTCTTAGAAGATTTTCTCTTCTTAAACTAAAGTCGGCATTGTGCTTTTCGTATTCATTCCCGACGCAATTTCTGGGTTTCAGGCTCAATATGAAGGCCCAAGGGATACAGTAAACCTGCCCTGGTGCATCGGAATCTAATACTAGTCTCCAAGGAGCCACTCAAATCACAAACTCATAGATGAATCACTCTTATTGTACTTAAGTCGGCATTGTGCCTTTTGTATTCAATCCCGATGCAATATCTGTGTTTCATGGTCTATGTGAAGGTCCAAGTGGTACAGTAAACCTGCTCTGGTGCATCGGAATCTAATACTAGTCTCCAAGGAGCCACTCAAATCACAGACTCATAGATGATTCACTCTTCTTGTAATTAAGTTGGCATTTTTCCTTTTGTATTCAATTCCGATGCAATTTCTGTGTTTCATGGACAATGTAAAGGTCAAAGTGATGGAGTAAGCCTGCCGTGGTGCATCGGAATCTAATACTGGTCTCCCAGGAGCCGCTCAATACACAATCTCTTAGAAGATTCACTCTTCTTATATTTAAGTCGTCATTGTGCATTTTGTAATCACTCCCAATGCAACTTCTGTGGTTCATGGTCAATGTGAAGATCCAAGGTATAAAGTAAACCTGCACCGGTGCATCGGAATCTAATACTGGTCTCCCAGAAGCCTCGAAAAAGCACAAACTCTTGAAAGATTCACTCGTCTTGAATTTAAGTAGGCATTGTGCCTTTTGTATTCAATCCCGATGCAATTTCCGTGTTTCATGCTCAGTGTGAAGGTCCAAGGGATACAGTAAACCTGCACTAGTGCATGGAAATCCAATACTGGTCTCCCAAAAGCCGCTCAAAGCACAAAACCTTAGAATATTCGTTCTTCTAGTACATAAGCCGGCATTGAGCATTTTGTATTTAATTTCGATGCAATTTCTGTGTTTCATGGTCAATGTGGGGGTCCAGGGGATACAGTGAACCCGCACTGGTGCATCGGAATCTAATACTGGTCTCCCAGGAGCCGCTCAAACACTAACTCTTAGAAGATTAACTCTTCTTGTACTTAAGTCGGCATTGTGCCTTTTGTATTCAATCTCTATGCTATTTCTGTGTTTCATGGTTAATGTGAAAGTCCAAGGGATACAGTAAACTTGCTCTGGCGCATCGAAATTAAATACTGATCTCCCAGGAGCCGCTCAAAGTACAAACACTTAAAAGATTCACTCTTCTTGTACTTAAGTCGGCATTGCGCCTTTTGTATTCAATCCCGATACAATTTCTGTGTTTCATGGTCAATGTGAAGGTCCAAGGGATACAATAAACCTGCAGTGGTGCATCGGAATCTAATACTGGTCTTCCAGAAGCCGCTCAAAACACAAACTCGTAGCACATTCACTCTTCTTGTACATAAGTCGGCATTGTGCCTTTTGTATTCAATCCCGACGCAATTTCTGTGTTTCATGGACAATGTGAATATCCAAGGTATACAGAAAACCTGCACTGGTGCATCGGAATCTAATACTGGTCTCCCTGAAGCCGCTCAAGTCGCCAACTGTTAGAAGATTCACTCTCCTTGTACTTAAGTCGGCATTGTGCTTTTTGTATTCAATCCCGATGCAATTTCTGTGTTTCATGGTCAATGTGAAGGTCCAAGGGATACGGTAAACCTGCACTGGTGCATCGCAATCTAATACTGGTCTCCCAGGAGCCGCTCAAACCAGAAAGTCTTAGAAGATTCACTCCTCTTGTGTTTAAGTCGGCATTGTGCCTTTTGTATTCAATCCCGATGCAATTTCTGTGTTTGATGCTCAATGTAAAGGTCCAGGGGATACAGTAAACCTGCACTGTTGCATCGGAATCCAATACTGGTCTCCCAAGAGCCGCTCAAAGCACAAAACCCTAGAAAATTCATTCTTCTTGTGCTTAAGACGGCATTGAGCCCTTTGTATTTAATTTCGATGCAATTACTTTGTTTCATTGTCAATGTGAAGGTCCAGGGGATATAGTGAATCTGCACTGGTGCATCGCAATCTAATACTGATCTCCCAGGAGCCGCTCAAAGTACAAACTCTTAGAAGATTCACTAGTGTTGTACTTAAGACGGCATTATGCCTTTTGTATTCAGTCCCGATGCAATTTCTCTGTTTTATGGTCAATGTAAAGGCCCAAGCGCCACAGAAAACCTGCACTGGTGCATCGGAATCTAATATTGGTCTTCCAGGAGCCTCTAAAAGCAGAAAATCTTAGAACATTCACTCTTCTTGTACATAAGTCGGCATAATGCTTGTTGTATTCAATCCCGATGCAATTTCTGTGTTTGATGGACAATATGAATGTCCAAGGGATAAAGAAAACCTGCACTGGTGCATCGGAATCTAATACTGGCCTCCCAGAAGCCGCTCAAGTCACCAACTGTTAGAAGATTCACTCATCATGTACTTCAGTCGGCATTGTGTCTTTTGTATTCAATCCCGATGCAATTTCTGTGTTTCATGGTCAATGTGAAGGTCCAAGGGATACAGTAAACCTGCACTGGTGCATCGGAATCTAATACTGGTCTCCCAGGAGCCGCTCAAAACGCAAACTTTTAGAAGATTCACTCTTCGTGTGTTTAAGTCGGCATTGTGCCTTTTGTATTCATTCCCGATTTAATTTCTGTGTGTCATGGTCAATGTGAAGGTCCGTGGGATACAGTAAACCTGCACTGGTGCATCTGAATCCAATACTGGTCTCCCATGAGCCGCTCAAAGCACAAATCCTTAGAATATTCTTTCTTCTTGCACTTAAGCCGGCATTGAGCCTTTTGTATTTAATTTCGATGCAAATTCTGTGTTTCATGGTCTATGTGAAGGTCCAGGGGATACAGCCAACCCGCACTGGTGCATCGGAATCTAATACTGGTCTCCCAGGAGCCTCTTAAAGCACAAACTCTTAGAAGATTCACTCTTCTTGTACTTAAGTCTGCATTGTGTCTTTTGTATTCAATCCCGATGCAATTGCTGTGTTTCATGTTCAATGTAAAGGTCCAAGGGATACAGTAAACCCGCACTGTTGCATCAGAATCCAATACTGGTCTCCCAGGAGCCTCTTAAAGCACAAACTCTTAGAAGATTCACTCTTCTTGTACTTATGTTGGCATTACGCATTTTGTATTCAATCCTGATGTAATTTTTGTGTTTCATGGTCGATGTGAAAATCCAAGGGATAAAGTAACCCTACACTGGGACATCGGAATCTAATACTGGTCTCCCAGGAGCCTCCCAAATCACAAACTCTTAGAAGATTCACTCTTCTTGTACTTAAGTAGGTTTTGTGCCTTTTGTATTCAACCCCGGTGCAATTTCTGTGTTTCATGGTCAATGTGAAGGACCAAGGGATAAGGTAAACCTGCACTGGTGCATCGGATTCTAATACTGGTCTCCCAGGAGCCGAACAAAGCACAATCTCTTAGAAGAGTCACTCTTCTTGTACTGAAGTCGCCATAGTGCCTTTTGTATTCAATCCCGATGCAATACCTGTGTTTCATGGTCAATGTGAAGGTCCAAGGGATACAGTAAATCTGTACTGGTGGATAAGAATCTAACACTGGTGTCCCAGGAACCGCTCAAAGCACAAACCCTTAGAAGATTCACTCTTCTTGTGCTTAAGTCGGCAATGTGCCTTTTGTATTCAATTCCCGTGCAATTTCTGTGTTTCATGGTCAATGTGAAGGTGCAAGGGATACAGTATACCAGCACTATTAAATCGGAATCTAATACTGGTCCCCAGGAGCCGCTCAAATCACAAACTATTAGAGGAAGCTCTCTTCTTGTACTTAAGTAGGAAATGTGCCTTATTTATTCAATCCCGATGCAATTTCTGTGTTTCATGGTTAATGTGAAGGACGAAGGGATAAAGTAAACCTGCACTGGTGCATCGGAACCCAATACTGATCTCCCAGAAGCCGCTCAAGTCGTCAACTGTTAGAAGATTCACTCTTCTTGTACTTATGTCGGCATCGTGCCTTTTGTATTAAATCCCGATGCAATTTCTGTGTTTAATGGACAATGTGAAAGTCCAAGGGATACAGATAACCTGCACTGGTGCATCGGAATCTAATACTGCTATCCCAGAAACCGCTCAAGTCGCCAACTGTTAGAAGATTCACTCTTCTTGTACTTATGTCGGCATCGTGCCTTTTGTATTCAATCCCGATGCAATATCTGTGGTTCATGGTCAATGTGAAGGTCCAAGGGATGCAGTAAACCTGCACTGGTGCATCGCAATCTAATACTGGTCTCCCAGGAGCCGCTCAAAACACAAACTCTTAGAAGATTCACTCCTCTTGCCTTTAAGTCGGCATTGTGCCTTTTGTATTCAATCCCGATGCAATTTCTGTGTTTCATGGTCAATGTAGAGGTCCAAGGGATACAGTAAACCTGCACGGGTGCATCGGAATCTAATACTGGTCTCCCAGGAGCCGCTCAAACACTAACTCTTAGAAGATTAACTCTTCTTGTACTTAAGTACTATGCTATTTCTGTGTTTCATTGTCAATGTGAATGTCCAAGGGATACAGAAAACATGCACTATTGCATAGAAATCTAATACTGGTCTCCCAAGAGCCGCTCAAAGCACAAAACCTGAGAATATTCATTCCTCTTGTACTTAAGCCGCATTGAGCTTTTGTTATTTAATTTCGATGCAGTTTCTGTGTTTCATGTTCAATGTAAAGGTCCAAGGGATACAGTAAACCCGCACTGTTGCATCGGAATCCAATACTGGTCTCCCAGGAGCCTCTTAAAGCACAAACTCTTAGAAGATTCACTCTTCTTGTACTTATGTTGGCATTACGCATTTTGTATTCAATCCTGATGTAATTTTTGTGTTTCATGGTCGATGTGAAAATCCAAGGGATAAAGTAACCCTACACTGGGGCATCGGAATCTAATACTGGTCTCCCAGGAGCCTCCCAAATCACAAACTCTTAGAAGATTCACTCTTCTTGTACTTAAGTAGGTTTTGTGCCCTTTGTATTCAACCCCGGTGCAATTTCTGTGTTTCATGGTCAATGTGAAGGACCAAGGGATAAGGTAAACCTGCACTGGTGCATCGGATTCTAATACTGGTCTCCCAGGAGCCGAACAAAGCACAATCTCTTAGAAGAGTCACTCTTCTTGTACTGAAGTCGCCATAGTGCCTTTTGTATTCAATCCCGATGCAATACCTGTGTTTCATGGTCAATGTGAAGGTCCAAGGGATACAGTAAATCTGTACTGGTGGATAAGAATCTAACACTGGTGTCCCAGGAGCCGCTCAAAGCACAAACCCTTAGAAGATTCACTCTTCTTGTGCTTAAGTCGGCAATGTGCCTTTTGTATTCAATCCCCGTGCAATTTCTGTGTTTCATGGTCAATTTGAAGGTGCAAGGGATACAGTATACCAGCACTATTAAATCGGATTCTAATACTGGTCTCCCAGGAGCCGCTCAAATCACAAACTATTAGAGGAAGCACTCTTCTTGTACTTAAGTAGGAAATGTGCCTTATTTATTCAATCCCGATGCAATTTCTGTGTTTCATGGTTAATGTGAAGGACGAAGGGATACAGAAAACCTGCACTGGTGCATCGGAATCTAATACTGCTACCCCAGAAACCGCTCAAGTCGCCAACTGTTAGAAGATTCACTCTTCTTGTACTTATGTCGGCATCGTGCCTTTTGTATTCAATCCCGATGCAATATCTGTGGTTCATGGTCGATGTGAAGGTCCAAGGGATGCAGTAAACCTGCACTGGTGCATCGCAATCTAATACTGGTCTCCCAGGAGCCGCTCAAAACACAAACTCTTAGAAGATTCACTCCTCTTGCCTTTAAGTCGGCATTGTGCCTTTTGTATTCAATCCCGATGCAATTTCTGTGTTTCATGGTCAATGTAGAGGTCCAAGGGATACAGAAAACCTGCACTGGTGCATCGGAATCTAATACTGGTCTCCCAGGAGCCGCTCAAACACTAACTCTTAGACAATTAACTCTTCTTGTACTTAAGTACTATGCTATTTCTGTGTTTCATTGACAATGTGAATGTCCAAGGGATACAGAAAACATGCACTATTGCATTGAAATCTAATACTGGTCTCCCAAGAGCCGCTCAAAGCACAAAACCTGAGAATATTCATTCCTCTTGTACTTAAGCCGCATTGAGCCTTTGTTATTTAATTTCGATGCAGTTTCTGTGTTTGATGGTCTATGTGAAGGTCCAGGGGATACAGTGAACCCGCACTCGTGCATCGGAATCTGATACTGGTCTCCCAGGAGCCGCTCAAACACTAACTCTTAGAAGATTAACTCTTCTTGTACTTAAGTCGGCATTGTGCTTTTTGTATTCAATCCCTATGCTATTTCTGTGTTTCATTGTCAATGTGAATGGCCAAGGGATACAGAAAACGTGCACTATTGCATCGGAATCTAATACTGGTCTCCCAGCAGCCTCTTAAGGCACAAACTCTTAGAAGATTCACTCTTCTTGTACTTATATTGGCATTGCGCATTTTAAATTCAATCCCGATGTAATTTTTGTGTTTCATGGTCGATGTGAAAATCCAAGAGATAAAGTAAACCTACAGTGGTGCATCGGAATCTAATACTGGTCTCCCAGGAGCCTCCCAAATCAGAAACTCTTAGAAGATTCACTCTTCTTGTACTTAAGTAGGCTTTGTGCCTTTTGTATTCAACCCCGGTGCAATTACTGTGTTTCATGGTCAATGTGAAGGACCAAGGGATATAGTAAACCTGCACTGGTGCATCGGAATCCAATACTGATCTCCCAAGAGCCGCTCAAAGTACAAACTATTAGAAGATTCACTAGTGTTGTACTTAAGTCGGCATTGTGCCTTTTGTATTCAATCCCGATGCAATTTCTCTGTTTCATGGTCAATGTAAAGGCCCAAGCGCTACAGAAAACCTGCACTGCTGCATCGGAATCTAATATTGGTCTTCCAGGAGCCGCTAAAAGCAGAAAATCTTAGAACATTTACTCTTCTTGTACATAAGTCGGCATAATGCTTCTTGTATTCAATCCCGATGCAATTTCTAGGTTTCATGGACAATGTGAAAGTCCAAGGGATACAGAAAACCTGCACTGGTGCATCGAAATCTAATACTGCTATCCCAGAAACCGCTCAAGTCGCCAACTGTTAGAAGATTCACTCTTCTTGTAATTAAGTCTGCATTGAGCTTTTGTATTCAATCCCGATGCAATATCTGTGTTTCATGGTCAATGTGAAGGTCCAAGGAATGCAGTAAACCTGCACTGGTGCATCGCAATCTAATACTGGTCACCCAGGAGCCGCTCAAAACACAAACTCTTGGAAGATTCACTCCTCTTGTCTTTAAGTCGGCATTGTGCCTTTTGTATTCAATCCCGATGCAATTTCTGTGTTTCATGGTCAATGTAGAGGTCCAAGGGATACAGTAAACCTGCACTGGTGCATCGGAATCTAATACTGGTCTCCCAGGAGCCGCTCAAACACTAACTCTTAGAAGATTAACTCTTCTTGTACTTAAGTACTATGTTATTTCTGTGTTTCATTGTCAATGTGAATGTCCAAGGGATACAGAAAACCTGCACTATTGCATAGGAATTTAATACTGGTCTCCCAATAGCCGCTCAAAGCACAAAACCAGAGAATACTCATTCTTCTTATACTTAAGCCGCATTGAGCCTTTGTTATTTAATTTCGATGCAGTTTCTGTGTTTGATGGTCTATGTGAAGGTCCAGGCGATACAGTGAACCCGCACTGGTGCATCGGAATCTAATACTGGTCTTCCAGGAGTCGCTCAAACACTAACTCTTAGAAGATTAACTCTTCTTGTACTTAAGTCGGCATTGTACATTTTGTATTCGATCCCTATGCTATTTCTGTGTTTCATTGTCAATGTGAATGTCCAAGGGATACAGAAAACCTGCACTATTGCATCAGAATCTAATACTGGTCTCCCAGCAGCCTCTTAAGGCACAAACTCTTAGAAGATTCACTCTTCTTGTACTTATGTTGGCATTGCGCATTTTGTATTCAATCCCGATGTAATTTTTGTATTTCATGGTCGATGTGAAAATCCAAGAAATAAAGTAAACCTACACTGGTGCATCGGAATCTAATACTGGTCTCCCAGGAGCCTCCCAAATCAGAAACTCTTAGAAGATTCACTCTTCTTGTACTTAAGTAGGCTTTGTGCCTTTTGTATTCAACCCCAGTGCAATTACTGTGTTTCATGGTCAATGTGAAGGACCAAGGGATATAGTAAACCTGCACTGGTGCATCGGAATCTAATACTGTTCTCCCAGGAGCCGCTCAAAGCACAAACTCTTAGAAGATTAACTCTTCTTGTACTTAAGTCGGCATAGTGACTTTTGTATTCAATCCCGATGCAATATCTGTGTTTCATAGTCAATGTGAAGGTCCAAGGGATACAGTAAACCTGTACTGGTGGATAGGAATCTAATACTGGTGTCCCAGGAGCCGCTCAAAGCACAAACTCTTAGAAGATTCACTCTTCTTGTGCTTAAATCGGCATTGTGCCTTTTGTATTCAATCCCCGTACAATTTCCGTGTTTCATGGTCCATGTGAAGGCGCAAGGGATACAGTACACCAGCACTATTAAATCGGAATCAAACACTGGTCTCCCAGGAGCCGCTCAAATCACAAACTCTTAGAAGATTCACTCTTCTTGTACTTAAGTAGGACATGTGCCTTATGTATTCAATCCCGATGCAATTTCTGTGTTTCATGGTCAGTGTGAAGGTCCAAGGGATACAGTAAACTTGCTCTGGTGCATCGGAATCTAATACCGATCTCCCAGGAGCCATTCAAAGTACAAACACTTAAAAAATTCACTCTTCTTGTACTTAAGTCGGAATTGTGCGTTTTGTATTAAATCCCGATACAATTTCTGTGTTTGATGGTCAATGTGAAGGTCCAAGGGATACAATAAACCTGCAGTGGTGCATCGGAATCTAATACTGGTCTTCCAGAAGCCGCTCAAAGCACAAACTCTTAGAACATTCACTCTTCTTGTAGATAAGTCGGCATTGTGCTGTTTGTATTCAATTGCTATGCAATTTTTGTGTTTCGTGCACAATTTTAATGTCCAAGGGATACAGAAAATCTGCACTGGTGCATCGGAATCTAATACTGGTCTCCCAGAAGCCGCTCAAGTCGCCAACTGTTAGAAGATTCACTCTTCTTGTACTTAAGGCGGCATTGTGCCTTTTGTATTCAATCCCGATGCAATTTCTGTGTTTCATGGTCAATGTGAAGGTCCGAGGGATACAGTAAACCTGCACTGGTGCATCGCAATCTAATACTGGTCTCCCAGGAGCTGCTCAAAAGCACAAACTCTTAGAAGATTCACTCCTCTTGTATTTAGGTCGGCATTGTGCCTTTTGTATTCAATCCCGATGCTATTTCTGTGTTTCATGGTCAATGTGAAGGCCCAAGGGATACAGTAAACCTGCACTGGTGCATCGGAATCTAATACTAGTCTCCCAGGAGCCTTTCAAATCACAAACTCATAGAAGATTAACTCTTCTTGTACTTAAGTCGGCTTTGTGCATTTTGTATTCAATCCCGATGCAATTTCTGTGTTTGATGGTCAATGTGAAGGTCCAAGGGATACAGTAAACCTGCACTGCTGCATCGGAATCTAATGCTGGTCTCCCTGGAGCCGCTCAAAACACAAACTCTTAGCAGATTCACTCTTCTTGTGTTTAAGTCACCATTGTGCCTTTTGTATTCACTCCCGATTTAATTTCTGTGTTTCATGGTCAATGTGAAGGTCCAAGGGATACAGTAAACCAGCACTGCTGCATCGGAATCCAATACTGGTCTCCCAAGAGCCGCTCAAAGCACAAAACCTTAGAATATTCAATCTTCTAGTACTTAAGCAGGCATTGAGCCTTTTGTATTTAATATCGACGCAATTTCTGTGTTTCATGGTCTATGTGAAGGTCCAGGGGATACAGTAAACCAGCACTGGTGCATCGGAATCTAATACTGGTCTCCCCGGAGCCGCTCAAACACTAACTCTTAGAAGATTAACTCTTCTTGTACTTAAGTCGGCATTGTGCCTTTTGTATTCAATCCCGATTTAATTTCTGTGTTTCATGGTCAATGTGAAGGTCCAAGGGATACAGTAAACCTGCACTGGTGCATCGGAATCCAATACTGGTCTCCCAAGAGCCGCTCAAAGCACAAAACCTTAGAATATTCATTCTTCTTGTACTTAAGCCGGCATTGAGCATTTTGTATTTATTTTCGATGCAATTTCTGTGTTTGATGGTCTATGTGAAGGTCCAGGGGATACAGTGAACCCGCACTGGTGCATCGGAATCTAATACTGGTCTCCCAGGAGCCTCTTAAAGCACAAACTCTTAGATGATTCACTCTTCTTGTACTTAAGTCGCCATGGTGCCTTTTGTATTCAATCCCGGTGCAATATCTGTGTTTCATGGGCAATGTGAATGTCCAAGGGATACAGTAAACCTGTACTGGTGGATAGGAATCTAACACCGGTGTCCCATGAGCCGCTCAAAGCACAAACTCTTAGAAGATTCACTCTTCTTGTGGTTAAGTCGCCATGGTGCCTTTTGTATTCAAGCCCGGTGCAACATCTGTGTTTCATGGTCAATGTTAAGGTCCAAGTGATACAGTAAACCTGTACTGGTGGATAGGAATCTAACACTGGTTTCCCAGGAGCCGCTCAAAACACAAACTCTTAGAAGATTAACTCATCCTGTACTTAAGTCGGCATTGTGCTTTTTGTATTCAGTTCCTATGCTATTTCTGTGTTTCATTGTCAATGTGAATGTCCAAGGGATACAGAAAACCTGCACTATTGCATCGGAATCTAAGATTGGTCTCCCAGGAGCCGCTCAAAGCACAAACTCTTAGAACATTCACTCTTCTTGTACAAAAGTCTTCATTGTGCCTTTTTTATTCAATCCCGATGCAATTTCTGTGTTTCATGGAGAATGTGAATGTCCAAGGGATACAGAAAACCTGCACTGGTGCATCGGAATCTAATACGGGTTTCCCAGAAGCCGCTCAAGTCGCCAATTGTTAGAAGATTCACTCTTCTTGTACTTAAGTCGGCATTGTGCCATTTGTATTCAATTCCGATCCAATTACTGTATTTCATGGCCAATGTGAAGGACCAAGGGATATAGTTAACCTGCACTGCTGCATCGGACTCTAATACTGGTCTCCCAGGAGCCGCTCAAAGCACAAACTCTTAGAAGATTCACTCTTCTTGTGCTTAAGTCGGCATTCTGCCTTTTGTATTCAATCCCCGTGCAATTTCTGTGTTTCATGGTCAATGTGAAGGTGCAAGGGATACAGTACACTAGCACTATTAAATCGTAAACAAATACTGGTCTCCCAGGAGCCGCTCAAATCACAAACTCTTAGAACATTCACTCTTCTTGTACTTAAGTAGGAAATGTGCCTTATGTGTTCAATCCCGATACAATTTCTGTGTTTCATGGTCAATGTGATGGACCATGGGAAGAAGTAAACCTGCACTGGTGCATCGGAATCTAATACTGATCTCCCAGGAGCCGCTCAAAGTACAAACACTTAAAAGGTTCACTCTTCTTGTACTTCAGTCGGCATTGTGCCTTTTGTATTCAATCCCGATATAATTTCTATGTTTCATGGTCAATTTGATGATCCAAGGGATACAGTAAACTTGTTCTGGCGCATCGGAATCTAATACTGATCTCCCAGGAGCCGCTCAAAGTACAAACACTTAAAAGATTCACTCTTCTTGTACTTAAGTCGGCATTGTGCCTTTTGTATTAAATCCCGATACAATTTCTGTGTTTCATGGTCAATGTGAAGGTCCAAGGGATACAATAAACCTGCAGTGGTGCATCGGATTCTAACACTGGTCTTCCAGAAGCCGCTCAAAGCACAAAGTCTTAGAACATTCACTCTTCATGTAGATAAGTCATCATCGTGCTTTTGTATTCAATCCCGATGCTATTTCTGTGTTTCATGGATAATATGAATTTCCAAGGGATAAAGAAAACATGCACTGCTGCATCGGAATCTAAGACTGGTCTCCCAGGCACCTCGCAACCTACAAACTATTAGAAGATTCACTCGTCTTGTATTTAATTAGGCATTGTGCATTTATACTCAATCCCGATGCAATTTCTTTGTTTCATAGTCAATGTGAAGGACCAAGGGATAATGTAAACCTGCACTGGGGCATGAGAATCTAATACCGGTCTCCCAGGAGCCACTCAAAGCACAAACTCTTAGAACATTCACTCTTCTTGTACATAAGTCGGCATTGTGATTTTTGTATTCAGTCCCGATGTAATTTCTGTGTTTCATGGATAATATGAATTTCCAAGGGATAAAGAAAACCTGCACTGGTGCATCGGAATCTAATACTGGTCTCCCCGAAGCCGCTCTAGTCGCCAACTGTTAGAAGATTCACTCTTCATGTACTTAAGTCGGCATTGTGTCTTTTGTATTCAATCCCGATGCAATTTCTGTGTATGATGGTCTATGTGAAGGTCCAGGGGATACAGTGAACCCGCACTATTGCATCGGAATCTAATACTGGTCTCCCAGGAGCCGCTCAAAGCACAAAATCTTAGAAGATTCACTCTTTTTGTACTTAAGTAGGAAATGTGCCTTATGTATTCAATCCCGATGCAATTTCTGTGTTTCATGGTCAATGTGAAGGACCATGGGATAAAGTAAACCTGCACTGGTGCATCGGAATCTAATACTGGACTCCCAGGAGCCGCTCAAAGTACAAACACTTAAAAGATTCACTCTTCTTGTACTTAAGTCGCATTGCGCCTTTTGTATTCAATCCCGATACAATTTCTGT
This sequence comes from Schistocerca serialis cubense, assembly GCF_023864345.2. NCBI lineage: Eukaryota > Metazoa > Arthropoda > Insecta > Orthoptera > Acrididae > Schistocerca > Schistocerca serialis. Next base: position 62,095,439 of record NW_026047583.1, read on the forward strand.
GTTTCATGGTCAATTTGAAGGTCCAAGGGATACGGTAAACTTGTTCTGGTGCATCGGAATCTAATACTGATCTCCCAGGAGCCGCTCAAAGTACAAACACTTAAAAGATTCACTCATCTTGTACTTAAGTCGGCATTGTGCTTTTTGTATTAAATCCCGATTCAATTTCTGTGTTTCATGGTCAATGTGAAGGTCCAAGGGATACAATAAACCTGCAGTGGTGCATCGGAATCTAATACTGGTCTCCCAGAAGCCGCTCAAGTCGACAAATGTTAGTAGATACAATCTTCTTGTACTTAAGTCGGAATTGTGCCTTTTGAATTCAATCACGATGCAATTTCTGTGTTTCATGGTCAATGTGAAGGTCCATGGGATACAGTAAACCTGCACTGGTGCATCGCAATCTAATACTGGTCTCCCAGGAGCCGCTCAAAATCACAAACTCTTAGAACATTCACTCCTCTTGTGTTTAGGTCGGGATTGTGCCTTTTGTATCCAATCCCGATGCAATTTCTGTGATTCATGGTCAATGTAAGGTTCCAAGGGGTACAGTAAATCTGCACTGTTGCATCGGAATCCAATACTGGTCTCCCAAGAGTAGCTCAAAGCACAATACCTTAGAATATTCATTCTTCCTGTACTTAAGCCGGCATTGAGACTCTTGTATTTAATTTCGATGCAATTTCTTTGTTTCATGGTCAATGTGAAGGTCAACGGACCCAGTAAACCTGCACTGGTGCATCGGAATCTAATACTGGTCTCCCAGGCGCCTCGCAAACCACAAACTCTTAGAAGATTCACTCGTCTTGTATTTAAGTAGGCATTGTGCCATTTGTATTCAATCCCGATGCAACTTCTGTGTTTCATAGTCAATGTGAAGGACCAAGGGATAATGTAAACCTGCACTGGGGCATGAGAATCTAATACTGGTCTCCCAGGACCCGCTCAAAGCACAAACTCTTAGAACATTCACTCTTCTTGTACATAAGTCGGCATTGTGCTTTTTGTATTCAATCCCGATGCAATTTCTGTGTTTCATGGATAATACGAAATTCCAAGGGATAAAGAAAACCTGCGCTGGTGCATGGGAATCTAATACTGGTCTCCCAGAAGCCGCTCTAGTCGCCAACTGTTAGAAGATTCACTCTTCATGTACTTAAGTCGGCATTGTGTCTTTTGTATTCAATCCCGATGCAATTTCTTTGTTTCATGGTCTATGTAAAGGTCCAAGGGATACAAAAAACCTGCACTGCTGCATCGGAATCTAATACTGGTCTCCCTGGAGACGCTCAAAAAACAAACTCTTAGAAGATTCACTCTTCTTGTGTTTAAGTCGGTATTGTGCCTTTTGTATTCAATCCCGATTTAATTTCTGTGTTTCATGGTCAATGAGAAGGTCCAAGGGATACAGTAAACCTGCACTGGTGCATCGGAATCCAATACTGGTCTCACAGGAGCCGCTCAGACACTAACTAATAGAAGATTAACTCTTCTTGTACTTAAGTCGGCATTGTGCCTTTTGTATTCAATCCCGATTTAATTTCTGTGTTTCATGGTCAATCTGAAGGTCCAAGGGATACAGTAAACCTGCACTGGTGCATCGGAATCCAATACTGGTCTCCCAAGAGCCGCTCAAAGCACAACACCTTAGAATATTCATTCTTCTTGTACTTAAGCCGGCTTTGAGCCTTTTGTATTTAATTTAGATGCAATTTCTGTGTTTGATGGTCTATGTGAAGGTCCAGGGGATACAGTTAACCCGCACTATTGCATCGGAATCTAATACTGGTCTCCCAGGAGCCTCTTAAAGGACAAACCCTTAGAAGATTCACTATTCTTGTGCTTAAGTCGCCATGGTGCCTTTTGTATTCAATCCCAGTGCAATATCTGTGTTTTATTGACAATGTGAAGGTCCAAGGGATACAGTCAACCTGTACTGGTGGATAGGAATCTAACACTGGTGTCCCAGGAGCCGCTCAAAGCACAAACTGTTAGAAGATTCACTCTTCTTGTGCTTAAGTCGGCATTGTACCTTTTGTATTCAATCCCCGAGCAATTTCTGTGTTTCACGGTCAATGTGAAGGTGCAAGGGATACAGTACACCAGCACTATTAAATCGGAATCAAATACTGGTCTTCCAGAAACCGCTCAAAGCACAAACTCTTAGAACATTCACTCTTCTCGTAGATAAGTCGGCATTGTACCTTTTGTATTCAATCCCGATGCAATTTCTGTGTTTCATGGACAATGTGAATGTCCAAGGGATACAGAAAACCTGCACTGGTGCATCGGAATCTAATACTGGTCTCCCAGAACCCGCTCAAGTCGCCAACTATTAGAAGATTCACTCTTCTTGTACTTAAGTCGCGCATTGTGCTTTTTGTATTCAATCCCGATGCAATTTGTGTGTTTCATGGTTAATGTGAAGGTCTAAGGAATACAGTAAACCTGCACTGGTGCATCGCAATCTAATACTGGTGTCCCAGGAGCCGCTCAAAGATCAAACTCTTAGAATATTCACTCTTCTTGTGCTTAAGTCGGCATTGTGCCTTTTGTATTCTATCCCCGTGCAATTTCTGTGCTTCATGGTCAATGAGAAGGTCCAAGGGATACAGTAAACCTGCACTGGTGCATCGGAATCCAATACTGGTCTCACAGGAGCCGCTCAGACACTAACTAATAGAAGATTAACTCTTCTTGTACTTAAGTCGGCATTGTGCCTTTTGTATTCAATCCCGATTTAATTTCTGTGTTTCATGGTCAATCTGAAGGTCCAAGGGATACAGTAAACCTGCACTGGTGCATCGGAATCCAATACTGGTCTCCCAAGAGCCGCTCAAAGCACAACACCTTAGAATATTCATTCTTCTTGTACTTAAGCCGGCTTTGAGCCTTTTGTATTTAATTTAGATGCAATTTCTGTGTTTGATGGTCTATGTGAAGGTCCAGGGGATACAGTTAACCCGCACTATTGCATCGGAATCTAATACTGGTCTCCCAGGAGCCTCTTAAAGGACAAACCCTTAGAAGATTCACTATTCTTGTGCTTAAGTCGCCATGGTGCCTTTTGTATTCAATCCCAGTGCAATATCTGTGTTTTATTGACAATGTGAAGGTCCAAGGGATACAGTCAACCTGTACTGGTGGATAGGAATCTAACACTGGTGTCCCAGGAGCCGCTCAAAGCACAAACTGTTAGAAGATTCACTCTTCTTGTGCTTAAGTCGGCATTGTACCTTTTGTATTCAATCCCCGAGCAATTTCTGTGTTTCACGGTCAATGTGAAGGTGCAAGGGATACAGTACACCAGCACTATTAAATCGGAATCAAATACTGGTCTTCCAGAAACCGCTCAAAGCACAAACTCTTAGAACATTCACTCTTCTCGTAGATAAGTCGGCATTGTACCTTTTGTATTCAATCCCGATGCAATTTCTGTGTTTCATGGACAATGTGAATGTCCAAGGGATACAGAAAACCTGCACTGGTGCATCGGAATCTAATACTGGTCTCCCAGAAGCCGCTCAAGTCGCCAACTATTAGAAGATTCACTCTTCTTGTACTTAAGTCGCGCATTGTGCTTTTTGTATTCAATCCCGATGCAATTTGTGTGTTTCATGGTTAATGTGAAGGTCTAAGGAATACAGTAAACCTGCACTGGTGCATCGCAATCTAATACTGGTGTCCCAGGAGCCGCTCAAAGATCAAACTCTTAGAATATTCACTCTTCTTGTGCTTAAGTCGGCATTGTGCCTTTTGTATTCTATCCCCGTGCAATTTCTGTGCTTCATGGTCACTGTGAAGGTGCAAGGGATACAGTACACCAGCACTATTAAATCGGAATTAATTACTGGTCTCCCAGGAGCCGGTCAAATCACAAACTCTCAGTAGATTCACTCTTCATGTAGTTAAGTAGGAAATGTGCCTTATGTATTCTCTCCCGATGCAATTTCTGTGATTCATGGTCAATGTGAAGGACCAAGGGATTAAGTAAACATGCACTGGTGCAACGGAATCTAGTGCTGATCTCCCAGGAGCCGCTCAAAGTACAAACACTTAAAAGATTCAATCTTCTTGTACTTAAGTCGGCATTGTGCCTTTTGTATTCAATCCCGATGCAATTTCTGTGTTTCATGGATAATACGAAATTCCAAGGGATAAAGAAAACCTGCGCTGGTGCATGGGAATCTAATACTGGTCTCCCAGAAGCCGCTCTAGTCGCCAACTGTTAGAAGATTCACTCTTCATGTACTTAAGTCGGCATTGTGTCTTTTGTATTCAATCCCGATGCAATTTCTTTGTTTCATGGTCTATGTAAAGGTCCAAGGGATACAAAAAACCTGCACTGCTGCATCGGAATCTAATACTGGTCTCCCTGGAGACGCTCAAAAAACAAACTCTTAGAAGATTCACTCTTCTTGTGTTTAAGTCGGTATTGTGCCTTTTGTATTCAATCCCGATTTAATTTCTGTGTTTCATGGTCAATGAGAAGGTCCAAGGGATACAGTAAACCTGCACTGGTGCATCGGAATCCAATACTGGTCTCACAGGAGCCGCTCAGACACTAACTAATAGAAGATTAACTCTTCTTGTACTTAAGTCGGCATTGTGCCTTTTGTATTCAATCCCGATTTAATTTCTGTGTTTCATGGTCAATCTGAAGGTCCAAGGGATACAGTAAACCTGCACTGGTGCATCGGAATCCAATACTGGTCTCCCAAGAGCCGCTCAAAGCACAACACCTTAGAATATTCATTCTTCTTGTACTTAAGCCGGCTTTGAGCCTTTTGTATTTAATTTAGATGCAATTTCTGTGTTTGATGGTCTATGTGAAGGTCCAGGGGATACAGTTAACCCGCACTATTGCATCGGAATCTAATACTGGTCTCCCAGGAGCCTCTTAAAGGACAAACCCTTAGAAGATTCACTATTCTTGTGCTTAAGTCGCCATGGTGCCTTTTGTATTCAATCCCAGTGCAATATCTGTGTTTTATTGACAATGTGAAGGTCCAAGGGATACAGTCAACCTGTACTGGTGGATAGGAATCTAACACTGGTGTCCCAGGAGCCGCTCAAAGCACAAACTGTTAGAAGATTCACTCTTCTTGTGCTTAAGTCGGCATTGTACCTTTTGTATTCAATCCCCGAGCAATTTCTGTGTTTCACGGTCAATGTGAAGGTGCAAGGGATACAGTACACCAGCACTATTAAATCGGAATCAAATACTGGTCTTCCAGAAACCGCTCAAAGCACAAACTCTTAGAACATTCACTCTTCTCGTAGATAAGTCGGCATTGTACCTTTTGTATTCAATCCCGATGCAATTTCTGTGTTTCATGGACAATGTGAATGTCCAAGGGATACAGAAAACCTGCACTGGTGCATCGGAATCTAATACTGGTCTCCCAGAAGCCGCTCAAGTCGCCAACTATTAGAAGATTCACTCTTCTTGTACTTAAGTCGCGCATTGTGCTTTTTGTATTCAATCCCGATGCAATTTGTGTGTTTCATGGTTAATGTGAAGGTCTAAGGAATACAGTAAACCTGCACTGGTGCATCGCAATCTAATACTGGTGTCCCAGGAGCCGCTCAAAGATCAAACTCTTAGAATATTCACTCTTCTTGTGCTTAAGTCGGCATTGTGCCTTTTGTATTCTATCCCCGTGCAATTTCTGTGCTTCATGGTCAATGAGAAGGTCCAAGGGATACAGTAAACCTGCACTGGTGCATCGGAATCCAATACTGGTCTCACAGGAGCCGCTCAGACACTAACTAATAGAAGATTAACTCTTCTTGTACTTAAGTCGGCATTGTGCCTTTTGTATTCAATCCCGATTTAATTTCTGTGTTTCATGGTCAATCTGAAGGTCCAAGGGATACAGTAAACCTGCACTGGTGCATCGGAATCCAATACTGGTCTCCCAAGAGCCGCTCAAAGCACAACACCTTAGAATATTCATTCTTCTTGTACTTAAGCCGGCTTTGAGCCTTTTGTATTTAATTTAGATGCAATTTCTGTGTTTGATGGTCTATGTGAAGGTCCAGGGGATACAGTTAACCCGCACTATTGCATCGGAATCTAATACTGGTCTCCCAGGAGCCTCTTAAAGGACAAACCCTTAGAAGATTCACTATTCTTGTGCTTAAGTCGCCACGGTGCCTTTTGTATTCAATCCCAGTGCAATATCTGTGTTTTATTGACAATGTGAAGGTCCAAGGGATACAGTCAACCTGTACTGGTGGATAGGAATCTAACACTGGTGTCCCAGGAGCCGCTCAAAGCACAAACTGTTAGAAGATTCACTCTTCTTGTGCTTAAGTCGGCATTGTACCTTTTGTATTCAATCCCCGAGCAATTTCTGTGTTTCACGGTCAATGTGAAGGTGCAAGGGATACAGTACACCAGCACTATTAAATCGGAATCAAATACTGGTCTTCCAGAAACCGCTCAAAGCACAAACTCTTAGAACATTCACTCTTCTCGTAGATAAGTCGGCATTGTACCTTTTGTATTCAATCCCGATGCAATTTCTGTGTTTCATGGACAATGTGAATGTCCAAGGGATACAGAAAACCTGCACTGGTGCATCGGAATCTAATACTGGTCTCCCAGAAGCCGCTCAAGTCGCCAACTATTAGAAGATTCACTCTTCTTGTACTTAAGTCGCGCATTGTGCTTTTTGTATTCAATCCCGATGCAATTTGTGTGTTTCATGGTTAATGTGAAGGTCTAAGGAATACAGTAAACCTGCACTGGTGCATCGCAATCTAATACTGGTGTCCCAGGAGCCGCTCAAAGACCAAACTCTTAGAATATTCACTCTTCTTGTGCTTAAGTCGGCATTGTGCCTTTTGTATTCTATCCCCGTGCAATTTCTGTGCTTCATGGTCACTGTGAAGGTGCAAGGGATACAGTACACCAGCACTATTAAATCGGAATTAATTACTGGTCTCCCAGGAGCCGGTCAAATCACAAACTCTCAGTAGATTCACTCTTCATGTAGTTAAGTAGGAAATGTGCCTTATGTATTCTCTCCCGATGCAATTTCTGTGATTCATGGTCAATGTGAAGGACCAAGGGATTAAGTAAACATGCACTGGTGCAACGGAATCTAGTGCTGATCTCCCAGGAGCCGCTCAAAGTACAAACACTTAAAAGATTCAATCTTCTTGTACTTAAGTCGGCATTGTGCCTTTTGTATTCAATCCCGATGCAATTTCTGTAATTCATGGTCAAAGTAAAGGTCCAAGGGATACAGTAAACCTGCACTGTTGCATCGGAATCCAATACTGGTCTCCCAAGAGCCGCTCAAAGCACAAAACCTTAGAATATTCATTCTTCTTGTACTTAAGCTGGCATTGTGCATTTTGTATTTAATTTCGATGCAATTTCTTTGTTTCATTGTCAATGTGAAGGTCCAGAGGATACAGTAAATCTGCACTGGTACATCGGAATCTAATACTGGTCTCCCAGGAGCCGCTCAAAGCACAAACGCTTAGAAGATACACTCTTTTAGTACTTAAGTCGGCATTGTGCATTTTGTATTCAATCCCGATGAAATTTCTGTGTTTGATGGTCAATGTGAAGGTCCAAGGGATACAGTAAACCTGCACTGGTGCATCGTAATTTAATACTGGGCTCCCAATAGCCGGCAAAGCACAAACTCTTAGAAGATTTACTCTTCTTGTGCTTACGTCGGCATTGTACCTTTTGTATTGAATTCCGATGCAATTTCTGTGTTTCATGGTAAATGTGATGGTCAACGGACCCAGTAAACCTGCACTGGTGCATCGGAATCTAATGCTAGTCTCCCAGGAGCCACTCAAATCACAAACTCATAGAAGAATCACTCTTCTTGACGTAAGTCGGCATTGTGCAGTTTGTATTCAATCCTGATGCAATTTCTGTGCTCCATGCTCAATGTGAAGGTCCAAGAAATACAGTAAACCAGCACTGGTGCATCGTAATCTAATGCTGATCTCCCAGGAGCCGCTCAAAGTACAATCTCTTAGAAGATTCACTAGTGTTGTACATAAGTCGGCATTGTACATTTTGTCTTCAATCCCGATGCAATTACCGTGTTTCATAGTCAATGTGAAGGACCAAGGGATAAAGTAAACCTGCACTGATGCATGAGAATATAATACTGAACACCCAGGAGTCGCTCAAAGCACAAACTCTTAGAACATTCACTCTTCTAGCACATAAGTCGGCATTGTGCTTTTTGTATTCAATCCCGATGCAATTTGTGTGTTTCATGGATAATATGAATTTCCAAGGGATAAAGAAAACCTGCACTGGTGCATCGGAATCTAATCCTGGTCTCCCAGAGGCCGCTCTAGTCGCCAACTGTTAGAAGATTCACTCTTCATGTACTTAAGTCGGCATTGTGTCTTTTGTATTCAATCCCGATGCAATTTCTGTGTTTCATGGTCAATCTGAATGTCCAAGGGATACAGAAAACCTGCACTGGTGCATCGGAATCTAATACGGGTCTCCCAGAAGCCGCTCAAGTCGCCAATTGTTACAAGATTCATTCTTCTTGTACTTAAGTCGGCATTGTGCCTTTTGTATTCAATCCCGATGCAATTACTGAGTTTCATTGTCAATGTGAAGGACCAAGGGATATAGTAAACCTGCACTGGTGCATCGGAATCTAGTACTGGTCTCCCAGGAGCCGCTCAAAGCACAAACTCTTAGAGGATTCACTCTTCTTGTACTTAAGTAGGAAACGTGCCATATGTATTCAATCCCGATGCAATTTCTGTGTTTCATGGTCAATGTGAAGGACCAAGGGATACAGTAAACTAGCACTGGTGCATCGGAATCTAATACGGGTCTCCCAGAAGCCGCTCAAGTCGCCAACTATTAGAAGATTCACTCTTCTTGTACTTAAGTCGCGCATTGTGCTTTTTGTATTCAATCCCTATGCAATTTGTGTGTTTCATGGTTAATGTGAAGGTCTAAGGAATACAGTAAACCTGCACTGGTGCATCGCAATCTAATACTGGTGTCCCAGGAGCCGCTCAAAGATCAAACTCTTAGAATATTCACTCTTCTTGTGCTTAAGTCGGCATTGTGCCTTTTGTATTCTATCCCCGTGCAATTTCTGTGCTTCATGGTCACTGTGAAGGTGCAAGGGATACAGTACACCAGCACTATTAAATCGGAATTAATTACTGGTCTCCCAGGAGCCGGTCAAATCACAAACTCTCAGTAGATTCACTCTTCATGTAGTTAAGTAGGAAATGTGCCTTATGTATTCTCTCCCGATGCAATTTCTGTGATTCATGGTCAATGTGAAGGACCAAGGGATTAAGTAAACATGCACTGGTGCAACGGAATCTAGTGCTGATCTCCCAGGAGCCGCTCAAAGTACAAACACTTAAAAGATTCAATCTTCTTGTACTTAAGTCGGCATTGTGCCTTTTGTATTCAATCCCGATGCAATTTCTGTAATTCATGGTCAAAGTAAAGGTCCAAGGGATACAGTAAACCTGCACTGTTGCATCGGAATCCAATACTGGTCTCCCAAGAGCCGCTCAAAGCACAAAACCTTAGAATATTCACTCTTCTTGTACTTAAGCCGGCATTGTGCATTTTGTATTTAATTTCGATGCAATTTCTTTGTTTCATTGTCAATGTGAAGGTCCAGGGGATACAGTAAATTTGCACTGGTACATCGGAATCTAATACTGGTCTCCCAGGAGCCGCTCAAAGCACAAAAGCTTAGAAGATACACTCTTTTAGTACTTAAGTCGGCATTGTGCATTTTGTATTCAATCCCGATGAAATTTCTGTGTTTGATGGTCAATGTGAAGGTCCAAGGGATACTGTAAACCTGCACTGGTGCATCGTAATTTAATACTGGGCTCCCAATAGCCGGCAAAGCACAAACTCTTAGAAGATTTACTCTTCTTGTGCTTACGTCGGCATTGTACCTTTTGTATTGAATTCCGATGCAATTTCTGTGTTTCATGGTAAATGTGATGGTCAACGGACCCAGTAAACCTGCACTGGTGCATCGGAATCTAATGCTAGTCTCCCAGGAGCCACTCAAATCACAAACTCATAGAAGAATCACTCTTCTTGACGTAAGTCGGCATTGTGCAGTTTGTATTCAATCCTGATGCAATTTCTGTGCTCCATGCTCAATGTGAATGTCCAAGAAATACAGTAAACCAGCACTGGTGCATCGTAATCTAATGCTGATCTCCCAGGAGCCGCTCAAAGTACAATCTCTTAGAAGATTCACTAGTGTTGTACATAAGTCGGCATTGCACATTTTGTCTTCAATCCCGATGCAATTACCGTGTTTCATAGTCAATGTGAAGGACCAAGGGATAAAGTAAACCTGCACTGATGCATGAGAATATAATACTGAACACCCAGGAGCCGCTCAAAGCACAAACTCTTAGAACATTCACTCTTCTAGCACATAAGTCGGCATTGTGCTTTTTGTATTGAATCCCGATGCAATTTGTGTGTTTCATGGATAATATGAATTTCCAAGGGATAAAGGAAACCTGCACTGGTGCATCGGAATCTAATCCTGGTCTCCCAGAGGCCGCTCTAGTCGCCAACTGTTAGAAGATTCACTCTTCATGTACTTAAGTCGGCATTGTGTCTTTTGTATTCAATCCCGATGCAATTTCTGTGTTTCATGGTCAATCTGAATGTCCAAGGGATACAGAAAACCTGCACTGGTGCATCGGAATCTAATACGGGTCTCCCAGAAGCCGCTCAAGTCGCCAATTGTTAGAAGATTCATTCTTCTTGTACTTAAGTCGGCATTGTGCCTTTTGTATTCAATCCCGATGCAATTACTGAGTTTCATTGTCAATGTGAAGGACCAAGGGATATAGTAAACCTGCACTGGTGCATCGGAATCTAGTACTGGTCTCCCAGGAGCCGCTCAAAGCACAAACTCTTAGAGGATTCACTCTTCTTGTACTTAAGTAGGAAATGTGCCATATGTATTCAATCCCGATGCAATTTCTGTGTTTCATGGTCAATGTGAAGGACCAAGGGGTACAGTAAACCAGCACTGGTGCATCGGAATCTAATACGGGTCTCCCAGAAGCCGCTCAAGTCGCCAATTGTTAGAAGATTCATTATTCTTGTACTTAAGTCGGCATTGTGCCTTTTGTATTCAATCCCGATGCAATTTCTGTGTTTCATGGTCAATGTGAAGGTCCAAGAGATACAGTAAACTTGTTCTGGTTCATCGGAATCTATTACTGATCTCCCAGGAGCCGCTCAAAGTACAATCACTTAAAAGATTCACTCTTCTTGTACTTAAGTCGGCATTGTGCCTTTTGTATTAAATCCCGATACAATTTCTGTGTTTCATGATCAATGTGAAGGTCCAAGGGATACAATAAACCTGCAGTGGTGCATCGGAATCTAATACTGGTCTTCCAGAAACCGCTCAAAGCACAAACTCATAGAACATTCACTCTTTTCGTAGATAAGTCGGCATTGTGCCTTTTGTATTCAATCCCGATGCAATTTCTGTGTTTCATGGACAATGTGAATGTCCAAGGGATACAGAAAACCTGCACTGGTGCATCGGAATCTAATACTGGTCTCCCAGAAGCCGCTCAAGTCGCCAACTCTTAGAAGATTTACTCTTCTTGTACTTAAGTCGGCATTGTGCTTTTTGTATTCAATCCCGATGCAATTTGTGTGTTTCATGGTTAATGTGAAGGTCCAAGGAATACAGTAAACCTGCACTGGTGCATCGCAATCTAATACTGGTGTCCCAGGAGCCGCTCAAAATACAAACTCTTAGAAGATTCACTCTTCTTGTGCTTAAGTCGGCATTGTGCCTTTTGTATTCAATCCCCGTACAATTTCTGTGTTTCATGGTCAATGTGAAGGTGCAAGGGATACAGTACACCAGCACTATTAAATCGGAATTAATTACTGGTCTCCCAGGAGCCGGTCAAATCACAAACACTCAGTAGATTCACTCTTCATGTACTTAAGTAGGAAATGTGCCTTATGTATTCTATCCCGATGCAATTTCTGTGTTTCATGGTCAATGTGAAGGATCAAGGGATAAAGTAAACCTGCACTGGTGCAACGGAATCTAATACTGATCTCCCAGGAGCCGCTCAAAGTACAAACACTTAAAAGATTCAATCTTCTTGTACTTAAGTCGGCATTGGGCCTTTTGTATTCATTCCCGATACAATTTCTTTGTTCCATTGTCAATGTGAAGGTCCAAGGGATACAGTAAAGTTGCTCTGGTGCATCGGAATCTAATACTGATCTCCCATGAGCCGCTCAAAGCACAAACTCGTAGAAGATTCACTCTTCTTTTACTTAAGTCACCATGGTGCGTTTTGTATGCAATCCCGGTGCAATATCTGTTTTTCATGGTCAATGTGAAGGCCCAAGGGATACAGTAAACCTGTACTGGTGGATAGGAATCTAACACTGGTGTCCCAGGAGCCGCTCAAAGCACAAACTCTCAGAAGATTCACTCTTCTTGTGCTTAAGTCGGCATTGTACATTTTGTGTTCAATCCCCGTGCAATTTCTGTGTTTCATGGTCAATGTGAAATTGCAAAGGATACAGTACATCAGCACTATTAAATCGGAATCTAATACTGGTCTCCCAGGAGCCGCTCAAATCACAAACTCTTAGAAGATTCACTCTTTTTGTACTTAAGTAGGAAATGTGCCTTATGTATTCAATCCCGATGCAATTTCTGTGTTTCATGCTCAATGTGAAGGACCAAGGGATAAAGTAAACCTGCACTGGGGCATCGGAATCTAATACTGATCTCCCAGGAGCCGCTCAAAGTACAAACACTTTAAAGATTCACACTTCTTTTTTTTTAAGACGGCATTGTGCCTTTTGTATCCCGATACAATTTCTGTGTTTCATGGTCAATGTGAAGGTCCAAGGGATACAATAAACCTGCAGTGGTGCATCGGAATCTAATACGGGTCTCCCAGAAGCCGCTCTAGTCGCCAATTGTTAGAAGATTCACTCTTCTTGTACTTAAGTCGGCATTGTGCCTTTTGTATTATATCCCGATGCAATTTCTGTGTTTCATGGTCAATTTGAAGGTCCAAGGGATACAGAAAACTTGCACTGGTGCTTCGGAATCTAATACTGGTCTTCCAGAAACCGGTCAAAGCACAAACCCTTCGAAGATTCACTCTTCTTGTACTTAAACCGGCATTGTGAGTTTTGTACTCAATGCCGATGAAATTTCTGTGTTTCATGGTCAATGTGAAAGTCAACGGACCCAGTAAACCTGCACTGGTGCATCGGAATCTAATACTAGTCTCCCAGGAGCCACTCAAAACACAAACTCATAGAAGATTCACTCTTCTTGTACGTAAGTCAGCATTGTGCATTTTGTATTCCATCCTGGTGCAATCTCTGTGTTTCATGGACAATATCAATGTCCAAGGGATAAAGAAAACCTGCACTGGTGCATCGGAATCTAATACTGGTCTCCCAGAAGCCGCTCAAGTCGCCAACTGTTAGAAGATTCACTCTTCATGTACTTAAGTCGGCATTGTGTCTTTTGTATTCAATCCCGATGCAATTTCTGTGTTTCATGGTCAATGTGAAAGTCCAAGGGATACAGTAAACCTGCACTGGTGCATTGGAATCTAATACTGGTCTCCCAGGAGCCGCTCAATACACAAACTCTTAGAAGATTCACTCTTCTTATATTTAAGTCGTCATTGTGCATTTTGTAATCACTCCCAATGCAACTTCTGTGGTTCATGGTCAATGTGAAGATCCAAGGTATAAAGTAAACCTTCACCGGTGCATCATAATCTAATACTGGTCTCCCAGGAGCCTCGCAAAGCACAAACTCTTGAAAGATTCACTCGTCTTGTATTTAAGTAGGCATTGTGCCTTTTGTATTCAATCCCGATGAAATTTCTGTGTTTCATAGTCAACAGAAGGACCAAGGGGTTAAGTAAACCTGCACTGGTGAATCAGAATCTAATACTGGTCTCCCAGGAGCTGCTCAAAGCTCAAACTCTTAGAACATTCACTTTTCTTGTACATAAGTCGGCATTGTGCCTTTTGTATTCAATCCCGATGCAATTTCTGTGTTTCATGGACAATATGAAGGTCCAAGGGATAAAGAAAACCTGCACTGAAGCATCGGAATCTATTACTGGTCTCCCAGAAGCCGCTCAAGTCGTCAACTGTTAGAAGATTCACTCTTCATGTACTTAAGTCGGCATTGTGTCTTTTGCATTCTATCCCGTAGCAATTTCTGTGTTTCATGGTCAATGTGAAAGTCCAAGGGATACAGTAAACCTGCACTGATGCATTGGAATCTAATACTGGTCTCCCAGGAGCCGCTCAAAACACAAACTCTTAGAAGATTCACTCTTGTGTTTAAGTCGGCATTTTGCCTTTTGTATTCAATCCCGGTTTAATTTCTGTGTTTCATGGTCAATGTGAAGGTCCAAGGGATACAGTAAACCTGCACTGGTGCATCGGAATCCTATACTGGTCTCCCAAGAGCCGCTCAAACACAAAACCTTAGAATATTCTTTCTTCTTGTACTTAAGCCGGCATTGAGCCATTTGTATTTAATTTCGATGCAATTTCTGTGTTTGATGGTCTATCTGAAGGTCCAGGGGATACAGTGAACCCGCACTGGTGCATCGGAATCTAATACTGGTCTCCCAGGAGCCGCTCAAACACTAATTCTTAGAAGACTAACTCTTCTTGTACTTAAGTCGGCATTGTGCTTTTAGTAATCAATCCCTATGCTATTTCTGTGATTCATGGTCAATATGAAGGTCCAAGGGATACGGAAAACCTGCACTATTGCATCGGAATCAAATACTGGTCTCCCAGGAGCCTCTTAAAGCACAAACACTTAGAAGATTCACTCGTCTCGTACTTATGATGGCATTGCGGATTTTGTATCCAATCCCGATCTATTTTTGTGTTTCATGATCGATGTTAAAATCCAACGGATAAAGTAACCCTACACTGGTGCATCGGAATCTAATACTGGTCTCCTAGGAGCCTCCCAAATCACAAACTCTTAGAACATTCAATCTTCTTGTACTTAAGTAGGCTTTCTGCCTTTTGTATTCAACCCCGGTGTAATTTCTGTGTTTCGTGGTCAATGTGAAGGACCAAGGGATAAAGTAAACCTGCACTGGTGCATCGTAATCTAATACTGGTCTCGCAATAGCCGGCAAAGCACAAACTCTTAGAAGATTTACTCTTCTTGTACATAAGTCGAATTGTGCATTTTGTAGTCAATCCCGATGCAATTTCCGTGTTTCATGCTCAATGTGAAAGTCCTAGCGATACAGTAAACCTGCACTGGTACATCGGAATCTAATACTGGTCTTCCAGGAGCCGCTAAAAGCACAAACTCTCAGAAGATTCACTCTTCTTGTATTTAAGTCGTCATTGTGCATTTTGTAATCGCTCCCAATGCAACTACTGTGTTTCGTGGTCAATGTGACGGTCCAAGGGATACAGTAAACCTGCACTGGTGCATGGGAATCTAATACTGGTCTCCCAGGGGCCGCTCTAAACACAAGCTCTTAGAAGATTCACTTTTCTTGTGTTTAAGTGGGCATTGTGCCTTTTGTATTCAATCCCTAGGCTATTTCTGTGTTTCATGGTCAATGTGAATGTCCAAGGGATAAGCGCAAACTCTTAGAAGATTCACTCTTCTTGTGCTTAAGTCGGCATTGTGCCTTTTGTTTTAATCCCCGTGCAATTTCTGTGTTTCACGGTCAATGTGAAGGTGCAAGGGATACAGTACACCAGACCTATTAAATCGGAATCTAATACTGGTCTCCCAGGAGCCGCTCAAATCACAAACTCTTAGAAGATTCACTCTTCTTGTACTTAAGTAGGAAATGTGCCTTATGTATTCAATCCCTATGCAGTTTCTGTGTTTCATGGTCAATGTGAAGGACCAAGGGATAAAGTAAACCTGCACTGGTGCATCGGAATCTAATACTGGACTCCCAGGAGCCGCTCAAAACACAAACTCTTAGAAGATTCACTCTTCTTGTACTTAAGTCGTCATTGTGCATTTTGAATTCAATCCCGATGCTACTTCTGTGTTTCATGGTAAATGTGAGGATCCAAGGGATACAGTAAACCTGCACTGGTGCATCGCAATCTAACACTGTTCTCCCAGGAGTCTCTCAAAACACAAAGTCCTAGAAGATTCACTCTTCCTCTACATATGCCGGCATTGTGCCTTATGTATTCAATCCCGATGCAATTTCTGTGTTTCATGGTCAATGTGAAAATCCAAGGGATAAAGTAAACGTACACTGGTGCATCGGAATCTAATACCAGTCTCCCAAGAGCCTCCCAAGGCACAAACTCTTAGAAGTTTCACGCTTCTTGTACTTAAGTCGGCTTTGTGCCTTTTGTATCCCATCACCATGCAATTTCGGTGTTTCATGGTCAATGTGAAGGTCCAGGGGATACAGTAAACCTGCACTGGTGCATCGTAATCTAATACTGGTCTCCCAATAGCCGGCAAAGCACAATCTCTTAGAAGATTTACTCTTCTTGTGCTTACGTCAGCATTGTGCTTTTGTATTGAACTCCGATGCAATTTATGTGCTTCATGGTCTATGTGAAGGTCCAAGGGATACAGTAAACCTGCACTGGTGCATCGATATCTAATACTAGTCTCCCAGGAGCCTCCCAAATCACAAACTTTTAGAAGATTCATTCTTCTTGTACTTAAGTAGGCTTTGTGCCTTTTGTATTCAACCCAGGTGCCATTTCTGTGTTTCATGGTCAATGTGAAAGGCCAAGTGATAAAGTAAACCTGCACTGGTGCATCGGAATCTAATACTGGTCTCCCAGGAGCCGCTCAAAGCACAAAGTCTGAGAAGATTCACTCTTCTTGTACTTAAGTCGCCATAGCGCCTTTTGTATTCAATCCCGATGCAATATCTGTGTTTCATGGTCAATGTGAAGGTCCTAGGGATACAGAAAACCTGTACTGTGGATAGGAATCTAACACTTGTGTCCCAGGAGCCTCTCAGAGCGCAAACTCTTAGAAGATTCACTCTTCTTGTGCTTATGTCGGCATTGTGCCTTTTGTATTTAATCCCCGTGCAATTTCTGTGTTTCACGGTCAATGTGAAGGTGCAAGGGATACAGTACAGCAGCCCTATTAAATCGGAATCTAATACTGGTCTCCCAGGAGCCGCTCAAATCACAACCTCTTAGAACATTCACTCTTCCTGTACTTAATCCGGCATTGTGCCTTATGTATTCAATCCCGATGCAATTTCTGTGTTTCATGGTCAATGTGAAAATCCTAGGGATAAAGTAAACCTACACTGGTGCATCGGAATCTAATCCCGGTCTCCCTGGAGCCTCGCAAAACACAATCTCTTAGAAGTTTCACGCTTTTGTACTTAAGTCGGCTTTGTGCCTTTTGTATCCCATCACCATGCAATTTCTGTATTTCGTGGTCAATGTGAAGGTCCTGGGGATACAGTTAACCTGCACTGGTGCATCGGAATCTATCACTGGTCTCCCAGGAGCCGCTCAAACCTCAAACTCTTAGAAGATTCACTCTTCATGTGCTTAAGTCGGCATTGTGCCTTTTGTATTCAATCCCGATGCAATTTCTATGAATGTCCAAGGGATACAGTAGACCTGCACCGGTGCATCGGAATCTAATACTCGTCGCCCTGGAGCCGCACAAAACACAAACTCTTAGAAGATTCACTCTTCTTTTATTTAAAAAGGCATTGTGCCTTTTGAATTCAATTGCGATTTCTGTGTTTCATGGACAATGTGAAGGACGAAGTGATACAGTACACCTGCACTTTTACATCGGAATCTAATACTGGTCTCCCAGGAGCCGCTCAAATCACAAACTCTTAGAAGATCCACTCTTCTTGTACTTAAGTCGGTATTGTACATTTTGTAATCAATCCCGATGCAATTTCTGTTTCATGGTCAATGTGAAAATTCAAAGGATAAGGTAAACCTACACTGGTGCATCAGAATCTAATACTGGTCTCCCAGGAGCCTTTCAAAGCACAAACTCTTAGAAGATTCACTCTTCTCGTACTTAAGTAGGATTTGTGCCTTTTTATTCAATCCCGATGCAATTTCTGTGTTTCATGGTAAATGTGAAGATCCAAGGGATACAGTAAACCCGCACTGGAGCATCGCAATCTAATACTGTTCTCCCAGGAGCCGGTCAAGCACTAAATCTTATAATATACACTCTACTTGTACTTAAGTCGGCATTGTACTTTTTGTATTCAATCCCGATGCAATTTGTGTGTTTCATGGTCCATGTGAAGGTCCAACGGATAATGTAAACCTACACTGGCCCATCGGAATCTAATACTGGTCTCCCAGGAACCTCCCAAAGCACAAACTCTTAGAAGATTGACTCTTCTTGTACTTAGGTAGGCTTTGTGCCTTTTGTATTCAATCCCGATGCAATTACTGTGTTCATGGTCAATGTGAAGGTCCAGGGGATACATTAAACCTGCACTGTTGCATCGGAATCCAACACTGGTCTCCCAGGAGTCGCTCAAAACACAATCTCTTAGAAGATTCACTCTTCTTGTGCTTAAGTCGCCATTGTGCATTTTGTATTCAATCCCGATGCAATTTCTGCGTTTCATTATCAGTGTGAAGGTCCAAGGGATGCAGTAAACCTGCACTGGTGCATCGGAATCTAATACTGGTCTCCCAGGAGCCGCTCAAACACTAAATCTTATAATATACACTCTACTTGTACTGAAGTCGGCATTGTACTTTTTGTATTCAATCCCGATGCAATTTGTGTGTTTCATGGTCCATGTGAAAGTCCAAGGGATACAGTAAACCTGCGCTGGTGCAACGGAATCTAATACTGGTCTCCTGGAGCCGCTCAAAGCACAAACTCTTACAAGATTCACTCTTCTTGTACTTAAGTAGGCTTTGTGCCTTTTGTATTCAATCCCGATACTTTTTCTCTGTTTCATGGTCAATGTGAAGGACCGAGGGATAAAGTAAACCTTCACTGGTGCATCGGAATCTAATAGTGGTCTCCCAGGTGCCGTTCAAAGCACAAACTCTTATTAGATACACTCTTCTTGTACTTAAGTAGGCAATGCGCATTTTGCATTCAATCCCGATGCAATTTTTTTGTTTCATGGACTATGTGAAGGTCCAAATGATACGGTAAACCTGCTCTGGTGCATCGGAATCTAATACTGGTCTTCCAGGAGCCGATCAAACACTAACTCTTATAATATTCTCGCTACTTATATTTAAGTCGGCATTGTGCCTATTGTAGTCAATCCCGATGCAATTTCTGTCTTTTGCGGTCCATGTGAATGTCCATGGGATACAGAAAACCTGCACCGGTGCATCGTAATCTAATACTCGTCTCCCAGGAGCCACACAAAACACAAACTCTTAGAAGATTCACTTTTCTTTTACTTAAGTCGGCATTGTGACTTTTGTATTCAATCCCCTAGCGATTTCTGTGTTTCATGGACAATATGAATGTCGAAGTGATACAGTACACCTGCACTAATACATCGGAATCTAATACTGGTCTCCCAGGAGCCGCTCAAAACACAAACTCTTAGAAGATTCACTCTTCTTGTTCTTAAGTTGGCATTGTGCATTTTGTAATCAATCCCGATGCAATTTCTGTTTCATGGTCAATGTGAAAATCCAAAGGATAAAGTAAACCTACACCGGTGCATCGGCATCTAATACTGGTCTCCCAGGAGCCTCTTAAAGCACAAACTCTTAGAAGATTTACTCTTCTTCTACTTAAGTTGGATTGGTGCCTTTTGTATTCAACCCCGATGCAAGTTCTGTGTTTTCATGGACAATGTGAAGGACCAAGGGATAAAGTAAATTTGCACTGGTACATTGGAATCTAATACTGGTCTCCCAGCAGGATATCAAAGAACAAACCCTTAGAAGATTCACTCTTCTTGTACTTAAGTCGACATTGTGCCTTTTGTATTCAATCCCGATGCAATATCTGTGTTTCATGGTCAATGTGAAGGTCCTAGGGATACAGTAAACCTGCACTGGTGCATCGGAATCTGACACTGGTCTGCCAGGAGCCGCTCAAATCACAAACCCTTAGAAGATTCACTCTTCTTGTACTTAAGCCGGCATTGTGTATTTTGTGTTCAATCCCGATGCAATTTCTGTGTTTCATGGTCAATTGGAAGTTCCAAGGGATACAGTAAACCTGCACTGGTGCATCGGAATCTAATACCGGTCACCCAGGGGCCCCTCAAAACACAAACTCTTAGAAGATTCACTCTTCTTGTACATATGTCGGCATTGTTCATATTGTATTCAATCCCGATTCAATTTCTGTGTTTAATGGTCAATGTGAAGGTCCAAGGGATACAGTAAACCAGCACTGGTGCATCGGATTCTATCAGTGGCTCCCAGGAGCCGCTCAATGCACAAACTCTCAGAAGATTCACTCTTCTTGTACTTATGTCGGCATTGTGCCTTTTGTATTCAATCCCGATGTAATTTCTGTGTTTCATGGTCAATGTGAAGATCCAAAGGATACAGTGAACCTGCACTGGTGCATCGGAATCTAACACTGGTATGCCAGGAGCCGCTCAAAGCACAAACCCTTAGAAGAATCTCTCATCTTGTACTTAAGTGGCATTGTGTATTTTGTATTCAATCCCGATGCAATTTCTGTTTTTCATGGTCAATGTGAAGGTCCGAGGGATACAGTAACGCTGCACTGGTGCATCGGAATCTAATACTGCTCTCCCAGGAGCCGTTCAAAGCACAAACTCTAAGAAGAATGACTCTTGTTGTGCTTAAGTCGGCATTGTGCCCTTTGTATTCAATCCCAATGGAATTTCTGTGTTTCATGGTCAATGTGAAGATCCAAGGGTTACAGTGAACCAGCACTGGTGCATCGGAATCTAATACTGGTCTCCCAGGAGCCGCTCAAAGCACAAAACCTTAGAAGATTCACTCTTCTTGTACTTAAAATTGAATTTTTTTGTTTTCAATTTCGATGCAATTTCTGTGTTTCATGGTCAATAAGAAGGCCAAAGGGATACAGTAAACCGGCACTGGTACATCAGAATCAAATACTGGTCTCCCAGGAGCCGCTCAAACAACTATTCTTATAATATTTACTCTACTTGTACTTATGTCGGCATTGTGCCATTTGTATTGAATCCCGATGCAATTTGTGTGTTTCATGGTCCATGTGAAGGCCCAAGGGGTACCATAAACCTGCACTGGTGCATCTGAATCTACTACTGGTCTCCCAGGAGCCGCTCAAAGAACAAAATCTCAGAAGATTCACTCTTCTTTTACTGAAGTCGGCGTTGTGCCATTTGTAGTCAATCCCGATGCAATTCCTGTGTTTCATTGTCAATGTGAAGGCCCAACGGTAACAGTAAACTTGCACTGGTTCATCGGAATCTAGTACTGGTATCCCAAGAGCCGCTCAAAGCAGAAACCCATAGAAGATTCACTCTTCTTCCACTTAAGTCGGCATTGTGCATTTGGTAATGAATCCTGATGCAATTTCTGCGTTTCATGGTCAATGTGAAGGTCCAAGGGATACAGTAAACCTCAACTAGTGCATCGGAATGTAACACTGGTCACCTAGGAGCCGCTCAAAATACAAACTCTTAGAAGAATCAATCTTCTTGTACTTACGTCGGCATTGTGCGTTTTGTATTTAATCTCGACGCAATTTCTGTGTTTCATGGTCAATGTGAAGGTCCATAGGATACAGTAAACCAGCACTGGTGCATTGGAATCTAATACTGGTCTTGCAGGAGCCGCTCAAACACTAAATCTTATATTATTCACTCTACTTGTACCTAAGCCGGCATTGTGCTTTTGTATTCAATCCCGATGCAATTTGTGTGTTTCATGGTCCATGTGAAGGTCCGAGGGATACAGAAACCTGCACTGGTGTATCGGAATCTTATACTGGTCTCCCAGGAGCCGCACAAAGCACAAAGTCTTAGAAGATTCACTCTTCCTGTATATAGGCTGGCATTGTGCCTTATGTGTACAATCCCGATGCAATTTCTGTGTTTCATGGTCAATTCAAGGACCAAGCGATACAGTAAACCAGCACTGGTGCATTGGAATCTAATACTGGTCTTCCAGGAGCCGCTCAAAATACAAACTCTTAGCAGATTCACTCTTCTTGTACTTAAGTCGTCATTGTGCGTATTGTAATCAATCCCGATGGAATTTCTGTGTTTCATGGTCAATGTGACGATCCAAGGGTTACAGTAAACCTGCACTGTTGCATCGGAATCTAATACTGTTCTCCCAGGAGCCGCTCAAAGCACAATCAGTTACAAGATTCACTCTTCTTGTACTTAAGTAGTCTTTGTGTATTTTGTATTCAATGCTGATGCAATTTCTCTGTTTCATGGTCAATGGGAAAGGCCAACGGATAAAGTAAACCTGCACTGGTGCTTCGCAATCTAATACTTGTCTCCCAGGAGCCGCTCAAACATAAACTTTTGGTAGATACACTTTTCTTGTACTTAAGTCGGCATTGTGCATTTTGTAATGAATCCCGATGCAATTTATGTGTTTCGTGGTCAATGTGAAGGTCCAAGGGATACAGTAAACCTGCACTGGTCCATCGGAATCTAATACTTGTCTCCCAGGAGCCGCTCAAAGCACAAACTCCCAGTAGATACACTCTTCTTGTACTAAAGTAGGCAATGTGCTAATTGTATTCTATCCCGCTGCAATTTCTGTGTATCATGGACTATGTGAAGGTCCACGGGATACGGTAAACCTGCACTGGTGCATCGGAATCTAACACTGGTCTCCCAGGAACCGCTCAAACAGCAAATCTTATAATCCTCACTCTACTTATACTTAAGTCGGCATTCTGCCTTTTATATTCAATGCCGATGCAATTTCTGTTTTTCATGGAGAATGTGAAGGTCGAAGGAATACAGTACCCCTGCACTATTACATCGGAATCTAATACTGGTCTCCCAGGAGCCGCTAAAATCACAAACTCTTAGAAGATTCACTCTTCTTCTACTTAACTCGGCATTGTGCATTTTGTAATCAATGCCGATGCAATTTCTGTGTTTCGTGGTCAATGTAAAAATCCAAATGATGAAGTCTACGTACACTGGTGCATCGGAATCTAATACTGGTCTCCCAGGAGCCTCTCAAAGCACAAACCCTTAGACGATTCACTCTTCTTGTACTTAAGTCATTATTGTGCCTTTTGTATTCAATCACGATGCAATTTCTGTGTTTCATGGTCACTGTGAAGGTCCAAGGGATACAGTAAACCAGCGCTGGTGCATCGGAATCTAATAGTGGTCTCCCAGGAGCCGCTCAAACACTAACTCTTATAATATTCACTCTACTCGTACTTAAGTCGGAATTGCGCTTCTTGGATTCAATCCCGATGCAATTTGTGTGTTTCATGGTCCATGTGAAGGACCAAGGGATAAAGTAAAACTGCACTAGTGCATCGGAATGTAATACTGGTCAATGTGAAGGTCAAAAGGATACAGTGAATCTGCACTGGTGCATCGGAATCTAATAATGGTCTCCCAGGAGCCGCTCAAAGCACAAATCCTTAGAAGATTCTCTCATTTTGTACTTAAGTAGCATTGTGCCTTTTGTACTCAATCCCGATGCAATTTCTGTTTTTCATGGTCAATGTGTAGGTCCGAGGGGTACAGTAAACCTGCACTGGTACATCGGAATCTAATACTGCTCTCCCAGGAGCCGGTCTAAGCAAAAAATCTTAGAACAATGACTCTTCTTGCACTTAAGTCGGCATTGTGCCTTTTGTATTCAATCCCAATGCAATTTCTGTGTTTCATGGTCAATGTGAAGATCCAAGGGTTAAAGTAAACCTGCAGTGGTGCATCGGAATCCAACACTGGTCTCCAAGGAGCAGCTGAAAACAGAAACCCTTAGACGATTCACTCTTCTTGTACTTATGTCATCATTGAGCATTTTCTATTCAATCACGATGCAATTTCTGTGTTTAATGTTCAATTTGAATGTCCAAGGATTGCAGTAAAACTGCACTGGTGCATCGGAATCTAATACTGGTCTCCCGGGAGCCGCTCAAAGCACAAACTCTTAGAAGATTCACTCTTCCTGTACTTAAGTCGACATTGTGAATTTTGTATTCAATCCAGATGCGATTTCTGTGTTTCATGATCAACGTGAAGGTCCAAGGGATACATTATACCTGCACTGGTGCATCGGAATCTGATACAGGTCTGCCAGGAGTAGCTCAAAGCACAACCTCTTGGAAGATTGACTCCTCTTTTACATAAGTCGGCATTGTGCTTTTTGTATTCAATCCCGATGCAATTTCTGTGTTTCATGGAGAATAGGAAGGTCGACGGGATACAGTAAACCGTCACTATTGCATCGGAATCTAATACTGGTCTCCCAGGAGCCAATGAAAGCACAAATTCTAAGAAAATTCACTCTTCTTGTACTTAAGTAGGCTTTGTGCCTTTTGTATTCAATCCCGAAGCAATTTCTGTGTTTCATGGTCTATGTGAAGGACCAAGGGATAAAGTAAAACTGCACTGGTGTATCGGAATCTAATAGTGGTCTCCCAGTAGCCGCTCAAAGCACAAACTCTTACAAGATTCACTCCTCTTGTACTTAAGTCGTCATTGTGCATTTTGTATTCATTCCGATGCATTTTCTGTGTTTCATGGTCAATGTGAAGGTCAAAAGGATACAATGAACCTGCACTGGTGCATCGGAAACTAATACTGGTCTCCCAGGAGCCGCTCAAAGCACAAACCCTTAGAAGATTCTCTCAACTTGTACTTAAGTGGCATTGTGACTTTTGTATTCAATCCCGATGCAATTTCTGTTTTTCATGGTCAATGTGAAGGTCCGAGGGATACAGTAACCCTGCACTGGTGCATCGGAATCTAATACCGCTCTCCCAGGAGCCGTTCAAAGCACAAACTCTAAGAAGAATGACTCTTGTTGTGCTTAAGTCGGCATTGTGCCTTTTGTATTCAATCCCAATGCAATTTCTGTGTTTCATGGTCAATGTGAAGGTTCAAGGGATGCAGTAAACCAGCACTGGTGCGACGGAATCTAATAGTGGCCTTCCAGGAGCTGCTCAAACACAAACTCTTAGAACATTCACTCTACGTGTACTTAAGTCGGCATTGTTCGTTTTGTATTCAATCCAGATGGAATTTCTGTGTTTCATGGTCAATGTGAAGATGCAAGGGTTCCAGTAAACCTGCACTGGTGCATCGGAATCTAATACTGGCCTCCCAGGAGCCGCTCAAAGCACAAAATCTTAGAAGATTGACTCTTATTTTCCTTAAGGCGGCATTGTGCACTTTGTACTCAATCCCGATGGAATTTCTGTGTTTCATGGTCAATGTGAAGATCCACGGTTTACAGTAAATCTGCACTGGTGCATCAAAATCTATCACTGGTCACCAAGGAGCCGCTCAAAGCTGAAACTCTTAAACGATTCACTCTTCTTTTACTTATGTCATCATTGAGCCTTATCTATTCAATCACGATGCAATTTCTGTGTTTCATGGACAATGTGAAAGTCCAAGGGATACAGTAAACCAGCACTGGTGCATCAGAATCTAATACTGGTCTCCCAGGAGCAGCTCAAACACTGACTCTTATAATGTTCACTCTACTCGTACTTAAGTCTGCATTGTGCATTTTGCATTCAATCCCGATTAAATTTGTGTGTTTCATGGTCCATGTGAAGGTCCAAGGGATACAGTAAACCTGCACTGGTGCATCGGAATCTAATACTGGACTCCCAGGAGCCGCACAAAACATAAACTTTTAGAAGATTCACTCTTCTTTTACTTAAGTAGGTTTTGTGCCTTTTGTATTCAATCCCAATGCAACTTCTGTGTTTCATGATCAATGTGAAGGTACAAGGGATACAGTAAACCTGCACTTGTCCATCGGAATCTAATACTGGTCTCCCATGAGCCACTCAACACACAAACCCTTAGAAGATTCACTCTTCCTGTACTTACGCGGGCATTGTGCATTTTGTATTCAATCCCGATGCAATTTCTGCGTTTCATGGTCAATGTGAAAGTCCAAGGGATACAGTAAACCGGCACTGGTGCATCGGAATCTTATACTGGTCTCCCGGGAGCCGCTGAAAGCACAATCTCTTAGAAGATTCGCTCTTCTTGTACTTAAGTAGGCTTTGTGCCTTTTGTATTCAATCCCGATGCAATTTCTGTGTTTCATGGTCAATGTGGAGAACCAAGGGATGAAGAAAAACTGCACTGGCGCATCGGAATCTAATAGTGGTGTCCTGGGAGACGCTCAAAACACAAACTCTTAGAAGATTCACTCTTCTTGTACTTAAGTCGAAATTGTGTCTTTTGCATTCTATCCCGATGCGATTTCTGTGTTTCATGATCAACGTGAAGGTCCAAGGGATACATTAAACCTGCACTGGTGCATCGGAATCTAATACTGGTCTGCCAGGAGCAGCTCATAGCACAAACTCTTGGAAGATTGACTCCTCTTTTACTTAAGTCGGCATTGTGCATTTTGTATTCATCCCGATGCAATTTCTGTGTTCCATGGTGAATGTGAAGGTCAAAAGGATACAATGAACCTGCACTGGTGCATCGGAATCTAATACTGGTCCCCCAGGAGCCGCTCAAAGCACAAACCATTAGAAGATTCTCTCATCTTGTACTTAAGTGGCATTGTGACTTTTGTATTCAATCCCGATGCAATTTCTGTTTTACATGGTCAATGTGAAGGTCCGAGGGATACAGAAAACCTGCACTGGTGCATCGGAATCTAATATTGCTCTCCCAGGAGCCGCTCAAAGCACAAACTCTTAGAAGAATGACTCTTCTTGTACTTAAGTCGGCATTGTGCGATTTGTATTCAATCCCGATGGAATTTCTGCGTTTCATGGTCAATGTGAAGATCCAAGGGTTACAGTAAACCTGCACTGGTGCATCGGAATCCAATACTGGTCTCCCAGGAGCTGCTCAAACAGCAACTCTTATAATATTTACTCTACTTGTACTTAAGCCGGTATTGTGCCTCTTGTATTCAATCCCGATGCAATTTCTGTGTTTCATGGTCCATGTGAAGATGCAAGGGATACAATAAACCTACACTGGTGCATCGGAAGCTAATACTGGTCTCCCAGGACCCGCTCAAAACACAAAATCTTAGAAGATTGACTCTTATTTTCCTTATGTCGGCATTGTGCCTTTTGTGTTGAATCCCGATGGAATTTCTGTGTTTCATGGTCAATGAGAAGATCCAAGGGCTACAGTAAACCTACACTGGTGAATCGGAATCGAATACTGGTCTCCCAGGAGCCTCTCAAAGCACAAACTCTTAGAAGATAGACTTTTCTTGTACTTAAGTAGGATCTGTGCGTTTTGTGTTAATCCCGATGCAATTTCTGTGTTTCATGGTCAATGTGAAGGACCAAGGGATAAACTAAACCTGCACTGGTGCATCGGAATCTAACACTGGTCTCCAAGGAGCCGCTCAAAACAGAAACCCTTAGACGATTCACACTTCTTGTACTTATGTCATCATTGGGCATTTTTCTATTGATTCACGATGCAATTTCTGTGTTTCATGGTCAATGTGAAGGTCCAAGGGTTACAGTAAACCATCACTGGTGCATCAGATTCTAAAACTGGTCTCCCAGGAGTCGCTCAAACACTAACTCTTATAATATTCACTCTACTCCTACCTAAGTCGACATTGTGCTTTTTGTATTCAATCCCGATTCAATTTATGTTTCATGCTTCATGTGATGGTCCAAGGAATACAGTAAACCTGCACTGGTGCATCGGAATCTAATACTTGTCTCCCAGGAGCCGCTCAAAGCAGAAAATCTTAGAAGATTGACTTTTACTTTCCTTAAGTCGGCATTGTGCTTTTTGTATTCAGTCACGATGCAATTTCTGTGTTTCATGGTCAATGTCAAGGTCCAAGGGATACAGTTAACCAGCACTGGTGCATCTGAATCTAATACTGGTCTCCCAGGAGCCGCTCAAACACTAACTCTTATAATATTCACTCTACTCGTACTTAAGTCGGCATTGTGCTTTTTATATTCAATCCCGATTCAATTTGTGTGTTTCATGGTCCATGTGAAGGTCCAAGGAATACAGTAAACCTGCACTGGTGCATCGTAATCTAATACTGGTCTCCCAGGAGCCGCTCAAAGCGGAAACTCTTGGAAGATTCACTCTTCTTGTACTTACGTCATCATTGAGCCTTTTCTATTCAATCACGATGCAATTTCTGTGTTTCATGTTCAATGTGAAGGTCCAAGGATTACATTTAACCTGCGCTGGTGCATCGGAATCTAATACTTGTCTCCCGGGAGCCGCTCAAAACACAAAATCTAATAAGATTCACTCTTCTTGTAATTAAGTCGACATTGTGACTTTTGTATTCAATCCCGATGCGATTTCTGTGTTTGATGATCAATGTGAAGGTCCATGGGATACTGTAAATCTGCACTGGTGCATCGGAATGTAATACTGGTCTGCCAGGAGCAGCTCAAAGCACAAACTCTTGGAAGATTGACTCCTCTTTTATTTAAGTCGGCATTGTGATTGTTGTATTCATACCCGATGCAATTTCTGTGATTCATGGAAAATAGGAAGGTCCAAGGAATACAGTAAACCTGCACTGGTGCATCTGAATCTAATACTGGTCCCCCAGGAGCCGCTCAAAGCACAAATTCTTAGAAGATTCACTCTCCTTATACTTAAGTAGGCTTTGTGGCTTTTGTATTCAATCCCGAAGAAATTTCTGTGTTTCATGGTCAATGTGAAAGACCAAGGGATAAAGTAAAACTGCACTGGTGCATCGGAATTTAATACTGGTATCTTAGGAGCCACTCAAAGCACAAACACTTACAAGATTCACTCTTCTTGTACTTAAATCGGCATTGTGCATTTTGTAATCAACCCGATGCAATTTCTGTGTTTCATGGTGAATGTGAAGGACCAAGGGATAATGTAAACCTACACTGGTGCATCGGAATCTAATAATGGTCTCCCGGGTGCTGCTCAAAGCACAAATTCTCAAAAGATTTACTCTTGTCGTGCTTACGTCAGCATTGTGCCTTTTGTATTGAATTCCAATGCAATCTATGTGCTTCATGGTCTATGTGAAGTTCCAAGGGGTACAGTAAACCTGCAATGGTGCATCGGAATCTAATACTAGTCTCCCAGGAGCCACTCAAATCACAAACTCATAGAAGATTCACTCTTCTTGTACGTAAGTCGGCATTGTGCATTTTGTATTAAATTCCGATGCGATTTCTGTTTTTCATGGTCAATTGAGGGTCCAAGCGATACAGTAAACAAGCACTGGTGCACTGGAATCCAATACTGGTCTTCCAGGAGCCGCTCAAAACAAACTCTTAGCAGATTCACTCTTCTTGTACTTAAGTCGGCATTGTGCGTTTTGTATACAATCCCGACGGAATTTCGTTGTTTCATGATCAATGTGAAGTTCCAAGGGTTACAGTAAACCAGCACAGGTGCATCGGGATCTAATACTGGTCTCCCAGGAGCCGCTCAAAGCAAAAAACATTAGAAGATTCACTATTCTTGTACTTATGTCGGCATTCTGCATTTTGTAATCAATCCCGATTCAAACTCTGTGTTTCATGGTCAATGTGGAAATTCAGGGGATAAAGGAAACCTACCCTGGTGCATCGGAATCTGATACTGGTCTCCCAGGAGCCTCACAAAGCACAAATTCTTAGAAAATTCACTCTTCCTGTACTTAAGTAGGCTTTGTGCCTTTTGTATTCAATCCCGATGCAATTTGTGTGTTTCATGTTCCATGTGAAGGTCCAAGGGATACAGTAAACCTGCACTGGTGCATCGGAATCTAACACTGGTCTCCCAGGAGCCGCTCAAAGCTTAAACTCTTAGAAGATTCACTCTTCTTGTGCTTATGTCGGCATTGTGCCTTTTGTATTCAATCCCGATGCAGTTTCTGTGTTTCATGGTCAATGTGTAGGTCCAAGAGATACAGTAAATCTGGACTGGTGCATGGGAATATAATACTGATCTCCCAGGAGCCGCTCAAACTCTAACTCTTATTATATTCACTCTACTTGTACTTAAGTAGGCATTGTACATTTTGTATTCAATCCCGATGCAATTTCTGTGTTTCATGGTCAATTTGTAGGACCAAGGGATAAAGTAAACCTGCATCGGAATCTAATACTGGTCTCACAGGAGCCGCTCAAGGAACAAACTCTTAGAAGATTCACTCTTCTTGTACTTAAGTCTTCATTGTGCCTTTTGTATTCAATCCCGATGCAATTTCGGTGCTTCATGGTCCATGCGAAGGTCCATGGCATACAGTAAACCTGCACTGGTGCATCGGAATCTAACACTGGTCTCCCAGGAGCCGCTCAAATCACAAACTATAAGAAGATAGACTCTTCTTGTACTAAAGTCGGCATTGTGGCTTTTGTATTCAATCCTGAAGCAATTTCAATGTTTCATGGTGAATGTGATTGTCCAAAGGATACAGTGAACCTGCACTGGTGCATCGGAATCTAATATTGGTCCCCAGGAGCCGCTCAAAGTGCAAACACTTAGAATTTCACTCTGCTAATACTTAAGTCGGCATTGTGCCTTTTGTATTCAATCACGATGCAATTTCTGTGTTTCATGGTCTATCTGAAGGTCCAAGGGATACAGTAAACGTGCACTGGTGCTTCGGAATTTAATACTGGTCTCCCAGGAGCCGCTCAAAACACAAACTCTTAGAAGATTCACTCATCTTGTACTTAAGTCGACATTGTGACTTTTGTATTCAATCCCGATGAGATTTCTGTGTTTCATGATCAATGTGAAGATCCAAGGGATACAGTAAACCTGCACTGGTGCATCGGAATCTAATACTGGTCTCCCAGGAGCCGCTCAAAGCACAAAGTCTTAGAAGATTCACTCTTCCTGTACATAAGCTTGCATTGTACCTCATGTGTACAATCCCGATGCAATTTCTGTATTTCATGATGGATTACAGGTCCAAGAGATACAGAAAACAAGCTCTGGTGCATTGGTATCTAATAATGGTCTTCCAGGTGCCGCTCAAACACGCACTCTTAAATTATTCACACTACTTGTACTTAAGTCGGCATTGTGCCTTTTGTAAACAATCACGATGCAATTTGTGTGGTTCTTGGTCCATATGAAGGTCCAAGGGAAACAGTAAACCTGCACTGGTGCACCGGAATCTAATACCGGTATCCCAGGATCCGCTCAAAGCACAATATCTTAGAAGATTCACTCTCCTTGTACTTAAAATTGATCATTTTGTTTTCAATTTCGATGAAATTTCTGTGTTTCATGGTCAATGTGAAGGTCCAAGGGATAATGTAAACCTGCACTGGTGCATCAGAATCCAAAACTGGTCTCCCAGGAGCCGCTCAAAGCACAAAATCCTAGTAGATTCACTCTTCTTGTACTTAAGACGGCATTGTACTTTTTGTATTCAATCCCGATGCAATTTCTGTGTTTCATGGACTTTGTGTAGGTCCGAGGGATACAGAAAACCTGCACTGGAGCATCGGAATCTGATACTGGTCTCCCAGGAGCCGTTAAAAGCACAAAATCTTAGTAGATTCACTTTTCTTTTACTTAAGTCGACATTGTGCCTTTTGTATTCAATCCCAATGCAATTTCTGTGTTTCACTGTCAATGTGAAGGTCCAAGGGATACAGTAAACCTGCAATGGTGCATCGGAGTCTAATACAGGTATCCCAGGATCCACTCAAAGCACAACCTCTTAGAAGATTCACTCATGTTGTACTTAAGTCGATATTGTGCATTTTGTAATCAACCCAATGCTATTTCTGTGTTTCATGGTCAATGTGAAGGACCAAGGGATACAGTAATCCTGCACTGATGCTTCGGAATCTAACACTGGTCTCCCAGGAGACGCTCAAATCACAAAACATTAGAAGATCCACTCTTCTAGTACTTAAGTCGGCATTGTGCCTTTTGTATTCAATCCCGATGCAATTTGTGTGTTTCATGGTCCATATGAAGGTCCAAGGTAAACAGTAAACCTGCACTGGTGCATCGGAATCTAATACTGGTCTCCCAGGAGCCGATCAAACACAAAGTCTTAGAAGATTCACTCTTCCTCTACATAAGCTGGCATTGTGCCTTATGTGTACAATCCCGATGCAATTTCTGTGTTTCATGGTCAATTGAAGGTCCAAGCGATACATTGAACCAGCACTAGTGCATTGGAATCTAATACTGGTCTTCCAGGAGCCGCTCAAAGCACTAACTCTTAGCAGATTCATTCTTCTTGTACTTAAGTCGGCATTGTGCGTTCTGTATTCAATCCCGACGGAATTTCTGTGTTTCATGGTCAATGTGAAGATCCAAGGGTTACAGTAAACCTGCACCGGTGCATCGGAATCTAATACTGGTCTCCCAGGAGCCGCTCAAAGCAAAAACATTAAAAGATCACTATTCTTGTACTTAAGTCGGCATTGTGCATTTTGTAATCAATCCCGATTCAAACTCTGTGTCTCATGGTCAATGTGGAAATTCAGGGGTAAAGGAAACCAACACTGGTGCATCGGAATCTGATACTGGTCTCCCAGGAGCCTCCCAAAGCACAAATGCTTAGAACATTCACTCTTCCTGTACTTAAGTAGGCTTTGTGCCTTTTCTATTCAATCCCGATGCAATTTGTGTGTTTCATGGTCCATATGAAGGTCCAAGGGAAACAGTAAACCTGCACTGGTGCATCGGAATCTAATACTGGTCTCCCAGGAACTGCTGAAAGCACAAAACGTTAGAAGATTCACTCTCCTTGTACTTGAAATTGGTCATTTTGTTTTCAATTTCATTGCAATTTTTGTGTTTCATTGTCAATGTGAAGGTCCAAGGGATACAGCAAACCAGCACTGGTGCAACGGAATCTAAAAGTGGCCTCCCAGGAGCCGCTTAAAGCATAAACTCTTAGAAGATTCACTCTTCTTCTTTTTAAGTCAGCATTTTGCCTTTTGTATTCAATCCCGATGCGATTTCTGTGTTTCATGATCAATGCGAAGGTCCAAGGGACTCAGTAAACCTGCACTGGTGCATCGGAATCTAATACTGGTCCTCCAGGAGCCGCTCAAACACTAACTCTTATATTATTCACTCTACTTGTACTTAAGTTGACATTGTGCTTTAGTATTCAATCCCGATACAATATGTGTGTTTCATGGTCCATGTGAAGGACCAAGGGATAAAGTAAACCTGCTCTGGTGCATCGGAATCTAATACTGGTCTCCCAGGAGCCGCTCAAAGCAAAAACTCTTAGAAGATTCACTCTTCTTGTACTCAAGTCGGCATTGTGCGTTTTTTATTCAATCCCGATGGAGTTTCTGTGGTTCATGGTCCATGTGACTGTCCAAGGGATACACTAAACCTGCACTGCTGCATCGGAGTCTTATACTGGTCTCCCAGATTCGCTCAAAGCACTAAATCTTAGTAGATTCACTCTTCTTGCACTTAAGTCGGCATTGTGATTTTTGTATTCAATACCGATGCAATTTTGGTGTTTCATGGGCTATGTGAAGGTCCGAGGGGTACAGAAACTTGCGCTGGTGCATCGGAATCTAATACTGGTCTCCCAGGAGCCGGTCGAAGCACAAAATCTTAGAAGATTCACACTTCGTTTCCTTAAGTCGGCATTGTGCTTTTAGTATTCAATCCCGATGCATTTTCTTTGTTTGATGGCCAATGTGTAGGCCCAAGAGATACAGTAAATCTGCACTGGTGCTTGGGAATATAATACTGGTCTCCCAGGAGCCGCTCAAACTCTAACTCTTATAATATTCGCTCTACTTGTACTTATGTCGGCATTGTACTTTTTGTATTCAATCCCGATGCAATTTTTGTGTTTCATGGTCAATGTGGACGACCAAGGGATAAAGTAAACCTGCATCGGAATCTAATACTGGTGTCCCAGGAGCCGCTCAAATCAGTACTATTAGAAGATCCACTCTTCATGTACTTAAGTCGGCATTGTGCCTTTTGTATTCAATCCCGATGCATTTTCTGTGTTTCATGGTCTATGTGAAGGTCCATGGGATACAGTGAACCTGCACTGTTGAATCGTAGTCTAGCACTGGTCTCCCAGGAGCCGCTCAAATCATAAACTCTTAGAAGATTCACTCTTCGAGTACTTAAGTCGGCATTCTGTCTTTTGTATTCAATCCTGACGCAATTTCTGTGTTTCAAGGTGTATGTGAAGGTCCAAGGATACAGTAAACGTGCACTGGTGCTTCGGAATTTAATACCGGTCTCCCAGGAGCCGCTCAAAGCACAAAGTCTTAGAAGATTCACTCTTCGTGTACTTAAGTCGGCATTGTGCCTTTTGTTTTGAATCCCAATGAAATTTCTGTGTTTCATGTTCAATGTGAAGATCCAAGGGATACAGCAAACCTGCACTGGTGCATCGGAATCTAATACTGGTCACCCAGGAGCCGCTGAAAGCACAAAGTCTTAGTAGATTCACTCTTCCTGTACATAAGCTGGCATTGTAAATTATGTGTACAATCCCGATGCGATTTCTGTGTTTCATGATCAATTGCAGGTCGAAGCGATACAGTAAACCAGCACTGGTGCAATGGAGTCTAATACTGGTCTTCCAGGAGCCGCTCAAACACTAACTCTTATATTATTCACTCTACTTGTATTTAAGACGGCATTGTGCCTTTTGTATTCAATCCCGATGCAATTTGTGTGCTCCATGGTCCATATGAAAGTCCAAGGGAAACAGTAAAATTGCACTGGTGCATCGGAATCTAATACTGGTCTCCCAGCAGCCGCTCAAAGCACAAAACCTTATAATATTCCCTCTTCTTGTACCTAAAATAGGTCATTTTGTTTTCAATTTCGATGCAATTTCTGTGTTTCATGGTCAATGTGAAAGTCCAAGGGATACAGTAAATCTGCACTGGTGCATCGGAATCTAATACTGGTCTCCCAGGAGCCGCACAAAGCACAAACTCTTAGAAGATCCACTCTGCTTTTACTTAAGTCGGCATTGTGCCTTCTGTATTCAATCCCAATGCAATTTCTGTGTTTCATGGTCAATGTGAAGGAACAAGGGATACAGTAAACCAGCACTGGTGCAACGGAAACGAAAAGTGGCCTCCCAGGAGCCGCTCAAAGCTCAAAGTCTTAGAAGATACACTCTTCCTGTACATAAGCTGCCATTGTACCTTATGTGTACAATCCCGATGCGATTTCTGTGTTTCATGATCAATTGCAGGTCCAAGCGATACAGAAAAACCAGCACTGGTGCATCGGAATCTAATACTGGTCTCCCAGAAGCCACTTAAAGCACAACCTCTGAGAAGATTTACTCTTCTTGTAGTTAAGTCGGCTCAAACGCTATTTCTTATAATATTTACTCTACTTGTACTTAAGTCGCCATTGTGCCTTTTGTATTCAATCCCGATGCAATTTCTGTGTTTCATGATCAATGTGAAGGTCCAAGGGATACAGTAAGCCTGCGCTGGTGCATCGGAATCTAATACTGGTCTCCTAGGAGCCACTCAAAGCACAAAGACTTAGAAGATTCACTCTTCCTGTACATTAGCTGGCATTGTGCCTTATGTGTACAATCCCGATGCAATTTCTGTGTTTCATGAACAATTGAAGGTCCAAGCGATACAGTAAACCAGCACTGGTGCATTGGAATGTAATACTAGTCTTCCAGGAGCCGCTCAAACACTAACTCTTATATTATTCTCTCTACTTGTACTTAAGTCGGCATTGTGCCTTTTATATTCAATCCCGATGCAATTTGTGTCTTTCATGGTCCATGCGAAGGTCCAAGGGATACTGTTAACCGGCACTGGTGCACCGGAATCTAATAATGGTCTCCCAGGAGCCGCTCAAAACACAAATCCTTAGAAGATTCACTCTTCCTGTACATAAGTTGGCATTGTGCCTTATGTGTACAATCCCGGTGCTATTTCTGTGTTTCATGCTCAATGTGAAGACGCAAGGGATACAGTCAACCTGCACTGGTGCATCGGAATCCAATACTGGTGTCCCAGGAGACACTCAAAGCACAAACTCTTACAAGAATCACTCTACTTGTACTTAAGACGGCATTGTGCCTTTTGCATTCAATCCCGATGCAATTTGTGTGTTCCATGGTCCATATGAAGGTCCAAGGTAAACAGTAAACCTGCACTGGTGCATCGGAATCTGATACTGGTCTCCCACGAGCCGCTCAAAGCACAAAACCTTTGAAGTATCACTCTTCTTGTACTTAAGTACGATTTGTGCGTTTTGTATTCAATCCCGATGCAATTTCTGTGTTTCATGGTCAATGTGAAGGACCAAGGGATAAAGTAAACCTGCACTGGTGCATCGGAATCTAATACTGGTCTCCCAAGAGCCGCTCAAAGCACAAACTCTTAGAAGATTCACTCTTCTGTGCTTAAGTCGGCATTGTGCCTTTTGTATTCAATCCCGATGCATTTTCTGTGTTTCATGGCCTATGTGAAGGTCCACGGGATACAGTGAACCTGCACTGTTGCATCAGAATCTAACACTGGTCTCCCAGCACTGGTGCATTGGAATCTATTACTGGTCTTCCAGAGGCCGCTCAAACACTAACTCTTATATTATTCACTCTACTTGTAGTTAAGTCGGTATGGTACTTTTTGTATTCAATCCCGAAGCAATTTGTGTGTTTCATGGTCCATGTGAAGGTCCAAGGGATACAGTAGACCTGCACTGATGCATCGGAACCTAACACTGGTCTCCCAGGAACCGCTCGATTCACAAACTCTTAGAAGATCCACTCTTTTTGTACTTAAGTCGGCATTGTTCCTTTTGTATTCAATCCAGATGCAATTTCTGTGTTTCATGATCAATGTGAAGGTCCATGGGATACAGTAAACCTGCACTGGTGCATCGGAATGTAATACTGGTCTGCTAGGAGCCGCTCAAAGCACAAAGTCTAAGATGATTCACTATTCCTGTACATGAGCTGGCATTGTGCCTTATGTATACAATCCCGATGCAATTTATGTGTTTCATGATCAATTGAAGGTCCAAGCGATACAGTAAACCAGCACTGGTGCAACGGAATCCAATACTGGTATCCCAGGAGCCACTCAATGCACAAACTCTTAGAAGATTCACTCTTCTTGTGCTTAAGTCGACATTGTGCATTTTGTAATCAACCCGATGGAATTTCTGTGTTTCATGGTCAATGTGAAGGACCAAGGGATAAAGTAAACCTGCACTGGTGCATCGGAATATAATACTGGTCTCCCAGAGCCGCTCAAAGCACAAAATCTTAGTAGATTCACTCTTCTTGTACTTAAGTCGGCATTGTGATTTTTGTGTTCAATCCCCATGTAATTTCTGTGTTTCATGGTCAATGTGAAGGACCAAGGGATAAAGTAAACCTGCACTGGTGCATCGGAATATAATACTGGTCTCCCAGAGCCGCTCAAAGCACAAAATCTTAGTAGATTCACTCTTCTTGTACTTAAGTCGGCATTGTGATTTTTGTGTTCAATCCCCATGTAATTTCTGTGTTTCATGGACTATGTGAAGGTCCGAGGGATACAGTAAACCTGCACTGGTGCATCGGAAACTAATACTGGTCTTCCAGGAGCCGCTCAAAGCACAAACTCTTAGAAGATTCACTCTTCTTGTGCTTAAGTCGACATTGTGCATTTTGGAATTAATCCCGAAGCAATTTTTGAGTTTCATGGTCAATGTGTAGGTCCAAGAGGTACAGTAAATCCGCACTGGTGCATGGGGATATAATACTGGTCCCCCAGGAGCCGCTTAAACACTAACTCTTATAATATTCACTCTACTTGTACGTAAGTCGTCATTGTACATTTTGTATTCAATCATGATGCAATTTATTTGTTTCATGGTCTATGTGAAGGTCCATGGGATTCAGTAAACCTGCACTGGTGCATCGGAATCTAACACTGGTTTTCCAAGAGACGCTCAAATCCCAAACTTTTAGAAGATCCACTCTTCTTGTACTTAAGTCGGCATTGTGCCTTTTGTATTCAATCCCGAAGGAATTTCTATGTTTCATGGTCAATGGTAAGGTCCAAAAGATACAGTGAACCTGCACTGGTGCATCTGAATCTAATACTGGTCTCCCAGGAGCCGCTCAAAGTGCAAACACTTAGAAGATTCACTCTTCTTGTACTTAAGTCGGCATTGTGCCCTCTTGTATTCAATCCCGATGCAATTTCTGTGTTTCATGGTCTACGTGAAGGTACATGGGATACAGTTAACGCGCACTGGTGCTACGGAATTTAATACTAGTCTACCAGGAGCCGCTCAAAACACAAACTCTTAGAAGATTCACTCTCCTTGTACTTAAAATTGAGCATTTTGTTTTCAATTTCGATGCAATTTCTGTGTATTATGATCAATGTGAAGGTCCAAGGGATACAGTAAACCTGCACTGGAGCATCAGAATCTAATACTGGTATCCCAGGATCCACTCAAATCACAAACTTTTAGAAGATTCACTCTTCTTGTACTTAAGACGCCATTGTGATTTTTGTATTCAATCCCGATGCAATATCTGTTTTTCACGTACTATGTGAAGGTCCGAGGCATATAGAAAACATACACAGGTGAATCGGAATGTAATACTGGTTTCCCAGAAACCACTTAAATCACTAACTCATAGAAGATTCACTCTTCTTGTAGTTAAGTTGGCTCAAACGCTAAGTCATATAATATTTTCTCTACTTGTTATTAAGTCGGCATTGTGCATTTTGTATTTAATCCCGATGCAATTTCTGTGTTTCATGGTCAATGTGAATATCCAAGGGATAAAGTAAACCTGCACTGGTGCATCGGAATCTAATACTGGTCTCCCAGGAGCCGCTCAAAGCACAAACTCTCAGATGATTTACTCTTCTTGTACTTAAGTAGGATTTGTGCGTTTTGTATTCAATTCCGATGCAATTTCTGTGTTTCATCCTCAATGTGTAGGTCCAAGAGATACAATAAATCTGCACTGGCGCGTCAGAATATAATACTGGTCTCCCAGGAGCCGCTCAAACACTAGCTCTTATAATATTCACTCTACATGTACTTAAGTCGGCATTGTACTTCTTGTATTCAATCCCGATGCAATTTGTGTGTTTCATGGTCTATGTGAAGATGCAATTGATACAGTAAACCTGCACTGGTGCATCGGAATCAAATACTGGTCTCTCAGGAGCCTCTGAAAGCACTAACTCTCAGAAGATTTACTCTCCTTGTACTTAAGTAGGATTTGTGCGTTTTGTATTCAGTCCCGATGCAATTTCTGTGTTTCATGGTCAATGTGAAGGACCAAGGGATAAAGTAAACCTGCATCGGAATCTAATACTGGTCTCCCAGGAGCCGCTCAAAGAACAAACTCTTAGAAAACCTCTCTTCTTGTACTTAAGTCGGTATTGTGCCTTTTGTATTCAATCCCGATCCAATTTCTGTGTTTCATGGTCTATGTGTAAGTCCAAGAGATACAGTAAACGCGCACTGGTGCTTCGGAATTTAATACTGGTCTCCCAGGAGCCGCCTAAAGCACAAACTCTTAGAAGATTCACTATTCTTGTTCTTAAGTCGACATTGTTCATTTTGTAATCAACCCGATGCAATTTCTGTGTTTCATGGTCAAGTGAAGGACCAAGGGATAAAGTAAACCGGCACTGGTGCATCGGAATCTAATACTGGTCTCCCAGGATACGCTCAAAACACAAATTCTTAGAAGATTCACTCTTCTTTTACTTAAGTCGGCATTGTGCATTTTGTATTCAATCCCAATGCAACTTCTGTGTTTCATGGTCAATGTGAAGGGCCAAGGGATACAGTAAACTAGCACTGGTGCAACGAAATATAAAAGGGGCCTTCCAGGAGCCGCTCAAAGCAAAAAATCTTAGAAGATTCACTCTTCTTGTAATTAAGTCGCCATTGTGCGATTTGTATTCAATCCCGATGGAATTTATGAGTTTCATGGACCATGTGAAGGTCCAAGGGTTACAACAAAACCTGCACTGGTGCATCGGAATCTAATACTGGTATCCCAGGAGCCACTCAAAGCACAAACTCTTAGAAGATCCACTATTCTTGTACTTAAGTCGGCATTGTGCATTTTGTAATCAACTCGATGCAATTTCTGTGTTTCATGGTCAATGTGAAGTACCAATGGATAATGTAAACCTGCACTGGTGCATCGGAATATAATACTGGTCTCCCAGGAGCCCCTCAAAGCACAAAATCTTTGTAGATTCACTATTCTTATACTTAAGTCGGCATGGTGCTCTTTGTATGCAATCCCGATGAAATTTCTTTGTTTCATGGCCTA
Source organism: Schistocerca serialis cubense (assembly GCF_023864345.2). Taxonomy (NCBI): domain Eukaryota; kingdom Metazoa; phylum Arthropoda; class Insecta; order Orthoptera; family Acrididae; genus Schistocerca; species Schistocerca serialis. The sequence continues at coordinate 62,135,847 of NW_026047583.1, forward strand.
TGTGAAGGTCCGAGGGATACAGAAAACCTACACTGGTGTATCGGAATCTAATACTGGTCTCCCAGGAGCCGGTCAAAGCACAGAATCTTAGAAGATTCACTCTTCTTTTCCTTAAGTCGGAATTGTGCCTTTTGTATTCAATCCCGCAGCAATTTCTATGTTTCATGGTCAATGTGAAGGTCCAAAAGATACAGTGAACCTGCACTGGTGCATCTGAATCTAATACTGGTCTCCCAGGAGCCGCTCAAAGTGCAAACACTTAGAAGATTCACTCTTCTTGTACTTATTCGGCAATGTGCCCTCTTGTATTCAATCCCGATGCAATTTCTGTGTTTCATGGTCTACGTGAAGGTCCATGGGATACAGTAAACGCGCAATGGTGCTTCGGAATTTAATACTGGTCTACCAGGAGCCGCTCAAAACACAAACTCTTAGAAGATTCACTTTCCTTGTACTTAAAATTGAGCATTTTGTTTTCAATTTCGATGCAATTTCTGTATTTTATGGTCGATGTGAAGGTCCAAGGGGTACAGTAAACCTGCACTGATGCATCGGAATGTAATACTGGTCTCCTAGGAGCCGCTCAAAGCACAAAGTCTAAGAAGATTCACTCTTCCTGTACATGAGCTGGCATTGTGCCTTATGTATACAATGCCGATGCAATTTCTGTGATTCATGATCAAATGAAGGTCCAAGCGATACAGTAAACCAGCACTGGTGCATTGTAATCTAATACTGGTCTCCCAGGAGCTGCTCAAACCACAAAACCTTAGAAGACTGACTCCTCTTGTACTTAAGTCGGCATTGTGCCTTTTGTATTCAGTCTTGATGCAATTTATGTGTTTCATGGTCTATGTGAAGGTCCAAGGGATACAGTAAACGCGCACCGGTACATCGGAATTTAATGCTGGTCTCCCAGGAGCCGCTCAAAGCACAAACTGTTAGTAGATTCACGCTTCCTGTACTTAAGTCTTCATTGTGACTTTTGTTTTGAATCCCAATGGAATTTCAGTGTTTCATGTTCAATGTGAAGGTCCAAGGCTTACAGTAAAGATGCATTGGTGCACTAGAATCTAATACTGGTCTCCCAGGAGCCGCTCAAATCACAAACTTTTAAAAGATTCACTCTTCCTGTACTTAATTCGGCATTGTGCCTTTTGTTTTCAATTTCGATGCAATTTCTGTGTTTCATGGTCTATGTGAAGGTCCAAGGAATTCAGTAAGCCTGCACTGGTGCATCAGAATCTAATACTGGTATCCCAGGAGCCACTCAAAGCACAAACTCTTAGAAGATTCACTCTTCTTGTACTTAATTTGGCATTCTGCATTTTGTCATCAACCCGATGAAATTTCTCTGTTTCATGGTCAATGTGAAGGACCAAGGGATACAGTAAACCAGCACTGGTGCAACGGAATCCAATACTGGTATCCCAGGAGCCACTCAAAGCACAAACTCTTACAAGATTCACTCTTCTTGTACTTAAGTCGGCTTTGTGCATTTTGTAATCAACCTGATGGAATTTCTGTGTTTCATGGTCAATGTGAAGGACCAAGGGATAAAGTAAACCTGCACTGGTGCATCGGAATCTAATACTGGTCTCCCAGGAGCCACTTAAAGAACAAACTCTTAGAAGATTCAGTCCTCTTGTAGTTAACACGGCTCAAGTCTTATAATATTTACTCTGCTTGTACTCAAGTCGGCATTGTGCATTTTGTATTCAACCGCAATGCAATTTTTGTGTTTCATGGTCCATGTGATGGTCCAAGGGATACAGTAAACCTTCACTGGTGCATCGGAATCTAATACTGGTCTCCCAGGAGCCGCCCAAAGCACAAACACGTAGAAGATTCTCTCTTCTTTTACTTAAGTCGGCATTGTACTTTTTGTATTCAGTCCCGATGCAATTTTTGTGTTTCATGGTCCATTTGAATGTCCAAGGGATACAATAAACCTGCACTGGTGCATCGGAAACTAATACTGGTGTCCCAGGAGCCGCTCAAAACACAAAATGTCAGAAGATTCACTCTCCTCTCCTTAAGTCTGCATTGTTCATTCCCGATGCAATTTCTGTGTTTCAAGGTCAATGTGAAGGCCCAAAGGATACAGTAAACCGGCACTGGTGCTTCGGAATCTAATACTGGTATCCCAGGAGCCACTCAAGCACAAACTCTTAGAAGATTCACTCTTCTTGTACTTAAGTCGGCATTGTGATTTTTGTGTTCAATCCCGATGCAATTTCTGTGATTCATGGACTATGTGAAGGTCCGAGGGATACAGAAAACCTGCACGGGTGAATCGGAATCTAATACTGGTCTCCCAGAAGCCACTTAAAGAACAAACTCTTAGAAGATTCAGTCCTCCTGTAGTTAAGTCGGCTCAGACGCTAAGTCTCATAATATTCACTCTAATTGTACTTGAGTCTGCACTGTGCATTTTGTATTCAATCCCGATGCAATTTCTGTGTTTCATGGCCAATGTGAATGTCGAAGGGATAATTGTAAACTGCACTGGTGCATCGGAATCAAACACTGGTGTCCCAGGAGCCGCCAAAGCACAATTTCTTAGAAGATTCACTCTTCTTGTGCTTAAGTCGGCATTGTGCCTTTTGTATTCAATCCCGATGCCATTTCTGTGTTTCCTGGTCAATGTGTAGGTCCAAGAGATACAGTAAATCTGCACTGGTGCATCGGAATATAATAATGGTCTCCCAGGAGCCGCTCAAACACTAACTCTTATAATATTCACTCTACTTGTACCTAAGTCGTCATTGTACCTTTGTATTCAATCATGATGCAATTTGTGTGTTTCTTGGTCCATGTGAGGGTCCAAGGGATACAATAAACCTGCACTGGTGCATCGGAATCTAACACTGGTTTTCCAAGAGACGCTCAAAACCCAAACTTTTAGAAGATAAACTCTTCTTGTACTTAAGTCGGCATTGTGCCTTTTGTATTCAATCCCGAAGCAATTTCTATGTTTCATGGTCAATGGTAAGGTCCAAAAGATACAGTGAACCTGCACTGGTGCATCTGAATCTAATACTGGTCTCCCAGGAGCCGCTCAAAGCACAGACTCTTAGAAGATTCACTCTTCTTGTGCTTAAGTCGGCATTGTGCCTTTTGTATTCAATCCCGATGCCATTTCTGTGTTTCCTAATCAATGTGTAGGTCCCAGAGATACAGTAAATCTGCACTGGTGCATCGGAATATAATACTGGTCTCCCAGGAGCCGCTCAAACACTAACGCTTATAATATTCACTCTACTTGTGTTTAAGTCGGCATTGTACTTTTTGAATTCAATCCCGATGCAATTTGTGTGTTTCATGGTCCATGTGAAGGTCCAAGGGATACAGTAAACCTGCACTGGTGCATCGGAATCTAATACTGGTCTCCCAGGAGCCGCTCAAAGCACAAACTCTAAGAAGATTCACTCTTCTTGTGCTTAAGTCGGCATTGTGCCTTTTGGAATTAATCCCGAAGCAATTTCTGAGTTTCATGGTCAATGTGTAGGTCCAAGAGGTACAGTAAATCTGCACTGGTGCATGGGGATATAATACTGGTCTCCCAGGAGCCGCTTAAACACTAACTCTTATAATATTCACTCTACTTGTACTTAAGTCGTCATTGTACCTTTTGTATTCAATCATGATGCAATTTGTGTGTTTCTTGGTCCATGTGAGGGTCCAAGGGATACAATAAACCTGCACTGGTGCATCGGAGTCTAATACTGGTCTCCCAGGAGCCGCTCAAAGAACAAACACTTAGAAGATTCAGTCTTCTTGTACTTAAGTCGGCATTGTGCCTTTTGTATTCAATCCCGATGCAATTTATTTGTTTCATGGTCTATGTGAAGGTCCATGGGATTCAGTAAACCTGCACTGGTGCATCGGAATCTAACACTGGTTTTCCAAAAGACGCTCAAATCCCAAACTTTTAGAAGATCCACTCTTCTTGTGCTTAAGTCGGCATTGTGCCTCTTGTATTCAATCCCGAAGCAATTTCTATGTTTCATGGTCAATGGTAAGGTCCAAAAGATACAGTGAACCTGCACTGGTGCATCTGAATCTAATACTGGTCTCCCAGGAGCCGCTCAAAGTGCAAACACTTAGAAGATTCACTCTTCTTGTACTTAAGTCGGCATTGTGCCCTCTTGTATTCAATCCCGATGCAATTTCTGTGTTTCATGGTCTACGTGAAGGTACATGGGATACAGTAAACGCGCACTGGTGCTTCGGAATTTAATACTAGTCTACCAGGAGCCGCTCAAAACACAAACTCTTAGAAGATTCACTCTCCTTGTACTTAAAATTGAGCATTTTGTTTTCAATTTCGATGCAATTTCTGTGTTTTATGATCAATGTGAAGGTCCAAGGGATACAGTAAACCTGCACTGGAGCATCAGAATCTAATACTGGTATCCCAGGATCCACTCAAATCACAAACTTTTAGAAGATTCACTCTTCTTGTACTTAAGACGCCATTGTGATTTTTGTATTCAATCCCGATGCAATATCTGTGTTTCACGTACTATGTGAAGGTCCGAGGGATATAGAAAACATACACAGGTGAATCGGAATGTAATACTGGTTTCCCAGAAACCACTTAAATCACTACCCCATAGAAGATTCACTCTTCTTGTAGTTAAGTCGGCTCAAACGCTAAGTCATATAATATTTTCTCTACTTGTTATTAAGTCGGCATTGTGCATTTTGTATTTATTCCCGATGCAATTTCTGTGTTTCATGGTCAATGTGAATATCCAAGGGATAAAGTAAACCAGCACTGGTGCATCGGAATCTAATACTGGTCTCCCAGGAGCCGCTCAAACCACAAACTCTCAGTTGATTTACTCTTCTTGTACTTAAGTAGGATTTGTGCGTTTTGTATTCAATCCCGATGCAATTTCTGTGTTTCATGGTCAATGTGTAGGTCCAAGAGATACAATAAACCTGCACTGGTGCGTCAGAATATAATACTGGTCTCCCAGGAGCCGCTCAAACACTAGCTCTTATAATATTCACTCTACTTGTACTTAAGTCGGCCGTGTACTTTTTGTATTCAATCCCGATGCAATTTCTGTGTTTCATGGTCAATGTGAAGGACCAAGGGATAAAGTAAACCTGCATCGGAATCTAATACTGGTCTCCCAGGAGCCGCTCAAAGAACAAACTTTTAGAAAATCTCTCTTCTTGTACTTAAGTCGGCATTGCGCCTTTTGTATTCAATGCCTTTGCAATTTCTGTGTTTCAAGGTCTGTGTGAAGGTCCACGGGATGCAATAAACCTGCACTGGTGCATCGGAATCTAATACTGGTCTCCCAGGAGCCGCTCAAAGTGCAAACACTTAGAAGATTCACTTTTCTTGTACTTAAGTCGGTATTGTGCCTTTTGTATTCAATCCCGATGCAATTTCTGTGTTTCATGGTCTATGTGTAGGTCCAAGAGATACAGTAAACGCGCACTGGTGCTTCGGAATTTATTACTGGTCTCCCAGGAGCCGCTTAAAGCACAAACTCTTAGAAGATTCACTATTCTTGTTCATAAGTCGACATTGTTCATTTTGTAATCAACCCGATGCAATTTTTGTGTTTCATGGTCAAGTGAAGGACCAAGGGATAAAGTAAACGGGCACTGGTGCATCGGAATCTAATACTGGTCTCCCAGGATACGCTCAAAACACAAACTCTTAGAAGATTCACTCTTCTTTTACTTAAGTCGGCATTGTGCATTTTGTATTCAATCCCAATGCAATTTCTGTGTTTCATGGTCAATGTGAAGGGCCAAGGGATACAGTAAACTAGCACTGGTGCAACGGAACATAAAAGTGGCCTTCCAGGAGCCGCTCAAAGCACAAAATCTTAGAAGATTCACTCTTCCTGTAATTAAGTCGCCATTGTGCGTTTTGTATTCAATCCCGATGGAATTTCTGTGTTTCATGGACCATGTGAAGGTCCAAGGGATGCAACAAAACCTGCACTGGTGCATCGGAATCTAATGCTGGTATCCCAGGAGCCACTCAAAGCACAAACTCTTAGAAGATCCACTATTCTTGTACTTAAGTCGGCATTGTGCATTTTGTAATCAACACGATGCAATTTCTGTGTTTCATGGTCAATGTGAAGTACCAATGGATAATGTAAACCTGCACTGGTGCATCGGAATATAATACTGGTCTCCCAGGAGCCCCTCAAAGCACAAAATCTTTGTAGATTCACTATTCTTATACTTAAGTCGGCATGGTGCTCTTTGTATCCAATCCCGATGCAATTTCTTTGTTTCATGGCCTATGTGAGGGTCCGAGGGATACAGAAAACCTACACTGGTGCAGAATGTGAAGGTCCAAAAGATACAGTGAACCTGCACTGGTGCATCTGAATCTAATACTGGTCTCCCAGGAGCCGCTCAAAGTGCAAAGTCTAAGAAGATTCACTCTTCCTGTACATGAGCTGGCATTGTGCCTTATGTATACAATCCCGATGCAATTTCTGTGTTTCATGATCAATTGAAGGTCCAAGCGATACAGTAAACCAGCACTGGTGCATTGTAATCTAATACTGGTCTCCCAGGAGCTGCTCAAACCACAAAACCTTAGAAGACTCACTCTTCTTGTACTTAAGTCGGCATTGTGCCTTTTGTATTCAGTCTTGATGCAATTTGTGTGTTTCATGGTCTATGTGAAGGTCCAAGGGATACAGTAAACGCGCACCGGTACATCGGAATTTAATACTGGTCTCCCAGGAGCCGCTCAAAGCACAAACCCTTAGTAGATTCACGCTTCCTGTACTTAAGTTTTCATTGTGACTTTTGTTTTGAATCCCAATGGAATTTCAGTGTTTCATGTTCAATGTGAAGGTCCAAGGATTACAGTAAAGATGCATTGGTGGACTAGAATTTAATACTGGTCTCCCAGGAGCCGCTCAAATCACAAACTTTTAAAAGATTCACTCTTCCTGTACTTAATTCGGCATTGTGCCTTTTGTTTTCAATTTCGATGCAATTTCTGTGTTTCATGGTCAATGTGAAGGTCCAAGGAATTCAGTAAGCCTGCACTGGTGCATCAGAATCTAATACTGGTATCCCAGGAGCCGCTCAAAGCACAAACTCTTAGAAGATTCACTCTTCTTGTACTTAATTTGGCATTCTGCATTTTGTCATCAACCCGATGAAATTTCTCTGTTTCATGGTCAATGTGAAGGACCAAGGGATACAGTAAACCAGCACTGGTGCAACGGAATCCAATACTGGTATCCCAGGAGCCACTCAAAGCACAAACTCTTACAAGATTCACTCTTCTTGTACTTAAGTCGGCTTTGTGCATTTTGTAATCAACCCGTTGGAATTTCTGTGTTTCATGGTCAATGTGAAGGACCAAGGGATAAAGTAAACCTGCACTGGTGCATCGGAATCTAATACCGGTCTCCCAGGAGCCGCTCAAAGCACAAACACGTAGAAGATTCTCTCTTCTTTTACTTAAGTCGGCATTGTACTTTTTGTATTCAGTCCCGATGCAAAATTTTGTGTTTCATGGTCCATGTGAATGTCCAAGGGATACAATAAACCTGCACTGGTGCATCGGAAACTAATACTGGTCTCCCAGGAGCCGCTCAAAACACAAAATGTCAGAAGATTCACTCTCCTCTCCTTAAGTCTGCATTGTTCATTCCCGATGCAATTTCTGTGTTTCAAGGTCAATGTGAAGGCCCAAAGGATACAGTAAACCGGCGCTGGTGCTTCGGAATCTAATACTGGTATCCCAGGAGCCACTCAAGCACAAACTCTTAGAAGATTCACTCTTCTTGTACTTACGTCGGCATTGTGCATTTTGTAATCAACCCGATGGAATTTCTGTGTTTCAAGGTCAATGTGAAGGTCCAAGGGATATAGTAAACCTGCACTGGTGCTTCCGAATCGAATACTGGTCTCCCAGGAGCCGCTCAAACAATAACTGTTTTAATATTCACTCTACTTATACTTAAGTCGGCATTGTGCCTTTTGTAATCAATCCCGATGCAATTTCTGTGTTTCGTGGTCCATGTGAATGTCCAAGGGATACAGTTAACCTGCACTGGTGGATTGGAATGTAATACTCGTCTCCCAGGAGCCGCTCATATCACAAACTCTTAGAAGATTCACTCCTCTTTTACCTAAGTCGGCATTGTGCCTTTTGTTTTCAATCCCGATGCAATTTCTGTGTTTCATGTTCAATGTGAAGGTCCTAGGATTACAGTCAACCTGCACTGGTGCATCGGAATCTAGTACTGGTCTCCCAGGAGCCTCTCAAAATACAAACTCTTAGAAGATTCATACTTCTTGTACTTAAGTCGGCATTGTGCCTTTGTATTCAATCCCAATGCAATATCTGTGTTTCATGGTCAATGGGAAGGTCCGAGGGATACAGTAAACCAGCACTGGTGGAACGGAATCTAACACTGCCCTCCCAGGAGCCGCTCAAAGCACAAACTCTTAGAAGATTCACTCTTCTTGTACTTAAGTCGGCATTGTGCGTTTTGTATTCAATCCCGATGGGTTTTCTATGTTTCATCGTCAATGTGAAGGTCCAAGGGATACAGAAAAACCAGCACTTGTGCATCGGAATCTAATACTGGTCTCCCAGGAGCCGCTAAAACACTAACTCCCATAATCTTCACTCTACTTGTACTTAACTATACATTGTGCCTTTTGTATTTAATCCCGATGCAATTTCTGTGTTTCATGGTCAATGTGAAGGACCAAGGAATAAAGTAAAACTGCAGTGGTGCATCGGAATCTTTACTGGTCTCCCAGGAAACACTCAATGCAATAACCCATAAATGATTCATTCTTCTTCCACTTAAGTATGCATTGTGCATTTGGTAATGAATCCTGATGCAATTTCTGTGTTTCATGGTCAATGTGAAGGTCCAAGGGATACAGTAAACCTGCACTAATGCATCGGAATGTAGCACTGGTTTCCCAGGACCGCTCAAAGTACAAAATCTTAGACGATTCACTCTTCTTGTACTTACGTCCGCATTTTGCATTTTGTATTCAACCCCCACGCAATTTCTGTGGTTCATGGTCAATGTGGAGGTACAAAGGATACAGTAAACCTGCACTGGTCCATTGGAATCTAATACTGGTCTCCCAGGAGCCGCTCAAAACACAAACCCTTAGAAGATTCACTCTTCCTGTACTTAAGCTGGCATTGTGCATTTTGTATTCAATCCCGATGCGATTTCTGTTTTTCATGGTCAATTTGAAGTTCCAAGGGATACAGTAAACCTGCACTGGTGCATCGGATTCTAATACTGGTCTCCCAGGAGCCGCCCTAAAAACAAACCCTAAGAAGATTCACTCTTCTTGTACTTAAGTCGGCATTGTGCCTTTTCTATTCACCCCGATGCGATCTCTATGTTTCATGATCAATGTGAGGGTCCAAGGGATACAGTAAACCTGCACTGGTGCATCGGAATCTAATACTGGTCTTCCTATAGCCGCTCAAAGCACAAAGTCTTATTAGATTCACTCTTCCTGTAAATAAGCCGGCATTGTGGCTTATGTATTCAATCCCAATGCAATTTATGTGTTTCATGGTCAATGTGATGGTCCAAGGGATATACTAAACCAGCACTGGTTCAATGGAATTTAACACTGGCCACCCAGGAGCCGCTCAAAACACAAACTCTTAGAAGATTCACTCTACTTGTACTTAAGTCGGCATTGTGCATTTTGTAATCAATTCCGGTGCAATTTCTGTGTCTCATGGTCAGTGTGTATGACCAAGGGATACAGTAAACCGACACTGGTGGATCGGAATCTAATTCTGGTCTCCCAGGAACCGCTCAAAATACAAACTTATAGAAGATTCACTGTTCTTTTACTTAAGTCGGCGTTGTGCTTTTTGTATTCAATCCCGATACAATTTCTGTGGTTCGTGGTCAATGTGGAAATCCTAAGGATAAAGTAAACCTACACTGATGCATCGGAATCTAATACTGGTCTCCCAGGAACCTCTCAAAGCACAAATTCTTAGAAGATTTGATCTTCTTGTACTTAAGTAGGTTTAATGCTTTCTGAATTCAATCCCGATGCAATTTCTGTGTTTCATGGTCAATGTTTAGGTCCAAGTGATAAAGTAAACCTGCGCTGGTGCATCGGAATCTAATACTGGTCCCCCAGGAGCCGCTCAAAGAACAAACTCTTAGAAGATTCTCTCTTCTTGTACTTATGTCGGCATTGTGCATTTTGTATTCAATCCCGATGAAATATCTGTGTTTCATGGTCAATGTGAAGGTCCAGGGATACAGTAAACCTGCACTGGTGCATCGGAATCTAATATTGGTCTCCCAGGAACCGCTCAAATCACAAACTCTTAGAAGATCCACTCTTCTTGTACTTAAGCCGGCATTGTGCATTTTCCATTCAATCCCGAAGCAATTTCTGTGTTTCATGGTCAACGTGAAGGTCCAAAGGATACAGTGAACCTGCACTGGTGCATCGGAACCTAATGTTGGTCTCCCAGGAGCCGCTCAAAGTGCAAACACTTAGATGATTCACTCTTCTTGTACTTAAGTTGGCATTGTGTCTTTTGTATTCAATCCCGATGCAATTTCTGTGTTTCGTGGTCTATGTGAAAGTCCATGAGATACAGTCAACGGGCACTGGTGCTTCGGAATCTAATACTGGTCTCCCAGGAGCCGCTCAAATCACAAACCCATAGAAGATTCACTCTTCTTCCACTTAAGTCGGTATTGAGCCGTTGGTAATGATTCCTGATGCAAATTCTGTGTTTCATGGTCAATGTGAAGATTCAAGGGATACAGTAAACCTGCATTAGTGCATCGGAATGTAACACTGGTGTCCCAGGAGCCGCTCAAATTACAAACTCTTAGAAGATCCACTCTTCTTGTACTTACGTCGGCATAGTGCCTTTTGTATTGAATCCCGATGCAATTTCCGTGTTTCGTGGTCCATGTGAATGTCCAAGGGATACAGTTAACCTGCACTGGTGCATCGGAATGTAATACTCGTCTCCCAGGAGCCTCTCAAAACAGAAACTCTTAGAAGATTAACTCTTTTTGTTCTTAAGTAGGATTTGTGCCTTTTGTATTCAATCCCGATGCAATTTCTGTATTTCATGGTCATTGTGACGGACCAAGGGATAAAGTAAACCTGCACTGGTGCATTTGAATCTGATACTGGTCTCCCAGGAGCCACTCAAAGAAAAATCTCTTAGAAGATTCACTCTTCTTGTACTTAAGTCGTCATTGTGCCTTTTGTATTCCATCCCGATGCAATTTCTGTGTTTCATGGTCTATGTGAAGGTCCAAGGGATACTGTAAACGTGCACTCGTGCTTCGGAATCTAATACTGGTCCCCCAGGAGCCGCTCAAAACACAAACTCTAAGAAGATTCACTCTTCCTGACTTAAGTCGCCATTGTGCCATTTGTTTTCAATCCCGATGCAATTTCTGTGTTTAATGTTAAATGCGAAGATCCTAGTGTTACAGTTAACCTGCACTGGTGCATCGGAATCTAGTACTGGTCTCCCAGGAGCCGCTCAAAATACAAACTCTTAGAAGGTTCACACTTTTTGTACTTAAGTCGGCATTGTGCCTTTGTATTCAATCTCAATGCTATTTCTGTGTTTCATGGTCAATGTGAAGGTCCGAGGGATACAGCAAACCAGCACTGGTGCAACGGAATCTAACACTGCCCTCCCAGGAGCCGCTCAAAGCACAAACTCTTAGAAGATTCATTCTTCTTCTACTTAAGTCGGCATTGTGCGTTTTGTATTCAATCCCGATGGATTTTCTTTGTTTCATCGTCAATGTGAAGATCCAAGGGATACAGTAAACCAGCACTGGTGCATTGGAATCTAATACTGGTCTCCCAGGAGCCGCTAAAACACTAACTCCTATAATATTCACTCTACTTGTACTTAACTATACTTTGTGCCTTTTGTATTCAATCCCGATGCAATTTCTGTGTTTCATGGTCAATGTGAGGGACCAAGGAATAAAGTAAAACTGCAGTGGTGCATCGGATTCTACTACTGGTCTCCCAGGAACTTCTCGAAGCACAAACCAATAAATGATTCATTCTTCTTCCACTTAAGTAGGCATTGTGTATTTGGTAATGAATCCTGATGCAATTTCTGTGTTTCATGGTCAATGTGAAGGTCCAAGGGATACAGTACACCTGCACTAATGCATCGTAATGTAACACTGGTCTCCCTGGACCGCTCAAAGTAAAAAATCTTAGAAGACTTACACTTCTTGTACTTACGTCGGCATTTTGCATTTTGTATTCAATCCCGACGCAATTTCTGTAGTTCATGGTCAATGTGAATGTACAAAGGATACAGTAAACCTGCACTGGTCCATCGGAATCTAATACTGGTCTCGCTGGAGTCGCTCAAAACACAAATCCTTAGAAGATTCACTCTTCCTGTACATAAGCTGGCATTGTGCATTTTGTATTCGATCCCGAAGCAATTTCTGTGTTTCATGGTCAATGTGATGGTGCAAGTGATACAGTAAACCAGCACTGGTGCTTGGAATCTAATACTGGTCTTCCAGGAGCCGCTCAAAGCAGAAACCCTTAGACGATTCACTCTTCTTGTACTTAAGTCGGCATTGTGCCTTTTCTATTCAATCACGATACTATTTCTGTGTTTCATGGTCAATGTGAAAGTCCAAGGGATACAGTAAACCAGCACTGGTGCATCGGAATCTAATACTGGTCTCCCAGGAGCCAATCACACACAAACTCTTATAATATACACTCTACTCATACTTAAGTCAGCATTGTGCTTTATGTATTCAATGCCGATGCAATTTGTGTCTTACATGGTCCATGTGAAGGTCCAAGGGATACAGTGAACCTGCACTGGTGCATCGAAATCTAATACTGGTCTCCCAGGAGCCGCTCAAAGCACAAACACTTAGAAGATTCTCTTATCTTGTACTTAGGTCGGCATTGTGCCTTTTGTATTCAATCGCGATGCAATTTCTGTGTTTCATGTTCAATGTGAAGGTCCAAGGGATACAGTAAACCTGCACTGGTGCATCAGAATCTAATATTGCTGCCCCAGTATCGCTTACAGCACAAACTCGTAGAAGATTCACTCTTCTTGTACTTAAGTCGGCGTAGTGCATTTTGTATTCAATCCCAACGCAATATCTGTGTTTCATGGTCAACGTGAAGGTCCAAGGGATACAGTAAACCTGCACTAGTGAATCGGATTGTAACACTGGTCTCCCAGGAGCCGCTCAAATTACAGTCTCTTAGATGATTCACTCTTCTTGACCTTACGTCGGCATTGTGCCTTTCGTATTCAATCCTGACGCAATTTCTGTGTTTCATGGTCAATGTGAAGGTCCATGGGATACAGTAAAGCTGCACTGCTCCATCGGAATCTAATACTGGTCTCCCAGGAGCCGCTCAAAACACAAACCCTAAGAAGATTCACTCTTCTTGTGCTTAAGCTTGCATTGTGCATTTTGTATTCGATCCCGATGCAATATCTGTGTTTCATGGTCAATGTGATGGTGCAAGTGAGACAGTAACCCAGCACTGGTGCATTGGAATCTAATACTGGTCTTCCAGGGGCCGCTCAAACACTAACTCTTATAATATTCACTCTACTTGTACTTAAGACGGCATTGTTCCTTTTGTATTCAATCCCGATGCAATTTGTGTGTTTCATGGTCCATATGAAGGACCAAGAGATTCAGAAAACCTGCTCTGGTGCATTGGAATCTAATACTGGTCTGCAAGGAGCAGCCCAAAGCATAAACTCTTGGAAGATTGACTCCTCTTTTACTTAAATAGGCTTTGTGCCTTTTGTATTGAATCCCGATGCAACTTCTGTGTTTCATGGTCAATGTGAAGGACCAAGGGATAAAGTAAACCTACACTGGTGCATCGGAATCTAATACTGGTCTCCCAGGAGCCATTCAAAGCACCAACTATTAAAAGATTCACTCTTCTTGTACTTCAGTCGGCATTGTGCGTTTTGTATTCAATCCCGATGTAATTTCTGTGTTTCCTGGTCAATGTGAAAGTCCAAGGGATACAGTAACCCTGTACTGGTGCATCGGCATCTAACACTGATCTCCCAGGAGCCGCTCAAAGCACAAACCCATAGACGATTCACTCTTCTTCTTCTTAAGTCGGAATTGTGCCTTTTGTATTCAATCCTGATGCAATCACTGTGTTTCATGGTCAATGTGAAGGTCCAAGGGATACAGTAACCCTGCACTGGTGCATCGGAATCTACACTGGTCTCCCAGGAGCCGATCAACCACTAACTCTTATAATATACACTCTACTCGTACTTAAGTCATCATTGTGCTTTATGTATTCAATGCCGATGCAATTTGTGTCTTTCATGGTCCATGTGAAGGTCCAAGGGATACAGTGAACCTGCACTGGTGCATCGGAATCTAATACTGCTCTCCCAGGAGCCGCTCAAAGCACAAACTCATACAAAATTCACTCTTCTTGTACTTAAGTCGGCATAGTGCCTTTTGAATTCAATCCCAACGCAATTTCTGTGTTTCATGGTCAACGTGAGGGTCCAAGGGATGCAGTAAACATGCACTAGTGCACCTGAATCTAATACTGGTCTCCCAGGAGCCGCTCAAAGCACAAAATCTTAGAAGATTCACTATTCCTGTACATAAGCTGGCATTGTGCCTTATGTATTCGATCCCGATGCAATTTCTGTGTTTCATGGTCAATGTGATGGTGCAAGTTCAAATATGGTTCAAATGGCTCTGAGCACTATGGGACTTAACTGCTGTGGTCATCAGTCCCCTAGAACTTAGAACTACTTAAACTTAACTAACCTAAGGACATCACACACATCCATGCCCGAGGCAGGATTCGAACCTGGGAATGTAGCGGTCACACAGTTCCAGACTGAAGCGCCTTTAACCGCACGGCCACACCGGCCGGCGATGGTGCAAGTGGTACAGTAAACCAGCACTGGTGCATTGGAATCTAATACTGGTCTTCCAGGAGCCGCTCAAACTCTAACTCTTATAATATTCAATCTACTTGTACTTAAGACAACATTGTTCCTTTTGTATTCAATCCCGATGCAATTTGTGTGTTTCATGGTCCATGTGAAGGACCAAGAGATACAGAAAACCTGCACTGGTGCATTGGAATCTAGTACTGGTCAGCAAGGAGCAGCCCAAAGCACAAACTCTTGGAAGATTGACTCCTCTTTTACTTAAGTGGGCTTTGTGCCTTTTGTATTCAATCCCGATGCAATTTCTGTGTTTCATGTTCAATGTGGAGGACCAAGGGATAAAGTAAACCTCCACTGGTGCATCGGAATCCAATACTGGTCTCCCAGGAGTCGTTCAAAGCTCCAACTCTTAGAAGATTCACTCTTCTTGTACTGAAGTCGGCATTGTGGGTTTTGTATTCAATCCCGAAGCAATTTCTGTGTTTCCTGGTCAATGTGAAAGTCCAAGGGATACAGTAACCCTGTACTGGTGCATCGGCATCTAACACTGATCTCCCAGGAGCCGCTCAAAGCACAAACCCATAGACGATTCACTCTTCTTCTTCTTAAGTCGGAATTGTGCCTTTTGTATTCAATCCCGATGCAATTACTGTGCTTCATGGTCAATGTGAAGGTCCAAGGGATACAGTAACCCTGCACTGGTGCATCGGAATCTACACTGGTCTCCCAGGAGCCGCTCAAAGCAGAAACCCTTAGACGATTCACTTTTCTTGTACTTAAGTCGGCATTGTGCCTTTTGTATTCAATCACGATGCTATATCTGTGTTTCATGGTCAATGTGAAGGTCCAAGGGATACAGTAAACCAGCACTGGTGCATCGGAATCTAATACTGGTGTCCCAGGAGCCGATCAAACACTAACTCTTATTATATACACTCTACTCGTACTTTATGTATTCAATGCCGATGCAATTTGTGTCTTTCATGGTCCATGTGAAGTTCCAAGGGATACAGTGAACTAGCACTGGTGCTTCGGAATCTAATACTGGTCTCCCAGGAGCCGCTCAAAGCACAAAAACTTAGAAGATTCTCTCATCTTGAACGTAGGTCGGCATTATGCCTTTTGTATTCAATCCCGATGCAATTTCTGTGTTTCATGTTCAATTTGAAGGTCCAAGGGATACAGAAATCCTGCACTGGTGCATCGGAATTTAATACTGCTCTCCCAGGAGCCGCTCAAAACAGAAACTCATACAAAATTAACTCTTCTTGTACATAAGTCGGCATAGTGCCTTTTGTTTTCAATCCCGACGCAAATTCTGTGTTTCATGGTCAACGTGAAGGTCCAAGGGATACAGTGAACATGCACTAGTGCATCGGATTGTAGCACTGGTCTCCCAGGAGCCGATCAAATTACAAACTCTTAGATGATTCACTCTTCTTGTACTTACGGCGGCATTGTGCCTTTTCTATTCACTCCCGACGCAATTTCTGTGTTTCATGGTCAATGTGAAGGTATAAGCGATACAGTAAACCTGCACTGGTCCATCGGAATCTAATACTGGTCAACCAGGAGGCGCTCAAAAACAAACCCTTAGAAGATTCAAACTTTGGATTCAATCCCGATGCAATTTCTGTGTTTCATTGTCTATTTGAAGTTCCAAGGGAAACAGTACACATGCACTAGTGCATCGGATTCTAATACTGATCTCCCAGGAGCCGCTCTAAGAACAAACCCTAAGAAGATTCACTCTTCTTGTACTTAAGTAGGCATTATGCATTTTGTATTCAACCCCGATGCGATTTCTGTTTCATGATCAATGTGAAGGTACAAGGGATACAGTAAACCTGCACTGGTGCATCGGACTCTAATACTTCTCTCCCAGGAGCCGCTCAAAGCACAAAGTCTTTGAATATTCACTCTTCCTGTACATAAGCAGGCATTGTGATTTATGTATTCGATCCCGATGCAATTTCTGTGTTTCATGGTCAATGTGAACGTCCAAGTGATTCGGTAAACCAGCACTGGTGCATTGGAATCTAATACTGGTCTACAAGGAGCCGCTCAAACACTAACTCTAATAATATTCACTCTACTTGTACTTAAGACGGCATTGTTCCTTTTGTATTCAATCCCGATGCAATTTGTGTGTTTCATGGTCAATGTGAAGGTCCAAGGGATACAGAAAACCTGCACTGGTGCATCGGAATCTAATACTGGTTTGCCAGGAGCAGCTCAAAGCACAAACTCTTGGAAGATTGACTCCTCTTTCACTTAAGTAGGCTTTGTGCCTTTTGTATTCAATCCCGAAGCAATTTCTGTGTTTCATGGTCAGTTTGAAGGACCAAGGGATAAAGTAAACCTGCACTGGTGCATCGGAGTCTAATACTGGTCTCCCAGGAGCCGTTCAAAACACAAACGCTTAGAAGACTCACTCTTCTTGTACATAAGTCGGCATTGTGCGTTTTGCATTCAATCCCGAAGCAATTTCAGTGGTTCCTGGCCAATGTGAAAGTCCAAAGGATACAGTAACCGTGTACTGGTGCATCTGAATCTAACACTGATCTCCCAGGAGCCGCTTAAATCACAAACCCATAGACGTATCACTCTTCTTCTACTTAAGTCGGAGTTGTGCTTTTGTATTCAATGCCGATGCAATTTATGTGTTGCATGGTCCATGTGAAGGTCCATGGGATACAGTGAACCTGCACTGCTGCATCGGAATCTAATACAGGTCTCCCAGGAGCCGCTCAAAGCACAAAGACTTAGAGGATCCTCTCATATTGTACTTAGGTCGGCATTATGCCTTTTGTATTCAATCATGGTGCAATTTCTGTGTTTCATGGTCAATGTGAAGGTACAAAGGATACAGTAAAGCTGCACTGGTCCATCGGAATCCAATACTGGTCTCCCAGAAGCCGCTCAAAACACAAACCCTTAGAAGATTCACTCTTCTTATACTTAAGCTGCCATTGTGCATTTGGATTCAATCCCGATGCATTTTCTGTGTATCATGGCCTATTTGAAGTTCCAAGGGATACAGTACACCTGCACTAGTGCATCGGAATCAAATACTGGTCTCCCAGGAGCCGCTCTAAGGACAAACCCTAAGAAGATTCACTCTTCTTGTACTTAAGTTGGCATTAGGTCTTTTGTATTCAATCCAGATGGGATTTCTGTGTTTCATGATAAATGTGAAGGTCCAAGGGATACAGTAAACCTGCACTGGTGCATCGGAATCTAATACTGGTCTTCCAGGAGCCGCTCAAAGCACAAAGTCTTAGAAGATTCACTCTTCCTGTGCATAAGCCGGCATTGTGCGTTATGTATCCAATCCCCATGCAATTTCTGTGTTTCATGGTCAATGTGAAGGTCCAAGTGATACAGCAAACCAGCACTGATACATTGGAATCCAATACTTGTCTACCAGGTGCCGCTCAAACACAAACTCTTATAATATTCACTCTACTTGTACTTAAGTCGGCATTGTTCCTTTTGTATTCAATCCCGATGCAATTTGTGTGTTTCATGGTTCATGTGAAGCTCCAAGGGATACAGAAAACCTGCACTGGTGCATCGGAATCTAATACTGGTCTGCCAAGAGCAGCTCAAACACAAACTCTAGGAAGATTGACTCCTCTTTTACTTAAGTCGGCATTGTGCCTTTTGTATTCAATCACGATACAATTTCTGTGCTTCATGGTCAATGTGAAGGTCCAAGTGATACAGTAAACCAGCACTGGTGCATCGGAATCTAATACTGGCCTCCCAGGAGCCGCTCAAACACTAAGTCGTATATTATTCACTCTACTCATACTTAAGTCGGCATTGGGCTTTTTGTATTCAATTCCGATGCAATTTGTGTGTTTCATGGTCCATGTGAAGGTCCAAGGGATACAGTGAACCTGCACTGGTGCACCGGAATCTAATACTGGTCGCCCAGGAGCCGCTCAAATCACAAACCCTTAGAAGATTCTCTCATCTTGTACTAAAGTCGGCATTGTGCCTTTTGTATTCATTCCTGATGCAATCTCTGTGTTTCATGGTCAATGTGAAGGTCCAAGGGATACAGTTAACCTGCACTAGTGCATCGGAATGTAACACTGGTCTCCCAGGAGCCGCTCAAAGTACAAACTCTTACAAGATTCACTCTTCTTGAACTTACGTCGGCATTGTGCCTTTTGTATTCAATCCCGACTTAATTTCTGTGATTCATGGTCAATGCGAAGGTACAAAGGATACAGGAAACCTGCACTGGTCCATCGGAATCTAATACTGGTCTCCCATGAGCCTCTCAAATCACAAACCCTTAGAAGATTCACTCTTCCTGTACTTAAGCGGGCATTGTGCATATTGTATTCAATCCCGATGCAATTTCTGTGCTTCATGGTCAATGTGAAGGTCCAAGGGATACAGTAAACCAGCACTGGTGCATCGGAATCTAATACTGGTTTCCCAGGAGCCGCTCAAACACTAAGTCTTATATTATTCACTCTACTCATACTTAAGTCGGCATTGGGCTTTTTGTATTTAGTTCCGATGCAATTTGTGTGTTTCATGGTCCATGTGAAAGTCCAAGGGATTTAGTGAACCTGCACTGGTGCATCGGAATCTAATACTGGTCGCCCAGGAGCCGCTCAAATCACAAACCCTTAGAAGATTCTCTCATCTTGTACTAAAGTCGGAATTGTGCCTTTTGTATTCATTCCTGATGCCATTTCTGTATTTCATGGTCAATGTGAAGGTCCAAGGGAAACAGAAATCCTGCACCGGTGCATCGGAATTTAATACTGCTCTCCCAGGAGCCGCTCAAAGCACAAACTCATACAAAATTAACTCTTCTTGTTCATGAGTCGGCATAGTGCCTTTTGTTTTCAATCCCGACGCAATTTCTGTGTTTCATGGTCAACGTGAAGGTCCAAGGGATACAGTAAACGTGCACTAGTGCATCGGATTGTAACACTGGTCTCCAGGAGCAGCTCAAATTACAAACTCTTAGATTATTCACTCTTCTTGTACTTACGGCGGCATTGTGCCTTTTGTATTCACTCCCGACGCAATTTCTGTGTTTCATGGTCAATGTGAAGTTATAAACGATACAGTAAACCTGCACTGGTCCATCGGAATCTAATACTGGTCACCCAGGAGCCGCTCAAAGACAAACCCTTAGAAGATTCAAACTTTGGATTCAATCCCGATGCAATTTCTGTGTTTCATTGTCTATTTGAAGTTGCAAGGGAAACAGTACACCTGCACTAGTGCATCGGATTCTAATACTGGTCTCCCAGGAGCCGCTCTAAGAACAAACCCTAAGAAGATTCACTCTTCTTGTACTTAAGTAGGCATTATGCGTTTTGTATTCAATCCCGATGCGATTTCTGTGTTTCATGATCAATGTGAAGGTACAAGGGATACAGTAAACCTGCACTGGTCCATCAGAATCTAATACTGGTCTCCCATGAGCCACTCAACACACAAACCCTTAGAAGATTCACTCTTCCTGTACTTAAGCGGGCATTGTGCCTTTTGTATTCACTCCCGACGCAATTTCTGTGTTTCATGGTCAATGTGAAGGTATAAACGATACAGTAAACCTGCACTGGTCCATCGGAATCTAATACTGGTCTCCCAAGAGCCGCTCAAAACACAAACCCTTAGAAGATTCACTCTTCTTGTACTTAAGCTTGCATTGTGCATTTTCTATTCAATCCCCATGCAATTTCTACGTTTCATGGTCAATTTGAAGTTCCAAGGGATACAGTACACCTGCACTGGTGCATCGGATTCTAATACTTGTCTCCCAGGAGCCGCTCAAAGCACAAAATCTTATAAGATTCACTCTTCCTGTACATAAGCTGGCATTGTGCTTTACGTATTCGATCCCGATGCAATTTCTGTGTTTCATGGTCAATGTGAAGGTCCTAGGGACACAGTAAACCTGCACTGGTGCATCGGAATCTAATACTGGTCTCCCAGGAGCCGATCAAACACTAACTCTTATGATATACACTCTACTCGTACCTAAGTTAGCATTGTGCTTTATGTATTCAATGCCGATGCAATTTGTGTCTTTCATGGTCCATGTGAGGGTCCAAGGGATACAGCGAACCTGCACTGGTGCATCAGAATCTAATACTGGTCTCCCAGGGGCCGCTCTAAGAACAAACCCTAAGAAGATTCACTCTTCTTATACTTAGGTTGGCATTAGGCCTTTTGTCTTCAATCCCTATGCGATTTCTGTGTTTCATGATCAATGTGAAGGTCCAAGGGATACAGTAAACCTGCACTGGTCCATCGAAATCTATTGCTGGTCACCCAGGGGCCGCTCAAAGTACAAACTCTTGGAAGATCCACTCGTCTTGTACTTACGTCGGGATAGTGCCTTTTGTATTGAATCCCTACGCAATTTCTGTGTTTCATGATCAATATGCAGGTCCAAGGGATATAGTAAACCTGCACTAGTGAATCGGAATGTGACACTGGTCTCCCAGAAGCCGCTCAAAGTACAAACTCTTAGAAGATTCACGCTTCTTGTACTTACCTCGGCAATGTGCTTTTTGTATTCAACCCCCAAGCAATTTCTGTGTTTCATGGTCAATGTTAAGGTCCAAGGGATACAGTAAACCAGCACTGGTGTCTCGGAATCCAACACTGGTCTCCCAGGAGCCGCTCAAAGCACAAACCAATAGAAGTTTCACTCTTCTTCCACTTAAGTCAGCATTCTGCCATTGGTAATGAATCCTGATTC
Source organism: Schistocerca serialis cubense (assembly GCF_023864345.2). NCBI lineage: Eukaryota > Metazoa > Arthropoda > Insecta > Orthoptera > Acrididae > Schistocerca > Schistocerca serialis. The sequence goes on from NW_026047583.1 coordinate 62,157,557, forward strand.
AATGTCTGTGTTTCATGGTCAATGGGAAGGTCCACGGGATACAGCAAACAAGCACAAGTGCATCGGAATGTAACACTGGTCACCCAGGAGCCGCTCAAAGTACAAACTCTTAGAAGATGCACTCTTATTGCACTTACTACGGCATAGTGCATTTTGTATTCAATCCCGACGCAATTTCTGTGTTTCATGGTCAATGTGAAGGTACAAAGGATACAGTAATCCTGAACTGGTCCATCGGAATCTAATACTGGTCTCCCAGGAGACGCTCAAAACACAAATCCTTAGAAGATACACTCTTCTTGTACTTAAGCTTGCATTGTGCATTTTGTATTCAATCCCGATGCAATTTCTGTGTTTCATGGTCAATTTGAAGGTCAAAGGGATATAGTACACCTGCACCGGTGCATCAGATTCTAATACTGGTCTCCCAGGAGTTGCTCTAAAAACAAAGCCTATGAAGACTCACTCTTCTTGTACTTAAATCGACATTGTGCCTTTTGTATTCAATCCCGATGCAGTTTCAGTGTTTCATGATCAACGTGAAGGTCCAAGGGATACAGTTAACCTGCACTGGTGCATCGGAATCTAATACTGGTCTCCCAGGAGCCGTTGAAAGCACAAACTCATACAAGATTCACTCTTCTTGTACTTAAGTCAGCATTGTGCCTTTTGTATTCAATCACGATGCTATTACTGTTTTTCATGGTCAATGTGAAGGTCCAAGGGATACAGTAAACCAGCACTGGTGCATCGGAATCTAATACTGGTCTCCCAGGAACCGCTCAAACCACAAACACTTAGAAGATTCTCTCATCTTGTACCTAGGTCGGCATTATGCTTTTGTATTCAATCCCGATGCAATTTCTGTGTTTCATGTTCAATGTGAAGGTCCAAGGGATACAGTAAGCCTGCACTGGTGCATCGGAATGTAACACTGGTCTCCCAGGAGCCGCTCAAAGTACAACCTCTTACAAGATTCACTCTTCTTGAACTTACGTCGGCATTGTGCCTTTTGTATTCAATCCCGACTTAATTTCTGTGATTCATGGTCAATGCGAAGGTACAAAGGATACAGTAAACCTGCACTGGTCCATCGGAATCTAATACTGGTCTCCCATGAGCCTCTCAAATCACAAACCCTTAGAAGATTCACTCTTCCTGTACTTAAGCGGGCATTGTGCATATTGTATTCAATCCCGATGCAATTTCTGTGCTTCATGGTCAATGTGAAGGTCCAAGGGATACAGTAAACCAGCACTGGTGCATCGGAATCTAATACTGGTTTCCCAGGAGCCGCTCAAACACTAAGTCTTATATTATTCACTCTACTCATACTTAAGTCGGCATTGGGCTTTTTGTATTTAGTTCCGATGCAATTTGTGTGTTTCATGGTCCATGTGAAAGTCCAAGGGATTTAGTGAACCTGCACTGGTGCATCGGAATCTAATACTGGTCGCCCAGGAGCCGCTCAAATCACAAACCCTTAGAAGATTCTCTCATCTTGTACTAAAGTCGGAATTGTGCCTTTTGTATTCATTCCTGATGCCATTTCTGTATTTCATGGTCAATGTGAAGGTCCAAGGGAAACAGAAATCCTGCACCGGTGCATCGGAATTTAATACTGCTCTCCCAGGAGCCGCTCAAAGCACAAACTCATACAAAATTAACTCTTCTTGTTCATGAGTCGGCATAGTGCCTTTTGTTTTCAATCCCGACCCAATTTCTGTGTTTCATGGTCAACGTGAAGGTCCAAGGGATACAGTAAACGTGCACTAGTGCATCGGATTGTAACACTGGTCTCCAGGAGCAGCTCAAATTACAAACTCTTAGATTATTCACTCTTCTTGTACTTACGGCGGCATTGTGCCTTTTGTATTCACTCCCGACGCAATTTCTGTGTTTCATGGTCAATGTGAAGTTATAAACGATACAGTAAACCTGCACTGGTCCATCGGAATCTAATACTGGTCACCCAGGAGCCGCTCAAAAACAAACCATTAGAAGATTCAAACTTTGGATTCAATCCCGATGCAATTTCTGTGTTTCATTGTCTATTTGAAGTTGCAAGGGAAACAGTTAACCTGCACTAGTGCATCGGATTCTAATACTGGTCTCCCAGGAGCCGCTCTAAGAACAAACCCTAAGAAGATTCACTCTTCTTGTACTTAAGTAGGCATTATGCGTTTTGTATTCAATCCCGATGCGATTTCTGTGTTTCATGATCAATGTGAAGGTACAAGGGATACAGTAAACCTGCACTGGTCCATCGGAATCTAATACTGGTCTCCCATGAGCCACTCAACACACAAACCCTTAGAAGATTCACTCTTCCTGTACTTAAGCGGGCATTGTGCCTTTTGTATTCACTCCCGACGCAATTTCTGTGTTTCATGGTCAATGTGAAGGTATAAACGATACAGTAAACCTGCACTGGTCCATCGGAATCTAATACTGGTCTCCCAGGAGCCGCTCAAAGCACAAACCCATAGAAGATTCACTCTTCTTCCACTTAAGTCGGCATTGTGCCTTTGGTAATGAAACCTGATTCAATGTCTGTGTTTAATTGTCCATGGGAAGGTCCAAGGGATACGGTAAACCTGCACAAGTGCATCAGAATGTAACACTGGTCACCCAGGAGCCGCTCAAAGTACAAACTCTTAGGAGATCCACTCTTCTTATACTTACTACGGCATTGTGCCTTTTGTATTCAATCCCGACGCATTTTCTGTGCTTCATTGTTAATGTGCAGGTACAAAGGATACAGTAATCGTGCTCTGGTCCATCGGAATCTAATACTGGTCTCCCAAGAGCCGCTCAAAACACAAACCCTTAGAAGATTCACTCTTCTTGTACTTAAGCTTGCATTGTGCATTTTGTATTCAATCCCCATGCAATTTCTACGTTTCATGGTCAATTTGAAGTTCCAAGGGATACAGTACACCTGCACTGGTGCATCGGATTCTAATACTTGTCTCCCAGGAGCCGCTCAAAGCACAAAATCTTATAAGATTCACTCTTCCTGTACATAAGCTGGCATTGTGCTTTACGTATTCGATCCCGATGCAATTTCTGTGTTTCATGGTCAATGTGAAGGTCCTAGGGACACAGTAAACCTGCACTGGTGCATCGGAATCTAATACTGGTCTCCCAGGAGCCGATCAAACACTAACTCTTATGATATACACTCTACTCGTACCTAAGTTAGCATTGTGCTTTATGTATTCAATGCCGATGCAATTTGTGTCTTTCATGGTCCATGTGAGGGTCCAAGGGATACAGCGAACCTGCACTGGTGCATCAGAATCTAATACTGGTCTCCCAGGGGCCGCTCTAAGAACAAACCCTAAGAAGATTCACTCTTCTTATACTTAGGTTGGCATTAGGCCTTTTGTCTTCAATCCCTATGCGATTTCTGTGTTTCATGATCAATGTGAAGGTCCAAGGGATACAGTAAACCTGCACTGGTCCATCGAAATCTATTGCTGGTCACCCAGGGGCCGCTCAAAGTACAAACTCTTGGAAGATCCACTCGTCTTGTACTTACGTCGGGATAGTGCCTTTTGTATTGAATCCCTACGCAATTTCTGTGTTTCATGATCAATGTGCAGGTCCAAGGGATATAGTAAACCTGCACTAGTGAATCGGAATGTGACACTGGTCTCCCAGAAGCCGCTCAAAGTACAAACTCTTAGAAGATTCACGCTTCTTGTACTTACGTCGGCAATGTGCTTTTTGTATTCAACCCCCAAGCAATTTCTGTGTTTCATGGTCAATGTTAAGGTCCAAGGGATACAGTAAACCAGCACTGGTGTCTCGGAATCCAACACTGGTCTCCCAGGAGCCGCTCAAAGCACAAACCAATAGAAGTTTCACTCTTCTTCCACTTAAGTCAGCATTCTGCCATTGGTAATGAATCCTGATTCAATGTCTGTGTTTCATGGTCAATGGGAAGGTCCACGGGATACAGCAAACCTGCACAAGTGCATCGGAATGTAACACTGGTCACCCAGGAGCCGCTCAAAGTACAAACTCTTAGAAGATGCACTCTTATTGCACTTACTACGGCATAGTGCATTTTGTATTCAATCCCGACGCAATTTCTGTGTTTCATGGTCAATGTGAAGGTACAAAGGATACAGTAATCCTGAACTGGTCCATCGGAATCTAATACTGGTCTCCCAGGAGACGCTCAAAACACAAACCCTTAGAAGATACACTCTTCTTGTACTTAAGCTTGCATTGTGCATTTTGTATTCAATCCCGATGCAATTTCTGTGTTTCATGGTCAATTTGAAGGTCAAAGGGATATAGTACACCTGCACCGGTGCATCGGATTCTAATACTGGTCTCCCAGGAGTTGCTCTAAAAACAAAGCCTATGAAGACTCACTCTTCTTGTACTTAAATCGACATTGTGCCTTTTGTATTCAATCCCGATGCAGTTTCAGTGTTTCATGATCAATGTGAAGGTCCAAGGGATACAGTAAACCTGCACTGGTGCATCGGAATCTAATACTGGTCTCCCAGGAGCCGTTGAAAGCACAAACTCATACAAGATTCACTCTTCTTGTACTTAAGTCAGCATTGTGCCTTTTGTATTCAATCACGATGCTATTACTGTTTTTCATGGTCAATGTGAAGGTCCAAGGGATACAGTAAACCAGCACTGGTGCATCGGAATCTAATACTGGTCTCCCAGGAACCGCTCAAACCACAAACACTTAGAAGATTCTCTCATCTTGTACCTAGGTCGGCATTATGCTTTTGTATTCAATCCCGATGCAATTTCTGTGTTTCATGTTCAATGTGAAGGTCCAAGGGATACAGTAAGCCTGCACTGGTGCATCGGAATGTAACACTGGTCTCCCAGGAGCCGCTCAAAGTACAAACTCTTACAAGATTCACTCTTCTTGAACTTACGTCGGCATTGTGCCTTTTGTATTCAATCCCGACTTAATTTCTGTGATTCATGGTCAATGCGAAGGTACAAAGGATACAGTAAACCTGCACTGGTCCATCGGAATCTAATACTGGTCAACCATGAGCCTCTCAAATCACAAACCCTTAGAAGATTCACTCTTCCTGTACTTAAGCGGGCATTGTGCATATTGTATTCAATCCCGATGCAATTTCTGTGCTTCATGGTCAATGTGAAGGTCCAAGGGATACAGTAAACCAGCACTGGTGCATCGGAATCTAATACTGGTTTCCCAGGAGCCGCTCAAACACTAAGTCTTATATTATTCACTCTACTCATACTTAAGTCGGCATTGGGCTTTTTGTATTTAGTTCCGATGCAATTTGTGTGTTTCATGGTCCATGTGAAAGTCCAAGGGATTTAGTGAACCTGCACTGGTGCATCGGAATCTAATACTGGTCGCCCAGGAGCCGCTCAAATCACAAACCCTTAGAAGATTCTCTCATCTTGTACTAAAGTCGGAATTGTGCCTTTTGTATTCATTCCTGATGCCATTTCTGTATTTCATGGTCAATGTGAAGGTCCAAGGGAAACAGAAATCCTGCACCGGTGCATCGGAATTTAATACTGCTCTCCCAGGAGCCTCTCAAAGCACAAACTCATACAAAATTAACTCTTCTTGTTCATGAGTCGGCATAGTGCCTTTTGTTTTCAATCCCGACGCAATTTCTGTGTTTCATGGTCAACGTGAAGGTCCAAGGGATACAGTAAACGTGCACTAGTGCATCGGATTGTAACACTGGTCTCCAGGAGCAGCTCAAATTACAAACTCTTAGATTATTCACTCTTCTTGTACTTACGGCTTCATTGTGCCTTTTGTATTCACTCCCGACGCAATTTCTGTGTTTCATGGTCAATGTGAAGTTATAAACGATACAGTAAACCTGCACTGGTCCATCGGAATCTAATACTGGTCACCCAGGAGCCGCTCAAAAACAAACCCTTAGAAGATTCAAACTTTGGATTCAATCCCGATGCAATTTCTGTGTTTCTTTGTCTATTTGAAGTTGCAAGGGAAACAGTACACCTGCACTAGTGCATCGGATTCTAATACTGGTCTCCCAGGAGCCGCTCTAAGAACAAACCCTAAGAAGATTCACTCTTCTTGTACTTAAGTAGGCATTATGCGTTTTGTATTCAATCCCGATGCGATTTCTGTGTTTCATGATCAATGTGAAGGTACAAGGGATACAGTAAACCTGCACTGGTCCATCGGAATCTAATACTGGTCTCCCATGAGCCACTCAACACACAAACCCTTAGAAGATTCACTCTTCCTGTACTTAAGCGGGCATTGTGCCTTTTGTATTCACTCCCGACGCAATTTCTGTGTTTCATGGTCAATGTGAAGGTATAAACGATACAGTAAACCTGCACTGGTCCATCGGAATCTAATACTGGTCTCCCAGGAGCCGCTCAAAGCACAAACCCATAGAAGATTCACTCTTCTTCCACTTAAGTCGGCATTGTGCCTTTGGTAATGAAACCTGATTCAATGTCTGTGTTTAATTCTCCATGGGAAGGTCCAAGGGATACGGTAAACCTGCACAAGTGCATCAGAATGTAACACTGGTCACCCAGGAGCCGCTCAAAGTACAAACTCTTAGGAGATCCACTCTTCTTATACTTACTACGGCATTGTGCCTTTTGTATTCAATCCCGACGCAATTTCTGTGCTTCATTGTTAATGTGCAGGTACAAAGGATACAGTAATCGTGCTCTGGTCCATCGGAATCTAATACTGGTCTCCCAAGAGCCGCTCAAAACACAAACCCTTAGAAGATTCACTCTTCTTGTACTTAAGCTTGCATTGTGCATTTTGTATTCAATCCCCATGCAATTTCTACGTTTCATGGTCAATTTGAAGTTCCAAGGGATACAGTACACCTGCACTGGTGCATCGGATTCTAATACTTGTCTCCCAGGAGCCGCTCAAAGCACAAAATCTTATAAGATTCACTCTTCCTGTACATAAGCTGGCATTGTGCTTTACGTATTCGATCCCGATGCAATTTCTGTGTTTCATGGTCAATGTGAAGGTCCTAGGGACACAGTAAACCTGCACTGGTGCATCGGAATCTAATACTGGTCTCCCAGGAGCCGATCAAACACTAACTCTTATGATATACACTCTACTCGTACCTAAGTTAGCATTGTGCTTTATGTATTCAATGCCGATGCAATTTGTGTCTTTCATGGTCCATGTGATTGTCCAAGGGATACAGCTAACCTGCACTGGTGCATCAGAATCTAATACTGGTCTCCCAGGGGCCGCTCTAAGAACAAACCCTAAGAAGATTCACTCTTCTTATACTTAGGTTGGCATTAGGCCTTTTGTCTTCAATCCCTATGCGATTTCTGTGTTTCATGATCAATGTGAAGGTCCAAGGGATACAGTAAACCTGCACTGGTCCATCGAAATCTATTGCTGGTCACCCAGGGGCCGCTCAAAGTACAAACTCTTGGAAGATCCACTCGTCTTGTACTTACGTCGGGATAGTGCCTTTTGTATTGAATCCCTACGCAATTTCTGTGTTTCATGATCAATGTGCAGGTCCAAGGGATATAGTAAACCTGCACTAGTGAATCGGAATGTGACACTGGTCTCCCAGAAGCCGCTCAAAGTACAAACTCTTAGAAGATTCACGCTTCTTGTACTTACGTCGGCAATGTGCTTTTTGTATTCAACCCCCAAGCAATTTCTGTGTTTCATGGTCAATGTTAAGGTCCAAGGGATACAGTAAACCAGCACTGGTGTCTCGGAATCCAACACTGGTCTCCCAGGAGCCGCTCAAAGCACAAACCAATAGAAGTTTCACTCTTCTTCCACTTAAGTCAGCATTCTGCCATTGGTAATGAATCCTGATTCAATGTCTGTGTTTCATGGTCAATGGGAAGGTCCACGGGATACAGCAAACCTGCACAAGTGCATCGGAATGTAACACTGGTCACCCAGGAGCCGCTCAAAGTACAAACTCTTAGAAGATGCACTCTTATTGCACTTACTACGGCATAGTGCATTTTGTATTCAATCCCGACGCAATTTCTGTGTTTCATGGTCAATGTGAAGGTACAAAGGATACAGTAATCCTGAACTGGTCCATCGGAATCTAATACTGGTCTCCCAGGAGACGCTCAAAACACAAACCCTTAGAAGATACACTCTTCTTGTACTTAAGCTTGCATTGTGCATTTTGTATTCAATCCCGATGCAATTTCTGTGTTTCATGGTCAATTTGAAGGTCAAAGGGATATAGTACACCTGCACCGGTGCATCGGATTCTAATACTGGTCTCCCAGGAGTTGCTCTAAAAACAAAGCCTATGAAGACTCACTCTTCTTGTACTTAAATCGACATTGTGCCTTTTGTATTCAATCCCGATGCAGTTTCAGTGTTTCATGATCAATGTGAAGGTCCAAGGGATACAGTAAACCTGCACTGGTGCATCGGAATCTAATACTGGTCTCCCAGGAGCCGTTGAAAGCACAAACTCATACAAGATTCACTCTTCTTGTACTTAAGTCAGCATTGTGCCATTTGTATTCAATCACGATGCTATTACTGTTTTTCATGGTCAATGTGAAGGTCCAAGGGATACAGTAAACCAGCACTGGTGCATTGGAATCTAATACTGGTCTCCCAGGAACCGCTCAAACCACAAACACTTAGAAGATTCTCTCATCTTGTACCTAGGTCGGCATTATGCTTTTGTATTCAATCCCGATGCAATTTCTGTGTTTCATGTTCAATGTGAAGGTCCAAGGGATACAGTAAGCCTGCACTGGTGCATCGGAATCTAATACTGCTCTCCCAGGAGCCGTTCAAAGCACAAACTCTTAGAAGATTCACTCTTCTTGTACTAATGTCGGCATTGTGCGTTTTGTGTTCAATCCCGTTGCAATATCTGTGTTTCATGATCAATGTGAAGGTACAAGGGATACAGTAAACCTGCACTGGTGCATCGGAATCTAATACTGGTCTCCCAGGAGCCGCTCAAAGCACAAAGTCTTAGAAGATTCACTCTTCCTGTACATAAGTAGGCATTGTCCCTTATGTATTGGATCCCAAAGCAATTTCTGTGTTTCGTGGTCAATGTGAAGGTCCTAGTGATACAGTAAACCAGCACTGGTGCATTGGAATCTAATACAGGTCTACCAGGAGCCGCTCAAACACTAACTCTTATAATAATCACTCTACTTGTACTTAAGACGGCATTGTTCCTTTTGTATTCAATCCCGATGCAATTTGTGTGTTTCATGGTCCCTCTGAAGGTCCTAGGGATACAGAAAACCTGCACTGGTGCATCGGAATCTAATACTGGTTTCCCAGGAGCAGCTCAAAGCACAAACTCTTGGAAGATTCACTCCTCTTTTACTTAAGTAGGATTTGTGCCTTTTGTATTCAGTCCCGATGCAATTTCTGTGTTTCATGGTCAATGTGAGGGACAAAGGGATAAAGTAAACCTGCACTGGTGCATCGGAATCTAATACTGGTCTCCCAGGAGCCGTTCAAAACACAAACGCTTAGAAGACTCACTCTTCTTGTACTTAAGTCGTCATTGTGCGTTTTACATCAATCCCGAAGCAATTTCAGTGATTCCTGGTCAACGTGAAAGCCCAAGGGATACAGTAACCGTGCACTGGTGCATCGGAATCTAATACTGCTCTCCCAGTAGCCGCTCAAAGCACAAACTCTTGGAAGATTCTCTCTTCTTGTACTTCCGTCGGCATAGTGCCTTTTGTATTCAATCCCGACGCAATTTCTGTGTTTCATGGTCAACGTGAAGGTCCAAGGGATACAGTAAACCTGCACTAGTGCATCGGAATGTAACACTGGTCTCCCAGGAGCCGCTCAAATTACAAACTCTTAGATGATTCACTCTTCTTGTACTTATGGCGCCATTGTGCCTTTTGTATTCAATCCCGACGCAATTTCTGTGTTTCATGGTCAATGTGAAGGTACAAAGGATACAGTAAAGCTGCACTGGTCCATCGGAATCTGATACTGGTCTCCCAGGAGCCGCTCAAAGCACAAACCCTTAGAACACTCACTCTTCCTGTACATAAGCCGGCATTGTGCCTTATGTATCCAATCCCGATGCAATTGCTGTGTTTCATGGTCAATGTGAAGGTCCAAGTGATACAGTAAACCAGTACTGGTACACTGGAATCTAATACTGGTCTACCAGGTGCCGCTGAAACACAAACGCTTATAATATTCACTCTACTTGTACTTAAGTCGGCATTGTTCCTTTTGTATTCTATCCCGATGCAATTTGTGTGTTTCATGGTCCATGTGAAGCTCCAAGGGATACAGAAAACCTGCCCTGGTGCATCGGAATCTAATACTGGTCTGCCAGGAGCAGCTCAAAGCACAAACTCTAGGAAGATTGACTCCTCTTTTACTTAAGTCGGCATTGTGCCTTTTGTATTCAATCACGATGCAATTTCTGTGTTTCATGGTCAATATGAAGGTCCAAGGGATACAGTAAACCAGCACTGGTGCATCGGAATCAAATACTGGACTCCTAGGAGCCGCTCAAACACTAAGTCTTATAATATTCACTCTACTCATACTTAAGTCGGCATTGTGCTTTTTGTATTCAGTCGCGATGCAATTTGTTTGTTTCATGGTCCATCTGAAGTTCCAAGGGATACAGTGAACCTGCACTGGTGCATCGGAATCTAATACTGGTCGCCCAGGAGCCGCTCAAAGCACAAGCCCTTAGAAAATTCTCTCATCTTGTACTTAAGTCGGCATTGTGCCTTTTGTATTCATTCGCGATGCCTATTTCTGTGTTTCATTATCAATGTGAAGGTCCAAGAGATACAGTAAACCTGCACTGGTGCATCGGAATATAATACTGCTCTCCCAGGAGCCGCTCAAAGCACAAACTCTTAGAAGATTCACTCTTCTTGTACTTAAGTCGGCATTGTGCCTTTTGTATTCAATCCCAATGCAATTTCTGTGTTTCATGGCCAATGTGAAGGTCCAAGGGATACAGTAAACCTGCACTAGTGCATAGGAATCTAACACTGGTCTCCCAGGAGCCACTCAAAGCACAACCCTTAGACGATTCACTCTTCTTGTACTTAAGTCGGCATAATGCCTTTTGTATTCAATCCCAACGCATTTACTGTGTTTCATGGTCAACGTGAAGGTCCAAGGGATACAGTTAACCTGCACTAGTGCATCGGATTGTAACACTGGTCTCCCAGGAGCCGCTTAAATTACAAACTCTTAGGTGATTCACTCTTCTTGTATTTACGGCGGCATTGTGCCTTTTGTATTCAATCCCGACGCAATTTCTATGTTTCATGGTCAATGTGAGGGTACAAAGGATACAGTAAACCTGCACTGGTCCATTGGAATCTAATACTGGTCTCTCAGGAGCCGCTCATAACCCAAACCCTTAGAAGATTCACTCTTTGGATTCAACCACGATGCAATATCTGTGTTTCGTGGTCTATTTGAAGTTATAAGGGATACAGTACACCTGCACTAGTGCATCGGAATCTAATACTGGTCTCTCAGGAGCCGCTTCAAGAACAAACCCTTAGAATATACACTCTTCTTGTACTTATGTTGGCATTAGGCCTTTTGTATTCAATCCCGATGCGATTTGTGTGTTTCATGGTCCATGTGAAGGTCCAAGTGATACAGTAAACCTGCACTGGTGCATTGGAATCTAATACAGGTCTACCAGGAGCCGCTCAAACACTAACTCTTATAATATTCACTCTACTTGTACTTTAGACGGCATTGTTCCTTTTGTACTCAATCCCGATGCAATTTGTGTGTTTCATGGTCCATGTGAAGGTCCAAGGGATACAGAAAACCTGCACTGGTGCATCGGAATCTAATACTGGTTTGCCAGGAGCAGCTCAAAGCACAAACTCTTGGAAGATTGACTCCTCTTTTACTTAAGTAGGCTTTGTGCCTTTTGTATTCAGGCCCGATGCAATTTCTGTGTTTCATGGTCAATGTGAAGGACCAAGGGATAAAGTAAACCTGCACTGGTGCATCGGAATTTAATACTGGCCTCCCAGGAGCCGCTCAAAACACAAACCCTTAGACGATTCACTCTTCTTGTACTTATGGCGGCATTGTGCCTTTTGTATTCAATCCCGACGCAATTTCTGTGTTTCATGGTCAATGTGAAGGTACAAAGGATACAGTAAAGCTGCACTGGTCCATCGGAATCTACTACTGGTCTCCCAGGAGCCGCTCAAAGCACAAACCCTTAGAAGATTCACTCTTCCTGTACATAAGCCGGCATTGTGCCCTATGTATCCAATCCCGATGCAATTGCTGTGTTTCATGGTCAATGTGAAGGTCCAAGTGTTACAGTAAACCAGCACTGGTACATTGGAATCAAATACTGGTCTACCAGGTGCCGCTCAAACACAAACACTTATAATATTCACTCTACTTGTACTTAAGTCGGCATTGTTCCTTTTGTATTCAATCCCGATGCAATTTGTGTGTTTCATGGTCCATGTGAAGCTCCAAGGGATACAGAAAACCTGCACTGGTGCATCGGAATCTAATACTGGTCTGCCAGGGGCAGCTCAAAGCACAAACCCTAGGAAGATTGACTCCTCTTTTACTTAAGTCGGCATTGTGCCTTTTGTATTCAATCACGATGCAATTTCTGTGTTTCATGGTCAATGTGAAGGTCCAAGGGATACAGTAAACCAGCACTGGTGCATCGGAATCAAATACTGGTCTTCCAGGAGCCGCTCAAACACTAAGTCTTATAATATTCACTCTACTCATACTTTAGTCGGCATTGTGCTTTTTGTATTCAATCGCGATGCAATTTGTATGTTTCATGGTCCATCTGAAGTTCCAAGGGATACAGTGAACCTGCACTGGTGCATCGGAATCTAATACTGGTCGCCCAGGAGCCGCTCAAAGCACAAACTCTTAGAAGATTCTCTCATCTTGTACTTAAGTCGGCATTGTGCCTTTTGTATTCATTCGCGATGCCTATTTCTGTGTTTCATTATCAATGTGAAGGTCCAAGGGATACAGTAAACCTGCACTGGTGCATCGGAATATAAGCTGCTTTCCCAGGAGCCGCTCAAAGCACAAACTTTTAGAAGATTCACTCTTCTTGTACTTAAGTCGGCATTGTGCCTTTTGAATTCAATCCCAATGCAATTTCTGTGTTTCATGGCCAATCTGAAGGGCCAAGGGATACAGTAAACCTGCACTAGTGCATAGGAATCTAACACTGGTATCCCAGGAGCCGCTCAAAGTACAGAGTCTTAAAAGATCCACTCTTCTTGTACTTACGTCGGCATAGTGCCTTTTGTATTCAATCCCCGCGCAATTTCTGTGTTTCATGGTCAAAGTGAAGGTCCAAGGGATACAGTAAACTAGCACTAGTGCATCGGAATGTAACACTAGTCTCCCAGGAGCCGTTCAAAATACAAATCCTTAGAAGAATCACTCTTCTTGTACTTAAGCTGTCATTGTGCATTTAGTATTCAATCCCGATGCAATTTCTGTGTTTCATGGTCAATTTGAAGTTCCAATGGATACAGTAAACCTGCACTGGTGTCTCGGAATCTAATACTGGTCTCCTTGGAGCCACTCTAAGAACAAACCCTATGTAACAATTGTGTTACTGAATGTGACACTTCTGTCACTCAGTGTAACTGGTTTTTCTCTTTTGATGCTGTCAATTGTCAGGATGAGCATTCTAAAGCATTCTGTCAGGGTGAATATATTAAATAATTAACTTTTCTCTCTTAACAACATATGGGCAGGGTGGGTTCTTCCTTGGCTCGGGTGTGAGGTCGAATGTAATATCATATTTACATAAGATAACTTTTATTGAAGATTTGTACAACTGTATCTAACGGGATGTTCTGGTTCGGAGAGCGGCAGCTGTGTCGTTGTGGAGTCTTCTGCTGAGGCAGCGGCGGCGGTGGAGGCGGCGGCGGCGTCTGATTACGCGTAGCGGTGTGTATCTCGTGTCGCCGTCTCGCCCAGCTGACTGGAGACACGCAGCGCGAGGTGGCCGGTTTAACTATTGCGAGCGAAGTCGTGCATCGGATGACACCTTGGGTGTGGCGTCCCAGTGTTTCTCTTCTCTAAGCGGCCGCGTGTGTTGTGCGTCGACCAGCGGAGCGGCGCTGTGGGGCAAGGCCAGTGTCCCGAACTCGAACCACGGACTCCCGCTTGCCAGTCTTCGGCTGTCAGGTCTTCATCCCAGCTCACAGGTGACTGCTGAGGTGAGGCCGTCTCCTTCCCGTCCTCACGAGTCACCCGGGTACGTAAAAATCAGACTTCAAATACCTTTTATCTTCTGTCTTCTGGCGCCGCGGCTGCTGCTTGCTATTCCATTACAGCGGCGGACTTGGTGCGTCTGTGCATGAAGCAGTCTCTTCTTGCATGACGGTCTTCAGCACCGAAACTGACTGAAAACTACTGCTACTCTTCTTTTCTTCCTTCGTCTCTGGTCTTCGTCTCCGTCCCCGTCTCCGTCTTCGTCTTCGTCCCCGTCTTCATCTGTCTTCATCTGTCGGGCCCACCGCGTCTCGCCTATTTTTTTCACTTCAGTTCACTGGAGGTGAACGACTTCACGGCCATTGCCTCTTCTGTCACGTTGAAAAGCTTCTCGAAGAATCTTCTTGACCTCGGTCATTGGCTCTTGGAATGTAGGCGGGGGCCTCTGATCGCATGTGACGACTGAGAAACACGTGAGCCGGTCATTGCCTCTTGCGTCACGTTGAAAAGCTTCTCGAAGAATCTTCTTAACGTCGGTCATTGGCTCTTGGAATGTAGGCGAGGGCCTTTGCTCACATGCGACAACTGAGAAACACGTGAGCCGGTCGGGCGATGCCCTGACGGCTGAATCGACAGCGCCCGCTTATGTGGAACTTGCTGACTTCACGGTCATTGTCTCTTCTGTTCTGCCCGCTGAATGCCAGTATGTAACTCTCTAAACTAAACCACGTTTTTCATTTATATTCTAATTTCTAGTTCACTTTGATTTCACTAATTTATTTACCTAAGTACCACTCAACATTCCTCCACCCTTCGGAGAAATTCGCCCTCGAATTTACCACTCAACATTCCTCCACTCTTCACACGGAAAAAGCACAAGCACTGAAAACTCTCGACTTAGAAGATTACACACGCTTCACATGAAGTATGTGGAAAATACCTTATCACTTTACAAAAGCACTGTACGGTCATGAATCACATAGTTCTTACATAAATGGTTGTAATAAGTGTAACAAATCTTGATGACAATGAATAAACAAAAAATAGATTTTGCACTTAGAAAATTACAGAGCAACAGCTGTTTAATCTACCCTATACTAATGCAAGAATATCTATTCTACAGTATTGTTTATGTTAACAAGAGACTCTTTAATAAAGAATGAAGTACAATAAACAAAATTAATACACTAATGCTCAAAAGTAACTACTGAAGTACACCAAGTAAGAGTGTGGTATCCAGTTAACAGGGATTTGATGAAGCGGTATATTATTATTTGGCTTATTTTTTCGTCTTAAATAAAAGAAAACTGTACAAAGCAGAAACACCAACACAAAGGTTCCAGATATACCCGTTCCTAGCATTATAATTTTAGTTTTGCGTATACCTTGTAATTTTAAGACATGTTGCATCATAACTTTGGCATCAATTTTGCCTTGCTGTGAGTTTTTGAACATATCTAATGACTTCAGAAGGGAACTTTCAAGGGAGTCATTGAGGTAGGATAGGTTTTGTGTAGGAAATGCTTGCATGGCGTTTTCTGAAAAAAGCAAACAACATGGTTAGGAACCTACCAACCTAGTAAAAACAAAAACAAAGAAAAGAAGGAATACATTGTTAACTACAAGATCTACATGTTTCTACGTTCAAGACCATTATCATGTATTAATTATTCACATTTGTATATTATCCACAGTCTACTAAGATTCAACTAGGACATTCGCACCCTTGATCGAAGATTGTATGGTACCAAGTCTGTATGTTGTGCTGGCGTGGCCACTATTTGTCCTTTACGGGAACTTCCTCCACCCTTCGGAAAAGCAGACACTATTGTTGAAGGAATTACATCTGGAGCGCCCTTAAAAGGTTTTAAACGACTTGCATGGACAATGGTAGTTCGGGTGGGCAGTTGCAATTTAACGTTGACTGGTGACGTGATCTCAATAATTTGATAAGGACCTCTGTAGTTTGTTACAAATTTCTTCGTTTTTCCTTTCGCTATATAAGGAGTTGAAAGCATAACCCACTGACCGATTTTGTAATTTGGATATTTAGCTTGGGTATTACCTAATCTTTCCTGTCGTTCCAAAGCCTTTGTATTAGATTTTTGAACCTTTTTCCATACATCCTTCATCATTCGACTGAAATCTCTCACTGTTTCTCCGACTCTTCCGTTTTTCTGCCTGATTACATCAAAACGGGACGGCATTTTTCTCCCATAGACCAGTTCATAAGGTGACATGCCAGTTGCTTCATGCATTTTGGCGTTGTATACCGACACGATTATTGGTAAATACGTATCCCAATTAGAATGTTGTTCGTTAATATAATAACTAAGCATCTTGCCAATTGTCCGATGAACTCTTTCTGCGCGCCCGTTGCACTGAGGGTGTAATGGAGTTGGGCAAAATGCGTATTTTTAATAAGTGGCATAGCTGTTTCATTAATTCAGACATAAAATTAGATCCCTGATCTGTGATAATAGCTTCAGGTACGCCAAATTTAAGTATCCAGTTGTTAACTAAAGCTTGGGCAACTGTATTTGCTTGCTGATCTGGGAGACTCACCATAGCTAGATAGCGTGAAAAGTGATCGATAAGTGTAAGAACATACTTATTACCAGCAGGTGTTTTATGAAATGGCCCGTAGAGATCCAGTCCACAGATTTGAAACGGACATGAAGCCTCGGGGAGCCTCTGTAAGGGTATTTTTGAACGAGAAAGTTCAGCTCGTTGTGCGTACGCAATGCAATTACGAACGTACTGCGCAACTTCCTGCTTTCTGGTTTGCCACCAAAATCGCTCTGCTACACGTCTTTCGGTTGTCCGCTGTCCACCGTGTCCTGCAAGGATATGATCGTGGGCCTCTGCCATTATTTCTTGTCTAAGGTGTTGGGGAACAACAATTCGCGGTCCCAGTTTTGTTTTACGGCATAATACACCATCTTCAAAGCAAAATTGTTTTTGAGTTGCGTATTTTTTACATTCTGTATCCTCATCTTGTGCCTTTCTCCAGTCCTCAGTACCTCGGCCCGTTGCTTCCAAAAGTGCTATTTTCCGACTTAGGCAATCTGCATTCGTGTGTTTTTTGCCTGGTTTATGGATAACTTCGAAATCCATTTCGGAAAGACATAGGGCCCAACGGGTAAGACGACTAGATGGATCCTTTAATCCAAGCAACCATTTTAAAGCTGCGTGGTCTGTAACGACCTTGAATTTCCTACCATACAAGTAGCATTTCAAGTATTTGATACCATAAATAACACTTAACAATTCTTTCTCCGTTGTGGAATAATTTCTTTCTGCCGTTGTTAGTTGTCTCGAAGCGTAGGCTATGGGGTGTTCCGTGCCATTAATATTCTGACTCAAAACAACTCCTACCGAATGACCACTTGCGTCACAGGATAAAATAAATTCTTTGTTATAATCTGGATAGGCTAAAACTGGACTGTGTGTTAACTTATCTTTAAGGGTTTGAAATGCTGATTCACAATCTTCAGACCTATGAAATTTTGCACCCTTTTTCAATAATTGGGTTAAGGGTCGGGCAATTTCAGCAAAATTTTGAACATATTTTCGGTAATACGATGCGAGACCAATGAAACTTTGTACCTCCTTAACGCGTTGTGGTGTTGGGAAGTCCTTAACTGCCGAAATTAATCGAGGATCTGTTTTAATTCCTTTTTCACTAATGACATGCCCTAGGTATGTAACCTCTGTCAATGCAAAAGTACATTTTTCCATATTTAATGTTAATTTAGCTTTTCTAAGTCTCTGAAAAGCATTACGCAGACGCACAGCATGTTCATTAATATCTCTGGAGAATACAATAATGTCGTCTAGATATACACAACATTGCTGAGTTTTGAGTCCTCGCAATACTCCATCGAGTAGTCTTTGAAAAGTTGCTGGTGCATTTTTCAAACCGAAAGGCATTCTTTTAAAATGCCAGTGGCCTCCAGGGGTAGAAAATGCTGTTTTATGCCTATCTTCAGGAGCAACTTCCAATTGATGATATCCGCTACGTAAATCGATTGTTGAAAAGTATTTACTGTTACCCAAACTGTCAATGATATCTGTAATGTTTGGAAGAGGATAAACATTTGAGATAGTCTGTTTGTTAAGGTGTCTTTAGTCACAACAAAATCTATATCGTTTCGTACCGTCGGGAGACTTCTTTGGAATAATTACAATATTTGAATTATAAGGCGAATCAGAATATTCTATAATTCCATCTTTTAGATGCTGTTCCAAAAATTCATCCAGTACTGGCTGTAAGTGATGCGGAACTCTCTCTATAAGGCTTCCTATAAACTTGGGGGCTATTTCCTGTTGGGATCTTATGCTGTGTGATGTCTGTTGCTGGCAATGGACCTTCTGCATTAAATAAATCTTGGAACTCAACTAAAACTGCTTCTATCGTGTCTCTATCCTTTCCTTTCAAATGCTCAATCTTCTGGCGCAATGCGGTTTTATAGGCGTCTGGTTTCTGACCATCATTAATATCTGACCAAATGAAATCTTCTTCTTCAAAAGTACAGACTGTAGCTACTAATATTCCCTTATGCAACTCTTTGTCCTCCACTCCGAAATTGTCAATATCTACCGGTACTTTTCTTTCTCCCTTAAGTATTCATTCTTCATTTTGTATTAAATTCCGATACAATTTCTGTGTTTCATGGTCAATGTGAAGGTCCAAGGGATACAGTAAACCTGCACTGATGCATCGGAATCTAATACTGGTCTCCCAGAAGCCGCACAAGGCACTAACTCTTAGAAGATTAACTCTTCTTGCACTTAAGCATGCAGTCTGCCTTTTGTATTCTTTCCCGATGCAATTTCTGTGTTCTTGGTCAATGTGAAGGTCCAAGGAACACTGTAACCCTGCAGTGATGCATCGGAATCTGATACTGGTTTCCCAGGAGAAGCTCAAAGCACCAACTCTTAGAAGATTCAATCTTCTTGCACTTAAGTCGGCATTGCGCCTTTTGTATTTAATACCGATGTAATTTCTGTGTTTCATGGTCAATGTGAAACTCCAAGGGTAACAGTAAACCTGCACTGGTGCATCGGAATCTAATACTGGTCTCCCTGAGGCCGCATGAACACTAACTCTTAAAAGATACACTCTTCTTGTACTTAAGTAGCCATTCTCCCTTTTGTATTCAATCCCGATACAATTTCTGTGGTTCATGGTCAATGTGAAGGTCCAAGGGATATAGCAAACCTGCACCGGTGCATCGGAATCTAATACTGGTATCCCAGGAGCCGTTCAAAGCACAAACTCTTATAAGATTCACTCTTCTTGTACTTAAGCCCGCATTGTTCTTTTGTATTGAATTCCGATGCAATTTCTGTGTTTCATGGCCAATGTGAAGGTTCAAGGGATGCAGTAAACCTGCACTGGTAGATCGGAATCTAATACTGGTCTCCCAGGAGCCGCTCAAAGCACAAATTCTTAGAAGATTCACTCTTCTTCTAGGTAAGTCCGCATTGTGCTTTTTGTATTCAATCTCGATGCAATTTCTGTGTTTCGTGGTCAATGTGAAGGTCCAAGGGTTACAGTAAACCTGCAATGGAGCATCGGAATCTAATACTTGTTTCCCAGGAGCCCCTCAAAGCACTGACTCTTAGAAGATTCACTCTTCTTGTACTTAAGTATGCATTCTGACTTTTGTATTCAATCCTGATGCAATTTCTATGTTTCATGGTCAATGCGAAAGTCCAAGGGATACAGTAAACCTTCACCGGTACATCGGAACCTAATACTGGTCTCCCAGTAGCCGCTCAAAGCACAAACTCTCAGAACATTCACTCCTCCTCTACTTAAGTCGGCATTGTGCTTTTATATTCAATTACGATGCAATTTCTGTGTTTCATTGTCAATGTGAAGGTCCAAGGTATACAGTAAACCTGCACTGGTGCATCCAAATCTGAAACTGGCCTCCCAGGAGCCGCACAAAGCACAAAATCTTAGAAGATTCACCCTTCTTGTATTTAAACCGCCATTGTGCCTTTTGTAATCAATCCCGATGCCATTTCTGTGTTTCGTGGTCAATGTGAAGGTCCAAGAGTAACAGTAAACTTGCACTGGTGGATCGGAATCTAATTCTGGTCTCCCAGGAGCCACACAAATCACAAACTCTTAGAAGATTTATTCTTCTTGTAGTTAAGTCGGCATTGTGCCTTTTGTATTCAATTCCGATGCAATTTCTGTGCTTCATGGTCTATGTGAAGGTCCAAGGGTTACAGTAAACCTCCACTGGTGCATCGGAATCTAATTATAGGCTCCCAGGAGCCGCTTATAACACAAACTCTTAGAAGACTCACTCTTCTTGCACTTAAGTCGGCATTGTGCTTTTTGTATTCAATCCCGATGAAATTTCAGTCTTTCGTGGCCAATATGGAGGTCCAAGGGATGCAGTAAACTTGCACTGGTGCATCGGAATGTAATACTGGTCCCCAGGAGCCGCTCATAGCACACAGTCTTAGAAGATTCACTCTTCTTGTACTTAAGTCGCCATTGTGCATTTGCTAATCAATCCCGATGCAATTTCTGTGTTTCATGGTCAATGTGAAGGTTCAAGGGATACAGTAAACCTGCACTGGTGCATTGGAATCTAATACTGGTCTCCCAGGAGCCGCTCAAAGCACTAACTCTTAGAAGATCCAATCTTCTTGTACTTAAGTCGGCATTGTGGCTTTTGTATTCAATCCCGATGCAATTTCTGTGTTTCATGGTCAATGTGAAGGTCCAAAGGGATACAGTAAACCTGCACTGATGCATCGGAATCTAATACAGGTTTTCCAGGAGCCTTTCAAAGCACAAACTCTTAGAGGATCACTCATCTTGTACTTAAGTCTGCATTGACATTTTGTATTCAATCCCGATGCCATTTCTGTGTTTCATGATCAATGTGAAGGTTCAAGGGATACAGTTAAGCTGCACTGGTGCATTGGAATCTAATACTGGTCTCCCAGGAGACGCTCAAATCACTAACTCTTAGAAGATTCAATCTTCTTGTACTTAAGTCGGCATTGTGCCTTTTGTATTCAATCCCGATGCAATTTCTGTGTTTCATGGTCAATGTGAAGGTCCAAGTGTTACAGTAACCCTACACTGGTGCATGGGAATCTAATACTGGTCTCCCAGATCCGCACAAGTCACTAACTCTTAGAAGATTAACTCTTCTTGCACTTAAGTATGTATTCTGCATTTTGTATTCTATCCCGATGCAATTACTGTGTTCGTGGTCAATTTGAAGGTCCAAGGAATACTGTAAACCTGCAGTGATGCATCGGAATCTAATACTGGTTTCCCAGGAGAAGCTCAAAGCACCAACTCTTAGAAGTTTCAATCTTCTTGTACTTAAGTCGGCATTGTGTCTTTTGTATTTAATCCCGATGCTATTTCTGTGTTTCATGGTCAATGTGAAGATCCAAGGGTTACAGCAAACCTGCACTGGTGCATCGGAATCTAATACTGGTCTCCCAGAGGCCGCACAAAGCACTAACTCTTAGAAGATTCACTCTTCTTGTACTTAAGTAGGCATTCCCCCTTTTGTATTCAGTCCCGATCCAATTTCTGTGTTTCATGGTCAATGTGAAGGTCCAAGGGATATAGTAAACCTGCACCGATGCATCGGAATCTAATACTGGTATCCCAGGAGCTGCTCGAATCACAAACTTTTTGAAGATTCACTCTTCTTGTACTTAGGTAGGCATTCTGCCTTTTGTACTCAATCCCGATGCAATTTCTGTGTTTCATGGTCAATCTAAAGGTCCAAGGGATACAGTAAACCTGCACTGATGCATCGGAATCTTATACTGTTCTCCTAGGAACCGTTCAAAGCACAAACTCTTAGAAGATTCACTCTTCTTGTACTTAATCGGCATTGTGGATTTTGTGTTCAATCCCGATGCAATTTCTGTGTTTCGCGGTCAATGTGCAGGTCCAAGGAATACTGTAAACCTGCACTGGTGCATCGGAATCTAATACTGGTCTCACAGAGGCCGCACAAAGCACTATCTCTTAGATGATTCACTATACTTGTACTTAAGTACGCAATCCCCCTTTATTATTCAGTCCCGATAGATTTTCTGTGTTTCATGGTCAATGTGAAAGTCCAAGGGATATAGTAAACCTGCACCGGTGCATCGGAATCTAATACTGGTATCCCGGGAGCCGCTCAAAGCACAAACTCTTATAAGATTCTCTCTTCTTGTACTTAAGCCGGCATTGTTCTTTTGTATTCAATTCCGATGCAATTTCTGTGTATCATGGTCAATGTGAAGGTCCAAGTGATGCAGTAAACCTGCACTAGTGCATCGGAATCTAATATTGGTCTCCCAGGAGCCGTTCGAAGTACAAGTTCTTAGAATATTCAATCTTCGTGTACTTAAGTCGGCATTGTGCCTATCGTATTCAATCCCGATTCAATTTCTGTGTTTCATTGTCAATGTGAGGGTCCATGGGATACCTTATACGTGCACTGGTGCATCGGAATCTAATACTGGTCTCCCAGGAGCAGCTCAAAGTACAAACTCTCACTCTTCTTGTGCTTAAGTACTCATTCTACCTTTTGTATTCAATCACGATCCTATTTCTGTGTTTCATGGTCAATGTGAAGGTCAAAGTAATACAGTAAACCTGCACTGTTGCACCGGAAACTATTTTAGGGCTCGCAGGAGCCCCTCAAAGCACAAACTCTTAGAAGATTCACTCTTCTTGTACTTAAATCGGCATTGTGCATTTTGTAATCAATCCCGATGCAATTTCTGTGTTTCGTGGTCAATATGAAGGTCCAAAGAATACAGTAAACCTGCACTGATGCAACGGAATCTAATACTGGTTTGCCAGGAGTTGCTCAAAGCACAAACTCTTAGAAGATTCACTCTTCTTGTACTTAAGTTGGAATTGTGCCTTTTGAGTTCAATCCCGATGCAATTTCTGTGTTTTGTGGTCAATGTGAAGGTCCAAGGGTTACAGTAAACGTGCACTGGGGCGTCGGAATCTAACACTGGTCTCCCAAGAGCTGTTCTAAGCAGAAACTCTTAGAATAATCACTCTTCGTGAACTTAAGTCGGCATTGTGCCTTTTATATTCAATCACGATGTAATTTCTGTGTTTCATGGTCAATGTGAAGGTCCAAGGGATACAATAAACCTGCACTGGTGCATCGGAATCTGATACTGGTCACCCAGGAGCCGATGAAAGCAGAAAGTCTTAGAAGATTCACTCTTCTTGTACATAAGTCGGCATTGCGCTTTTTGCATTCAATCCCGATGCTATTTCTGTGTTTAATGGTCAATATGAAGGTCCAAGGGATACAGTAAACCTGCACTGGTGCATCGGAATCTAATACTGGTATCCCAGGAGCCGCTCAAAGCACAAACTCTTATTAGATTCACTGTTCTCGTACGTAAGCCGGCATTGTGCTTTAGTATTCAATCCCAATGCAATTTCTGTGTTTCATGGTGATTGTGTAGGTCAAGGGATGCAGTAAACCTGCACTGGTCCATCGGAATGTAATACTGGTCCTCAGGAGCTGCTCATAGCCCACAGCATTAGAAGATTCACTCTGCTTGTACTTAATTCGGCATTGTGCCTTTTTTATTCAATCCCGATCCAATTTCTGTGTTTCATGGTCAATGTGAAGGTCCAAGGGATACAGTAAACATGCACTGATGCATCCGAATATAATACTGGTCTCCCAGGAACCGTTCAAAGCACAAACTCTTAGAAGATTCACTCTTCTTGTACATAATCGGCATTGTGGATTTTGTATTCAATCCCGTTGCAATTTCTAGGTTTCATGGTCAATGTGAAAGTCCAAGGGATGCAGTAAACCAGTACTGGTGCAACTGAATCGAATACTGGAATACTGGTACCCAGGAGCCGTTCATAACACACAGTCTTAACAGATTCACTCTTTTTGTACTTAGGTCGCCATTGTGCATTTTGTATTCAATCCCGACGCAATTTCTGTGTTTCGTGGTCAATGTGAACGTCCAAGGAATACTGTAAACTTGCAGCGATGCATCTGAATCTAATACTGGTTTCCCACGAGAAGCTCAGAGCACCAACTCTTAGAAGATTCAATCTTCTTCTACTTAAGTCGGCAATGTGCTTTTGTATTCAATCCCGATGCAATTTCTGTGTTTCATGGTCAATGTGAAGGTCCAACGGATATAGTAAACCTGCACCGGTGCATCGGAATCTAAAACTGGTATTCCAGGAGCCGCTCAAAGCACAAACTCTTATAAGATTCACTCTTCTTGTACTTAAGCCGGCATTGTTCTTTTGTATTCAATTCCAATGCAATTTCTGTGTTTCATGGTCAATGTGAAGGTCCAAGGGATGCAGTAAACCTACTCTGGTGCATCGGAATCTGATACTGGTCTCCCAGGAGCCGTTCGAAGCACAAACTCTTAGAAGATTCACTCTTCTTGTACATTAGTATGCATTCTGCCTTTTGCATTCAATCCCGATGCAATTTCTTTGTTTCATAGTCAATGGGAAGGTCCAAGGTATACAGTAAAGCCGCACTGGTGCAGCGGAAACCAATAGTGGCTTCCCAGGAGCCGCACAAAGCAAAAATCTTAGAAGATTCTCCCTTCTTGTATTTAAGCCGCCATTGTGCCTTTTGTACTCAATCCCGATGCAATTTCTGTGTTTCATGGTCTATGTGAAGGTCCAAGGGTAACAGTAAACTTGCACTGGTGGATCGGAATCTAATACTGGTCTCCCAGGAGTCGCACAAATCACAAACTCTTAAAAGATTCATATTTCTTGTATTTAAGTCGCCATTGTGCCTTTTGTATTCAATCCCGATACAATTTCTGTGTTTCATGGTCCATGTGACAGTTTAACAGGTACAGTAAACCTGCACTGGTGCATCGGAATCTAATACTGGTCTCCCAGGAGCCGCTCAAATCACAAACTCTTAGAAGGTTCACTCTTCTTGTAGTTAAGTCGGCATTGTGCATTTTGTATTCAATTCCGATTGAATGTCTGTGCTTCATGGTCAATGTCAATGTCCCAGAGATACAGTTAACCTGCACTGGTGCATCGGAAACTAATACTGGTCTCCCAGGAGCCGTTCAAAGCACAAACTCTTACAAAATTCACTCTTCTTGTATTTAAATCGGCATTGTGCCTATTGTATTCTATCCCGATGCAATTTCTCTGTTTCATGGTCAATAGGAAGGTTCAAATGATACAGTAAACCTGCACTAGTGCATCGGAATCTAATACTGGTCTCCCAGGAGCCGCACAAAACACAAACTCTTAGAAAATTCACTCTTCTTGTATTTAAATCGGCATTGTGCCTATGGTATTCTATCCCGATGCAATTTGTGTGTTTCATGGTCAATGTGAATGTCCAAGGGATACAGTAGACCTGTAGAGGTGCATCGGAATCTAATACTGGTCTCCCAGGAGCCGCTCAAAGAACAAAAATTTATAATATTCACTCTTCTTGTACTTAAGCTGGCATTGTACATGTGTTTCATGGTCAATGTAAATGTCCAAGGGATACAGTAGACCTGTAGAGGTGCATCGGAATCTAATACTGGTCTCCCAGGAGCCGTTCAAAGCACAAGCTCTTAGAATATTCACTCTTTGTGTACTTTAGTCGGCATTGTGCGTTTTGTATTCAATCCCGACGTAATTACTGTGTTTCATGGTCAATGTGAATGTCCAAGGGATACAGTAAACCTGCACTGCTGCATCGGAATCTAATGCTGGTCTCCCAGGAGCCGCTCAAAGCACAAACACTTAGAAGATTCACTCTTCTTGTACTTAGATCGCGATTGTGCCCTTTGTATTCAATACCAATACAATTTCTGTGTTTCATGGTCAATGTGAATGTCGATGGTTTACAGTAAACCTGCTCTGGCGCATCAGAATCTAATTCTGGTTTCCCGGGAGCTGCTCGAATCACAAACTCTTAGAAGTTTTACTCTTCTTGTACTTAAGTCGGCATTGTGCTTTTTGTATTCAATCCCGATGCAATTTCTGTGTTTCGTGGTCAATGTGAAGATCCAATGGTTACAGTAAACCTGCACTGGTGCATCGGAATCTAATACTTGTCTCAAAGGAGCCGCTCAACGTACAAACTCTTAGAAGATTCAGCCTTCTTGTACTTAAGTAGGCATTGTGTCTTTTGTATTCAATCCCGATGCAATATCTGTGTTTCATGGTCACTCTTAAGGTCCAAGGGAAACAGTAAATATCCACTGGTTCATCTGATTCTAATACTGGTCTCCCATGAGGAGCCCAAAGCACAAACTCTCACTCGTCTTGCGCTTAAGTACGCATTATGCATTTTGTATTCAATCACGACCGTATTTCTATGTTTCATGGTCAATGTGAAGGTCCAAGGAATACAGTTAGCCTACACTGGTGCATCGGAATCTAATACTGATCTCCCAGGAGCCGTTCAAAGCAAAAACTCTTAGGAGATTCACTGTTCTTGTACTTAAATCGGCATTGTGCCTTTTATATTTTCTCCCCATGCAATTTCTGTGTTTCATGGTCAATGGGAAGGTCCAAGGGATACAGTAAACCTGCATTGGTGCAACGGAATCTAATAATGGTCTCCCAGCAGCTGCCCAAAGTACACAGTCTTAGAAGATTCCCTCTTCTTGTACTTAAGTCGCCATTGTGCCTTTTGTATTCAATCCCAGTGCAATTTCTGTGTTTCATGGAAAATGTGAAGGTCCGGAATCTAATTCTGGTCTCCCAGAAGCCGCTCAAAGCACTAAATTTTAGAAGATTCCCTCTTCTTGTACTTAAGTACGCATTCTGCCTTTTGTATTCAATCCCGATGCAAATTCTGTGTTTCATGGTTAATGTGAACTTCCAAGGGATACAGTTAACCTGCACTGATGCATCGGAGTCTAACACTGGTCTCTCAGGAGCCGTTCAAAGCACAAACTCTTAGAAGATTCACTCTTCTTGTACTTAATCCGGTATTGTGCCTTTTTTATTCAATCCCGGTCCATTTTCTGAGTTTCATGGTCAATGTGAAGGTCCAAGGGATACAGTAAACCTGCACTGGTGTATCGGAATCTAATACTGGTATCCCAGAGGCCGCGCAAAGCACTAACTCTCAGAAGGTTCACTCTTCTTGTACTTAAGTAGGCATTCTGCCTATTGTATTCAATCCCGATCCAATTTATGTGTTTCATGGTCAATGTGAAGGTCCAAGGGATATAGTAAACCTGTACCGGTGCATCGTAATCTAATACTGGTATCCCAGGAGCCGCTCAAAGCACAAACTCTTATAAGATTCACTCTTCATGTACTTAAGCATGCATTGTTCTTTTGTATTCAATTCCGATGCAATTTCTGTGTTTCATGGTCAATGTGAAGGTCCAAGGGATGCAGTAAACCAGCACTGGTGAATCGGAATGTAATACTGGTCTCCCAGGAGCCGTTCAAAGCACAAGCTCTTAGAATATTCACTCTTCGTGTACTAAAGTCGGCATTGTGCCTTTTGTATTCAATCCCGATGGAATTTCTGTGTTTCATTGTCAATGTGAGGGTCCATGGGATACCTTATACGTGCACTGGTGCATCGGAATCTAATACTGGTCTCCCAGGAGCAGCTCAAAGTACAAACTCTCACTCTTCTTGTGCTTAAGTACTCATTCTACCTTTTGTATTCAATCACGATCCTATTTCTGTGTTTCATGGTCAATGTGAAGGTCAAAGTAATACAGTAAACCTGCACTGGTGCATCGGAATCTAATACTGGTCTCCCAGCAGCCGTTCAAAGCACAAACTGTTATAAGATTCATTCTTCTTGTACTTAAATCGGCATTGTGCCTTTTATAATAAATCCTCATGAAAATTCTGTCTTTCTTGGTCAATGTGAAGGTCCAAGGGTTATAGTAAACCTGCACTGGTGCATCGGAATTATATGCTGGTCTCCCAGGAGCCGCTCAAAGTACTAACCCTTAGTACATTCACTCTTCTTGTACTTAAGTGTGCATTCTGCCTTTTGTATTCAATCCCGATGCAATTTCTGTGTTTCATAGTCAATGTGAAGATCCAAGGGTTACAGTAAACTTGCACTTGTGCATCATAATCTAATACTGGTCTGCCATGAGACGCTCAAAGCACTAACACTTTGAAGATTCACTCTTCTTGTACTTAAATCGGCATTGTGCATTTTGTATTCAATTCCGATGCAATTTCTGTGTTTCGTGGACAATATGAAGGTCCAAAGGATACAGTAAACCCGCTCTGATGCAACGGAATCTAATACTGGTTTGCCAGGAGTTGCTCAAAGCACAAACTCTTAGAAGATTCACTCTTCTTGTACTTAAGTCGGAATTGTGCCTTTTGTGTTCAATCCCGATGCAATTTCTGTGTTTTATGGTCAATGTGAAGGTCCAAGGGTTAAAGCAAACCTGCACTGGGGCATCGGAATCTAATACTGGTCTCCCAAGAGCTGTTCTAAGGACAAACTCTTAGAATATTCACTCTTCGTGTACTTAAGTCGGCATTGTGCCTTTTGTATTCAATCACGATGTAATTTCTGTGTTTCATGGTCAATGTGACGGTCCAAGGGATGCAGTAAACCTGCACTGGTGCATCGGAATCTAATACTGGTCACCCAGGAGCCGCTGAAAGCACAAAGTCTTAGAAGATTCACTCTTCTTGTACATAAGTCGGCATTGCGCTTTTTGCATTCAATCCCGATGCTCTTTCTGTGTTTCATGGTCAATGTGAAGGTCCAAGGGTTACAGTAAACGTGCACTGGTGCTCGGAATCTAATTCTGGTCTCCCAGAAGCCACTCAAAGCACTAAATTTTAGAAGATTCACTCTTCTTGTACGCAAGTATGCATTCTGCCTTTTGTATTCAATGCCGATGCAAATTCTGTTTTTCATCCTTAATGTGAACTTCCAAGAGATTTAGTAGACCTGCACTGATGCATCGGAGTCTAATACTGGTCTCCCAGGAGCCGTTCAAAGCACATAAACTTAGAAGATTCACTCTTCTTGTACTTAATTCGGCATTGTGGCTTTTTTTTTCAATCTCGATCCAATTTCTGTGTTTCATGGTCAATGTGAAGGTCAAAGGATGCAGTAAACCTGCACTGGTGCATCGGAATGTAATACTGGTCCCCAGGGGCTGCTCATAGCACACAGCCTTAGAAGATTCACTCTTCTTCAACTTAAGTCGCCATTGTGCATTTTCTATTCAATCCCGATGCAATTTCTGTGTTTCATGGACAATTTGAAGGTCCAAGGGATACAGTAAACCTGCACTGATGCATTCGAATCTAATACTGGTCTCCCAGGAACCGTTCAAAACACAAACTCTTAGAAGATTCACTCTTCTTGTACTTAATCGGCATTGTGCTTTTGTATTCAATCCCGATGCAATTTCTGTGTTTGTTGGTCAATGTGAAAGTCCAAGGGATACAGTAAACCTTTACTGGTGCATCTGAATCTGATACTGGTTTTCCAGGAGCCGCTCAAAGCACAAACTCTTAGAAGATTCAGTGTCCTTGTACTTAATTAGGCATTGTGTCTTTTGTATTCAATCCCGATGCAATATCTGTGTTTCATGATCAATGTGAAGGTCCAATTGAAACAGTAAACCAGCACTGGTTCATCGGATAATAATACTGGTCTCCCAGGAGCAGCTCAAAGCACAAACTCTCACTCTTCTTGTGCTTAAGTACGCATTCTGCTTTTTGTATTCAATCACGATCCTATTTCTGTGTTTCATGGTCAATGTGAAGGTCAAAGTAATACAGAAAACCTGCACTGGTGCATCGGAATCTAATACTGGTCTCCCAGGAGCCGTTCAAAGCACAAACTCTTAGAAGATTCATTCTTCTTGTACTTAAATCGGCATTGTGCCTTTTATAATAAATCCTCATGAAAATTCTGTGTTTCATGGTCAATGTGAAGGTCCAAGGGATGCAGTAAATCAGTACTGGTGCAACTGAATCGAATACTGGAATACTGGTACCCAGGAGCCGCTCATAACACACAGTCTTAACAGATTCACTCTTCATGTACTTAAGTCGGCATTGTGCCTTTTGTGTCTAATCCCGATGCAATTTCTGTGTTTTGTGTTCAATGTGAAGGTCCAAAGGATAGAGAATACCTGCACTGTTGCATCGGAATCTAATACAGGTTTCCCGGGAGCCGCTCAAAGCACCAACTCTTAGAAGTTTCCGTCATCTTTTACTTATGTCGGCATTGTGCCTTTTGTATTCAATCCCGATCCAATTTCTGTGTTTCATGGTCAATGTGAAAGTCCATGTAATACAGTAAACCTTCACTGGTGCATCGGAATCTAATACTGGTATCCCAGGAGCCGCTCGAAACACAAACTCTTATAGGATTCACTCTTCATGTACTTAAGTCAGCATTCTACCTTTCGTATTCAATCCCGATGCAATTTCTGTGTTTTATGGTCAATGTGAAGGTCCAAGGGATACAGTAAACCTGCACTGGGGCATCGGAATCTAATACTGGTCTCCCAGGAGCCGCTAAAAACACAAACTCTTAGAAGGTTCTCTCTTCTTGTAGTTGAGTCGGCATTGTGCCTTTTGTATTCAATTCCGATGCAATTTCTGTGCTTCATGGTCAATGTCAATGTCCAAGAGATACAGATAACCTGCACTGGTGCATCGGAATCTAATACTGGTGTCCCAGGAGCCGTTCAAAGCATAAACTCTTAGAAAATTGACTCTTCTTGTAATTAAATCGGCATTGTGCCTATTGTATTCTATCCCGATGCAATTTCTGCCTTTCATGGTCAATGTGAAGGTTCAATGGATACAGAAAACCTGCACTGGTGCATCGGATCTAATACTGGTCTTCCAGGAGCCGCTCAAAGCACAAACACTTAGAAGTTTCACTCTTCTTGTACTTAGATCGCCATTGTGACTTTTGTATTCAATACCGATACAATTTCCCTGTTTCATGGTCAATGTGAAGGTCCAAGGGTTACAGAAAACCTGTACTGGTGCATCGGAATCTAATACTTGTCTCACAGAAAGCGCTCAAAGTACAAACTCCTAGAAGATTCAGTCTTCTTGTACTTAAGTGTGCATTCTGCCTTTTGTATCCAATCCCGATTCAATTTCTGTGTATCACGGTCAATGTGAAGGTCCAAGGTTTACAATAAACTTGCACTTGTGCATCAGAATCTAATACTGGTCTCCCAGGAGCCGCTCAAAGCACAAAAATTTAGAAGATTCACTCTTCTTCTACTTAAGCTGGGATTGTACATTTTGTTTTCATTCCCGATGCAATTTCTAAGTTTCATGGTCAATGTAAAGGTCCAAGCTATACAGTAAACCTGTAGTGGTGCATCGGAATCTAATGCTGGTCTCCCAAGGAGCCGTTCAAAGCACAAGCTCTTAGAATATTCATTCTTCGTGTACTTAAGTCGGCATTGTGCCTTATGTATTCAATCCCGATGTAATTTCTGTGTTTCATGGTCAATGTGAAGGTCCAAGGTATACAGTAAACCTGCACTGGTGCATCGGAATCTAATGCTGGTCTCCCAGGAGCCGCTCAATGCACAAACACTTTCAACATTCACTCTTCTTGTACTTAGATCGCCATTGTAACCTTTGTATTCAATACCGATACAATTTCTGTGTTTCATGGTCAATGCGAATGTCCATGGGATACAGTAAACCATCACCGGTACATCGGAATCTAATACTGCTCTCCCAGTAGCCGCTCAAAGCACAAACTCTCAGAAGATTCACTCCTCTTGTACTTAAGCAGGCATTGTGCCTTTTGTATCCAATCCCGATGCAATATCTATGTTTCATGGTCAACGTGAAGGTCCAATTGAAACAGTAAAACAGCACTGGTTCATCGGAATCTAATACTGGTCTCCCAGGAGCAGCTCAAAGCACAAACTCTCACTCTTCTTGTGTTTAAGTACGCATTCTGCCTTTTGTATTCAATCTCGATTCTATTTCTGTGTTTCATAGTCAATGTGAAGGTCCTAGAAATACAGGAAACCTGCACTAGTGAATCGGAATGTAATACTGGTCCCCAGTAGCTGCTCATAGCACACAGCTTCAGAAGATTCACTCTTCTTGTAGTTAAGTCGCCATTGTGCATTTTCTATTCAATACCGATGCAATTTCTGTGTTTCATGGACAATGTGAAGGTCCAAGGGTTACAGTTAAGCCGCACTGATGTATCGGAATCTAATTCTTGGCTCCCTGGAGCCGCTCAAAGCAACAACTCTTAGAAGATTCAATTTTCGTGTACTTAAGTATGCATTCTGCGTTTTGTATTCAATCCCGATGCTATTTCTGTCTTTCATGATTAATGTGAAGGTCCAAGGGATACAGTAAACCTGCAGTGATGCATTGGAGTCTAATACTGGTCTCCTAGGAGCCGTTCAAAGCAGAAACTCTTAGAAGATTCACTCTTCTTGCACTTAAGTCGGCATTGTGCTTATTGTATTCAATCCCGATGCAATTTCTGTGTTTCGTGGTCAATATGAAGGTCCACGGGATACAGTAAATCTGCACTGATGCAACGGAATCTAATACTGCTTTGCCAGGAGTTGCTCAAAGCACAAACTCTTAGAAGATTCACTCTTCTTGAACTTAAGTAGGCATTGTGCCTTTTGTATTCAATCCCGATGTAGTTTCTATGTTTCATGGTCAATGTGAACGTAAGAGTAATAGAGTAATCCTGCACTGTTGCATCGGAATCTTATACTGGTTTCCCGGGAGCTGCTCAAAGCACCGACTGTTAGAAGATTTAGTCTTTTACTACTTATGTCAGCATTGTGCCTTTTGTATTCAATCCCGATGTAATTTCTGTGTTTCATGGTCAATGTGAAGATCCGAGGGATAGAGTAAACCTGCAGTGTAGCATCGGAATCTAATACTAGTTTCCCACGAGAAGCTCAAATCACCAACTCTTAGTAGATTCACTCTTCTTGTACTTATGTCGGCATTGTGCCTTTCGTAATCGGTCCCGATGCAATTTCTGTGTCTCATGGTCAATGTGAAGGTCCAAGGGTTACAGTCAACCTGCACTGGTGCATCGGAATGTAATACTGGTCTCACAGGTGCCGCTCAAACCACAAACTCTTAGAAGATTAACTCTTCTTGCACTTAAGTAGGCATTGGGCACTTTGTATTCCATCCCGATCCTATTTCTGCGTTTCATGGTCAATGTGAAGGTCCAAGGGATACAGTAAACCTGCACAGGTGCATCGAAATCTAATACTGGTCTCCCAGGAGCCGTTCAAAGCACAATCTATTAGAAGATTCACTTTTCTTGTACTTAAATCGGCATTGTGCCTTTTATATTCAATCCCCATTCAATTTCTGTGTTTCATGGTCAATGGGAAGGTCCAAGGGATACAGCAAACCTGCACTGGTGCATCGGAATCTAGTAATGGTCTCCCAGCAGCTGCCCAAAGTACACAGTCTTAGAAGATTCACTCTTCATGTGCATAAGTCGCCAATGTGCCTTTTGTATTCAATCTCGATGCAATTTCTGTGTTTCATGGTCAATGTGAAGGTCCAACTGATACAGTAAACCTGCAATGGTGCAACGGAATCTAATACTGGCCTCCCAGGAGCCGCTGAAATCACAAACTCTTAGAAAATTCACTCTTCTTGTAGTTAAGTCGGCACGTTCCTCTTGTATTCTATAACAATGCAATTTCTGTGTTTCATGGCCGATGTGAAGATCCAAGGGATACAGTAAACCCGCACTACTGCATCGGTATCTAATACTGGTCACCGAGGAGGCTCTCAAAGCACAAACTCTTAGAAGATTCAATTTTCTTGTACTTATGTCGGCATTGTGTTTTTGTCTTCAATCCCGATGCAATTTCTGTGTTTCATGGTCAATGTGAAGCTACAAGGGTTACTGTAAACCTGCACTGGTGTATCGGAATTTAATTCTGGTCTCCCAGGAGCCGCTCAAAGCACAAACTCTTAGAAGATTCACTCTTTCTGTACTTAAGTATGCATAGTGTATTAGTATTCCATCCCGATACAATTTCTATGTTTCATGGTCAATGTGAATGTCCAACGGATACAGTAAACCTGCACTGGTGAATCGGAATCTAATACTGGTCTCCCTGGACCCACTCAAAGAACAAACCCTTACAAGATTCACTCTTCTTGAACTTAAGTCGGCATTGTGGATTTTGTATTCAATCGCGATGCAATTTCTGTGTTTCTAGGTCAATGTGAAAGAGTAAACTTGCAATGGTGCATCGGAATCTAATACTGGCCTCCCAGGAGCCGCTCAAAGCACTAACTTTAAGAAGATTCACTCTTCTTGTCCTAAGTCGGCATTATGCCTTTTGTATTCAATCCCGATAGAATTTCTGTGTTTCATGGTCAATGTGAACGGCCATGTGTTACAGTAATCCTGCAACGGTGAATCGGAATCTAATTCCCGTCTCCCAGGAGCCGCTCAAACCTAAACTCTGAGATGATTCACTCTTCTTGCACTTAAGTTGGCTTTGTGCCTTTTGAATTCAATCCCGATGCACTTTCTGTCTTTCATGGTCAATGTGAAGGTCCAAGGGTTACAGTAATCCTGCACCGGTGAATCGGAATCTAATACCGGTCTCCAAGGAGCCGCTCAAACACAAACTGTTACATGATTCACTCATTTTGTACTTAAGTAGACTTTGTGCCTTTTGTATTCAATCCTGATGAAATTTCTGTTCTTCATGGTCAATGTGAAGGTCCAATGGTACAGTAAACCTGCACTGGTGCATCGGAATCTAATACTGGTCTCCCAGGAGCCGTTCAAAGCACAAATTCTTAGAAGATTCAGTCTTCTTGCACTGAAGTTGGCATTGTGCTTTTTGTATTCAATCCCGATGCAATTTCTGTGTTTCATGGTCAATGTGAATTTACAAGGGATACAGTAAACCTGCACTGGTGCATCGGAATGTAATACTGGTCTCCCTGGAACCGATCAAAGCACAATTCTTAGAAGATTCACTCTTCTTGTCGTTAAGTCGGCATTGTGCTTTTTTATTCTATCCCAATGCATTTTCTGTGTTTCATGGTCAATGTGAAGATCCAAGGGATACAGTAAACCTGCACGGGTCCATCGGTATCTAATACTGGTCACCCAGGAGGCACTCAAAGCACAAACTCTTAGAAGATTCACTCTTCTTGTACTTAAGTCAGCATTGTGCTTTTTGTATTCGCTCACAATGCAATTTCTGTGTTTCATGGTCAATGTGAAAGCCCAAGGAATGCAGTAAACCTGCACCTGTGCATCGGAATCAATTACTGGTCACCCAGGAGCGGTTCAAAGCACAAACTCTTAGAAGATTCACTCTTCTTGTACTTAAGTCAGCATTGTGCATTTGGGATTCAATCCCGATGAAATTTCTGTGTTTCATGGTCAATGGGAAGCTCCTAGGGATACAGTAAAACTGCAATGATGAATCACAAGGTAATACTGGTCTCCCAGGACCCACTCCATACACAAACTCTTAGTAGACTAACTCTTCTTGTACTTAAGTCGGCATTGTGCATTGGGGATTCATTCCCGATGCAATTTCTGTGTTTGATGGTCAATGTGAAGCTCCAAGGGGTACAGTAAACCTGCACTGATGAATCATAATGTAATACTGGTCCCCCAGGAGCCGCTCAAGCACCATCTCTTAGAAGATTCACTCTCCTTGTAGTTATGTCGGCATTGTGCCTATCGTATTCAAT
Source organism: Schistocerca serialis cubense (assembly GCF_023864345.2). Taxonomy (NCBI): domain Eukaryota; kingdom Metazoa; phylum Arthropoda; class Insecta; order Orthoptera; family Acrididae; genus Schistocerca; species Schistocerca serialis. The sequence continues at coordinate 62,193,493 of NW_026047583.1, forward strand.
CCCGATGCAATTTCTGTGTCTCATGGTCAATGTGAAGGTCCAAGGGTTACAGTCAACCGGCACTGGTGCATCGTATTCTAGTAATGGTCTCCCAGCAGCTGCCCAAAGCACAAACTCTTAGAAAATTCACTCTTCTCGTATTTAAGACGGCATTGTGCCTTTTGTATTCAATCCGGATGCAATTTCTGTGTTTCATGGTCAATGTGAACATTCAAGGGATACACTAAACCTGCACTGGTGCATCGGTATCTAATACTGGTCTCCCAGGAGACGCTCAAATCACAAACACTTAGAAGATTGGCTCTTCTTGTACTTAAGTCGGCATTGTGCCTTTTGTATTCGATCCCGATGCAATTTCTGTGTTTCGTGGTCAATGTGAAGCTCCAAGGGATACAGTAAACCTGCACTGGTGAAACGGAATGTAATACTGGTCTCCCAGGCGCCGCTCAAAGCACAAACTCTTAGAAGATTCACTCCTCTTGTAGTTAAGGGGGCATTGTGCCTTTTGTATTCAAACCAGATGCAATTTCTTTGTTTCAAGGTCAATGTGAAGGTCCAAGGGTTACAGCAAACCTGCACTGGTGCATCGGAATCTAAAAAATGTCACTCAGGAGCCGCTCAAAGCATAAACTCTTAGAAGATTCACTCTTGTTGTACTTAAGTAGGCATTGTGCCTTTTGTATTCAATCCCGATGCAGTTCCTGTGGTTCATGGTCAATGTGAGGCTCCAAGGGATACAGTAAAACTGCACTGGTGAAACGGAATGTAATACTGGCCTCCCAGGAGCCGCTCAAAGCACAAACTCTTAGAAGATTCACTCTTCTTGCACTTAAGTTGGCAATGTGCCATTTGTATTCAATCCCGATGCAATTTCTGTGTTTCATGGTCAATGTGAAAGTCCAAGGGTTACAGAAAAACCTGTACTGGTGCATTGGAATCGAATACTGGTCTCCCAGGAGCCGCACAAGCACTAAATGTTAGAAGATTCACTCTTCTTCTACTTAAGTCGGCATTGTGCATTTGGATTCAATCCCGATGCAATTTCTATATTTCATGGTCAATGTGAAGCTCCAAAGGATACAGCAACGTGCACTGGTGAAACGGAATGTAATACTGTCCTCCCAGGAGCCGCTCAAACCACAAACTCTTAGAAGATTCACTCTTCTTGAACTTAAGTCGGCATTGTGCCATTTGTATTCAATCTCGATGCAATTTCTGTGTTTCATGGTCAATGTGAGGATCCAAGGGTTACAGTAAAACCTGCACTGGTGCATCGGAATCTAATACTTGGCTCCCAGGAGCCGCTTAAAGCAAAACTCTTAGAGGATTCACTCTTCTTGTACTTAATTAGGCATTGTGCATTCTATATTCAATCCCGATTCAATATCTGTTTTTCAAGGTCATTGTGAAGGTATAAGGGTTACAGTAAAAGTGCATTGGTGCATCGGAATCTGATACGGTTCACCCAGGAGCCGCTCAAAGCACAATCTCCCAGAACATTCAATCTTCTTGTACTTAAGTATGCATTGTGCCTTTTGTATTCAATCGCGATGCAATTTCTGTGTTTCATGGTCAATGTGAAAGTCCAAGGGATAGAGTAAACCTGCACTGGTGTATCGAAATCTAATACTGGTCACCCAGGAGCCGCTGAGAGCACTAAATCTTAGAAGATTCACTCTTCTTGTACTTAAGTTGGCATTGTGCCTTTTGTATTGATCACGATGCAATTTCTGTGTTTCATGGTCAATGTGAATGTCCAAAGGATAGAGTAAACCTGCACCGGTGCATCGGATCGTAATACTGGTCTCCCAGGATTCGCCAAAGCACACACTCTTAGAAGATTCACTCTACTTGTACTTAAGTCGGCATTGTGCCTTTTGTATTCAATCGCGATGCAATTTCTGTGTTTCATGGTCAATGTGAAGGTCATAGGGTTACAGTAATCCTGCCCTGGTGCATCGGAATCTAATATTGGTCTCCAAGGAGCCGCTCAAAGCACAAACTTTTGGAAGATTCACTGTTCTTGTACTTAAGTCGGCATTGTGCCTTTTGTATTCAATCCCCATGAAATTTCTGTGTTTCATGGTCAATGTGGAGGTCCAATGGTTACAGTAAACTTGCACAGGTGCATTGGAATCTACCACTGGTCTCCCAGGAGCCGCTCAAAGAACAATCTCTTAGAATATTCACTCTTCTTGTACTTAAGTCGGCATTGTTGCATTTTGTATTCATTCCCAATACAATTTCTGTGTTTCATGGTCAATGTGAAGGTCCAAGGGATACGGCAAACCAGCACTGGTGCTTCGGAATCTAATACTGGTCCCCCAGGAGCCGCTCAAAGCACAAACTCTTAGAAGATTCACTCTCCTTGTACTAAAATAGGCATTGTGCCTTTTGTAATCAATCCGCTTGCAATTTCTGTGTTTCATGGTCAATGTGAAGGTCCAAGGGATGCAGTAGACCTGCACTGGTGCATCGGAATCTGATACTGGTCTCCCAGGAGCTGCTCAACGCACTAACTCTTAGAAGATTCACTCTTCTTCCACTTACGTCAGCATTGTGCCTTTTGTATTCAATCCTGATACAATTTCGGTGTTTCATGGTCAACGTGAAGGTCCAAGGGTTACAGTAAACCTGCACTGGTGCATCGGAATCTAATACTGGTCTCCCAGGAGCCGCTCAAAACACATACTCTAAGAAGATTCACTCTTCTTGTACTTAAGTAGGCATTATGCCCTTTGTATTCAATCCCGATGCAATTTCTGTGTTTCATGGCCAATGTGTATGTCCAAGGGATACAGTAAACCTGCACTGGTGCATGGGAATCTAATTCTGGTCTCCCAGGAGCCGCTCAAAGCACAAAAAATTAGAAGATTCACTCTTCTTGTACTTAAGTCGGCCTTGTGCCTTTTGTATTCAATCCCAATTCAATTTCGCTGTTTCATGGTCGATGTCAAGTCCCAAGGGTTGCAGTAAACCTGCACTGGTGCACCTAAATCTAATACTGGTCTCCCAGGAGCCGCTCAAAGTACGACTTCATAGAAGATGCATTATTCTTGTACTTAAGTTGGCATAGTTCTTTTGTATTCTATCCCGATGTAATTTCTGTGTTTCATCGTCAATGTGAGGTTCCAACGGATACGGTAAACCTGCACTGGTGCATCGCAATCTAATACTGGTCTCCCAGGACACGCTCAGAGCTCAAACTCTTAGAAGATTCACTCTTCTTGTACATAAGACTGCATTGTGCCTTTTGTATTCAGTCCCGATGACATTTATGTGTTTCACGGCAAATGTGAAGGTCCACAGGATACAGTAAACCTGCACAGGTCCATCGGAATCTAATACTGGTCTCATAGGAGCCGCCCAAATCATAAACTCTTAGAAGATTCATTCTTCCTGTACTTAAGTCGGCACTGTGGATTTTGTATTCAATCCCGATGCAATTTCTGTATTTCATGGGACATGTGAAGCTGCAACGGATACAGTAAAGCTGCACTGATGAATCGGAACGTAATACTTGTCCCCCAGGAGCCGCTCAAAGCACAAACTCTTAGAAAATTAACTCTTGTTGTACTTATGTCGGCATTGTGCTATTGTATTCAATCCCGATTCAATTTCCGTGTTTCATGGGCAATGTGAAGATCCAATGGATACAGTAAACTTGCACTGGTGCATCGGAATTTAATACTTGTCTCCCAGGAGCTGCTCAACGCATTAAATCATAGAAGATTCACTCTTCTTTTACTTACGTAGGCATTATGCCCTTTGTATTCAATCCCGATGCAATTTCTCTGTTTCATTATCAATCCGACGTTCCAAGGGATAAAGTAAAACTGCACTGGTCCATCGGAATCAAATACTGGTGTCCCATGAGACGTTCGAAGCACAATCTCGTAGAAGATTCACTCCTCTTGTACTTCAGTTGGCATTGTACGTTTGGTATTCAATCCCAATGCAATTTTTGTGCTTCATGGTCAATCTGTAGTTCCAAGGGATACAGTAAACCTGCACTGGCGCATCGGAATCTAGTGCTGGTCTCCCAGGAGACGCTCAAAGCACTAACTGTTAGAAGATTCACTCTTCTTGTGCTTAAGTCGGCATTGTGCATTTTGTATTCAATCGTGATGCAATTTCTGTGTTTCTTGATCAATGTGAAGATCCAATGGATACAGTAAACTTCCACTGGTGTGTCTGAATCTAATACTGGCCTCCCAGGAGCCGCTCAAAGCACACACTCTTAGAAGATTCACTCCTCTTGTAGTAAAGGGGGCATTGTGCCCTTTGTATTCAAACCAGATGCAATTTTTTTCTTTCATGGTCAATGTGAAGGTCCAAGGGTTACAGTAAACCTGCACTGGTGCATCGGAATCTAATACTTGTCACTCAGGAGCCGCTCAAAGCATAAACTCTTAGAAGATTCACTCTTCTTGTACTTAATTAGGCATCGTGCATTTTGTATTCAATCCCGATGCAATATCTGTCTTTCAAGGTCAATGTGAAGGTCCAAGGGTTACAGTAAACGTGCATTGGTGGATCGGAATCTAATACTGGTCTCCCAGGAGCCGCTCAAAGCACAAACTCCTAGAAGATTCACTCATCTTGTACTTAAGTATGCATTGTGCCTTTTGTATTCAATCGCGACGCAATTTCTGTGTTTCATGGTCAATGTGAAAGTCCAAGGGATAGAGTAAACCTGCACCAGTGTATCCAAATCTAATATTGGTCACCCAGGAGCAGCTGAAAGCATTAACTCTCATAAGATTCACTCTACTTGTACTTAAGTCGGCAATGTGCATTTTGTATACAATCCCGATGCAATTTCTGTGTTTCATGGTCAATGTGAAGGTCCAAATGATACATTAAACCTGAACTGGTGAATTGGACTCTAATACTGGTCTCCCAGGAGCCGCGCAAATCACAAACCGATAGGAGATTCACACTTCTTGTACTTATGTTGGCATTGTGCCTTTTGTATTCAATACTGATGCAATTTCCGTGTTTCATGGTCAATGTGAATTTCCTAGGGATACAGTAAACCTGCACTGGTGCATGTAATAAAATATTGCTCTCCCAGGAGGCGCTCAAAACACAATGTCTAAGAAGATTCACTCTTCTTGTACTTAAGTGGGCATTGTGCTTTTGTATTCAATCCCGATGCAATTTCTGTGTTTCATGGTCAATGTGGAGGTTTAAGGGATACAGTTAACCTGCACAGGTGCATCAGAAAATAATACAGGTCTCCCAGGTGCCTCTCAAAGCACAAACTCTTAGAAGATTCACTCTTCTTGCCCTTAAGTACGCTTTGTGCATTTTGTATTCAGTCCCGATGCTATTTCTGTGATTCATGTTTAATGTGCAGGACCAAGGGATAAAGTAAACCTGCACTGGTCCATCGGAATCTAATACTGGCTCCCAGGAGCCGCTCAAACTTAAACTCTTAGTAGATTCACTCTTCTTGTACTACAGTCGAAATTGTGGTTTTTGGTATTCAATTCCGATGCAATTTTTGTGTTTCATGGACTGTGTGCAGGTCCAAGAGATACAGAAAACTTGCACTGGTGAATCGGAATCTAATACTAGTCTCCCAGTAGCCACGCAAAGCACAAACCCCTTAGAAGAGTCACTCTTCTTGTACTTTAGTTGGCATTGTGCCTTTTGTATTCAATCCCGATGAAATTTCTGTGTTTCATGGTGAATGAGAAGGTCCGAGGTATACAGTAAACCTGCACTGCTGCATCGGAATCTAATACTGGTCTCCCAGGAGCCGCTCAAAACACAAACCCATAGAGGATTCACTCTTCTTATACTTAAGTCTGCATTGTGCCTTTTATATTCAATCCACATGCAATTTCTGCGTTTCATGGTCAATGTGAAGATTCAAGAGATACAGTAAACATGCACTAAAGCATCGGAATCTAACACAGGTCTGTCAGGAGCCGCTCAAAGCACAAACTGTTAGAAGATTCACTCTTCTTGTTCTTATGTCGGCATTGGGCTTTTGTATTCAATCCCGATGCAATTTCTGTGTTTTTATGGTCAATGTGAAGGTACAAGGGATACAGTAAACCTGCGCTGGTGCATCGCAAAGTAGGCTTTGTGCCTTTTGTATTCAGTCCCGTTGCAATTTCTGTGTTTCATGTTCAATGTGAAGGGCCGTGGGATGAAGTAAACCTGCACTGGTGCATCGGAATCTAATACTGGTCTCCCAGGAGCCGGTTGAAAGCACAAATTCTTAGAAGATTCACACTTCTTGTACTTAAGTCGGTATTCAGCATTTTGTATTCAATCCTGATGCAATTTCTATGTCTTATGGTCAATGTGAAGGTCTAAGGGATACAGTAGACCTGCACTGGTGCATCGGAATCTAATACTGCTCTCCAAGGAACCGCTAATAGCTCAAACTCTTAGAAGATTCACTCTTCTTGTACTTAAGTCGGCATTGTGTTTTTGTATTCTATACCGATGCAATATCTGTGTCTCATGGTCAATGTGAAGGTACAAGGGATACAGTAAACTTGCACTGAAGTATCGGAAACTAATACCGGTCTCCCAGGAGCCGCTCAAAGCACAAACCCATAGAAGATTCACTCTTCATGTCCTTAAGTCGGCATTGTGCATTTGTATTCAATCCCGATGTAATTTCTGTGTTTCATGGTCAATGTGAAATTCCAGGGGATACAGTAAACCCGCACTGGAGCATCGGAATCTAGCACTGGTATCCCAGAGGCCGCTCAAAGCACAAACTCTTAAAAGATTCACGCATTTTGTACATAAGTGTGCATTGTGCCTTTGTATTGAATCCCGATGAAATTTCTGTTTCATGGTCAATGTGAAGGTCCAAAAGATAAAGTAAACCTGCACTGGTGCATGGGAATCTAATACTGGTCTCCCAGGAGCCGCTCAAAACACAAACCCTTAGAAGATTCACTCTTCTTGTACTTAAGCCGGCATTGTGCCTTTTCTATTGAATCCCGATGCAATTTCTGTGTTTCATGGTCAATGTGAAGGGCAAAGGGATTCAGTAAACCTGCATTGGTGCATCACAAAGTAGGCTTTGTGATTTTTGTATTCAGTCGCGATGCATTTTCGGTGTTTCATGTTTAATGCGAAGGGCCAAGGGATGACGTAAACCTGCACTGGTATATCGGATTCTAATACTGGTCTCCCAGGAGCCGCTCAAAGCACAAATTCTTAGAAAATTCACACTTCTTGTTCTTAAGTCGGCATGCTGCTTTTGCATTCAATACCGATGCAATTTCGGCCTTTCATGGTCAATGTGAAGGTCCAATGAATACAGTATACCTGCACTGGTGCATCGGAATCTAATACTGGTCTCCCAATTGCTGCTCAAAGCACAAAGCCTTAGATTATTAACTCTTCTTGTAGTTAAGTCGGCATTGTGCTTTAGTATTCAATCCCGATGCACTTTCTTAGTTTCATGGTCAATGTGAAGGTCCAAGGGATACAGTAAACCTGCACTGGTGCATCGGAATCTAATACTGGGCTCCAAGAAGCCGCTCAAAGAACAAACCCTTAGAAGATTCACTCATCTTGTACTTAAGCCGGCATTGTGCCTTTTGTATTCAATCCCGATGCAATTTCGGTGTTTCATGGTCAATGTGAAGGTCAAGGGGATACAGTAAACTTGCACAAGTGCATCGGAATCTAATACAGGTCTCACAGGTGCCTCTCAAAGCACAAACTCTTAGAAGATTCACTCTTCTTGTACTTAAGTCGGCATTGTGCATTTTGTATTCAATCCCGAAGCAATTTCTGTGTTTCATGGTCAATGTGAAGGTCCAAGGGACGCAGTAAACCTGCACTGGTGCATCGGAATCTAATACTGGTCTCCCTGGAGCCGCGCAAAGCACAAACCCATAGAAGATTCACACTTCTTCTACTTAAGTTGGCATTGTGTCTTTTGCATTCAATCCACATGCAATTTCTGTGTTTCATGGTCAATGTGAAGATTCAAGAGATACAGTAAACAAGCACTGGAGCATCGGAATCTAACACAGGTCTCCCAGGAGCCGCTCAAATCACAAACAGTTAGATGATTCACTCTTCTTGTAATTAAGAGGGCATTGTGCCTTATGTATTCAATCTCGATGTTATTTCTGTGTTTCATGGTTAATGTTAAGGTCCAAAGGATACAGTAAACCTGCACTGGTGCATCGGAATCTCATACTGGTCTCCCAGGAGCCGCTCAAATCACAAACTCTTAGAAGATTAACTCTTCTTGTTCTTAAGTCGGAATTTTGCTTTTGTATTCAATCCCTATGCAATTTCTGTGTTTCATGGTCAATGTGAAGGTACAAGGGATACAGTAAACCTGCACTGGTGCATCGGAATCTAATACTGGTCACCCAGGAGCCGCTCAAAGCAAAAAGTCTTGGAAGATTCACTCTTCTTGTACTGATGTTGGCATTGTTTTATTGTATTCAATCCCGATGCAATTTCTGTGTTTCATGGACAATGTGAGGGTCCAAGGGATACAGTAAACCTGCACTGGTGCATCGCATAGTAGGATTTCTGCCTTTTGTATTCAGTCCCAATGCAATTTCTGTGTTTCATGTTCAATGTGAAGGGCCGAGGGCAAAGTAAACCTGCCTGGTGCATCGGAATCTAATACTGGTCTCCCAGGAGCCGGTCAAAGCACAAATTCTTAGAAGATTCACACTTCTTGTACTTAAGTCGGTATTGAGCATTTTGTATTCAATCCCGATGCAATTTCTATGTTTTTGGGCAATGTGAAGGTCTAAGGGATACAGTAAACCTGCACAGGTGTATCGGAATCTAATACTGCTCTCCAAGGAAACGCTAAAAGTTCAAACTCTTAGAAGATTCACTCTTCTTGTACTTAAGTCGGCATTGTGCCTCTTGTATTCAATACCGATGCAATATCTGTGTCTCATGGTCAATGTGAAGGTACAAGGGATACAGTAAACCTGCACTGGTGTATCAGAAACTAATACCGGTCTCCCAGGAGCCGCTCAAAGCACGACCCATAGAAGATTCACTCTTCATGTACTTAAGTCGGCATTGTGCATTTGTATTCAATCCCGATGTAATTTCTGGGTTTCATGGTCAATGTGAAGTTCCAAGGGATACAGTAAACCTGCACTGGAGCATCGGAATCTAACACTGGTATCCCAGAGGCCGCTCAAAGCACAAACTCTTAGTAGATTCACGCATTTTGTACATAAGTGTGCATTGTGCCTTTGTATTGAATCCCGATGAAATTTCTGCTTCATGGTCATTGTGAAGGTCCAAAAGATAAAGTAAACCTGCACTGGTGCATCTGAATCTAATACTGGTCTCTCACGAGCTGCTCAAGGCACAAACTCTTAGGAGATTCTCTCTTATTGTACTTAAGCCGGCATTGTGCCTTTTGTATTCAATCCCAATGCAATTTCAGTGTTTTATGGTCAATGTGAAGATTCAAGGGATACAGTAAACCTGCACTGGAGCATCGGAATCTAACACTGGTCTCCCAGGAGCCGCTCAATTCACAAAACCTTAGAAGATTCACTTTTCTTGTACTTAAGCCGGCATTGTGCCTTTTGTATTCAATCCCAATGCAATTTCGGTGTTTCATGGTCAATGTGAAGGGCCAATAGATACAGTAAACCTGCACTGGTGCATTGGAATCTAATACTGGTCTCCCAGGCGCCGCATTAAACACAAAGTCTTAGAAGTTTCTCTCTTCTTGTACTTAAGCCGGCATTGTGTTTTAGTATTCAATCCCAATGCAATTTCTGTGTTTCATGGTCAATGTAAAGGTCTAAGGGATACAGTAAACCTGCACTGGTGTATCGGAATCTAATACTGGTCTCCCAGGAGCCGCTCAAAGCACAAACCCATAGAAGATTCACTCTTCTTGTACCTAAGTCGGCATTGTGCCTTTTGTATTCAATCCCGATGCAATTTTAGTGTTTCATGGTCAATTTGAAGGTACAATAAATACAGTAAACCTGCACTGGTGTATCGGAATTTAACACTGGTCTCCCAGGAGCCGCCCAAAGCACAAACCCTTAGAAGATTCACTCCTCTTGTACTTAAGCCGGCATTGTGATTTTTGTATTCAATCCCGATGCAATTTCAGTGTTTCATGGTCAATTTGAAGGCCCAAGCGATACAGTAAACCTGCACTGGTGCATCGGACTCCCAGCAGCTGCTCAAAGCATAAAGTCTTGGAAGATTCACTCTTCTTGTACCGAAGTCGGAATTGTGTTATTGTATTCAGTCCCGATGCAATTTCTGTGTTTCATGGTCAATGTGAAGGTCAGAGGGATGCAGTAAACCTGCACTGGTGCATCGGAATCTAATACTGGTCTCCCAGGAGCCGCTCAAAGCACAAACTCTTCGAAGATTCACTCTTCTTGTACTTAAGTCGGCGTGCCTATTTTGTATTTAATCCCGATGCAATTTCGGCGATTCATGGTCAATGTGAAGGGACAATGGATACAGTAAAATTGCACTGTGGCGTCGATATCTAATACTGGTCTCCCAGGCGCCGCATAAATGACAATGTCTTAGAAGATTTACTCTTCTTGTACTTAAGTCGGCATTGTGCTTTACTATTCAATCCCGATGGAATTTCTGTGTTTCATGGTCAATGTGAAGGTCTAAGGGATACAGTAAACCTGCACTGGTGCATCGGAATGTAATACTGCTCTCTCCGGAGCCGCTCAAAGCACAAACTCTTAGAAGATCCAGTTTTCTTGTACTTAACTCGGCATTGTGCCTTTTGTATTCAATACCGATGCAATTTCTGTGTTTCATGGTCAATATGAAGGTCCACGGAATACAGTAAACCTGCACTGGTGCATCGGAATCTAATACAGGTCTCCCAATAGCGGCTCAAAGCACAAAGCCTTAGAAGATTCACTCATCTTGTACCAAAGTCGGCAATGAGCATTACTATTCAATCCCGGTGCAATATCTGTGTTTCATGGTCAATGTGAAGATCCAAGGGATACAGTAAACCTGCACTGGTGCATCAGAATCTAACACTGGGCTCCCAGATGCCGCTAAAAGCACAAAATCTTAGAAGATTCACTCTTCTTGTTCTTAAGTCGGCATTGTGCCTTTTGTATTCAATCCCGATGCAATTTCTGTGTTTCATGGTCAATGTGAAGGTCCTAGGGATACAGCAAACCTGCACGTGTGCATCGTAATCTAATACTGGTCTCCCAAGAGACGTTCAAATCACAAACACCTAGAAGACTCACTCTTCTTGTACTTAAGTCGGCATTGAGCATTTTATATTCAATCCCGATGCAATATCTGTGTTTCATGGTCAATCTGAAGGTCCAAGGGATACACTAAACCAGCACTGGTGCATCGGAATCTAATTCTGGTCTCTCAGGAACCGCTCGAAGCGCAAACTCTTAGAAGATTAATTCTTCTTGTACTTCTGTCGGCATTGTGCCTATTCTATTCAATCCCGAAGCAATGTCTGTGTTTCATGGTCAATGTGATGGTGTATGGGATACAGGAAACTTGCACTGGTGCATCGGAATCTAATACTGCTCTCCCAGGAGCCGTTCAAACAAAAACTATTAGAAGATTCACTGTTCTTGTACTTAAGTCGGCGTTGTGCTTTTTGTATTCAATCCCGATGCAATTTCTCTGTTTCATGGTCAATGTGAACGTCCAAGAGATACAGTAAACCTACACTGGTGCATCGAAATCTAACAGTTGTCTCCCTGGAGCCGCGCAAAGCACAAACCCATAGAAGATTCACTCTTCTACTAATTAAGCCGGCATTGTGCCTTTTGTATTCAATCCCGATGCAATTTCTTTGTTTCATGGTCAATGTGAAGGTCCAAGGGATACAGTAAACCTACACTGGTGCACCGCAATCTAACACTGGTCTCCCAGGACCCGCTGAAAACACTGACTCACAATATATTCACTCTACTTGTACTTAAGTCGACATTGTGCCTTTTGTATTCATTCCCGATGCAATTAGTGTGTTTCATGGTCCATATGAGGTCCAAGGGATATAGTACACCTGCACTGGTGCATCTGATTCTAATACTGGTCTCTCACGAGCTGCTCAAAGCACAAAATCTTGGGAGATTCTCTCTTTTTGTACTTAAGCCGGCATTGTGCCTTTTGTATTCAATCCCGATGCAATTTCAGTGTTTTATGGTCAATGTGAAGATTCAAGGGATACAGTAAACCTGCACTGAAGCATGGGAATCTAACACTGGTCTCCCAGGAGCCGCTCAAATCACAAAACCTTAGAAGATTCACTCTTCTTGTACCTAAGCCGGCATTGTGCCTTTTGTATTCAATCCCGATGCAATTTCAGTGTTTCATGGACAATTTGAAGGTACAAGAAATACAGTAAACCTGCACTGGTGTATCAGAATCTAATACTGGTCTCCCAGGAGCCGCTCAAAGCACAAACCCATAGAAGATTCACTCTTCTTGTACCTAAGTCGGCATTGTGCCTTTTGTATTCAATCCCGATGAAATTTCAGTGTTTCATGGTCAATTTGAAGGTACAATAAATACCGTAAACCTGCACTGGTGTATCGGAATCTAACACTGGTCTCCCAGGAGCTGCCCAAAGCACAAACCCTTAGAAGATTCACTCTTCTTGTACTTAAGCCGGCATTGTGATTTTTGTATTCAATCCCGATGCAATTTCAGTGTTTCATGGTCAATTTGAAGGCCCAAGAGATACAGTAAACCTGCACTGGTGCATCGGACTCCCAGCAGCTGCTCAAAGCACAAAGTCTTTGATGATTCACTCTTCTTGTACCGAAGTCGGAATTGTGTTATTGTATTCAGTCCCGATGCAATTTCTGTGTATAATGGTCAATGTGAAGGTCCAAGGGATACAGTTAACCTGCACTGCTGCAACGCAAAGTAGGCTTTGTGCCTTTTGTATTAAGTCCCGATGCAATTTCTGTGTTTCATGTTAAATGTGAAGGGCCAAGGGATGAAGTAAACCTGCACTGGTGCATCGGAATCTAATACTGGTCTCCCAGGAGTCGCTCAAAGCACAAACCCTTAGAAGATTCACTCTTCTTGTACTAAAGTCTTCATTGTGCCTTTTCTATACAATCCCGATGCAGTTTCTGTGTTTCATGGTCAATGTGAAGGTCTAAGGGATACAGTAAACCTGCACTGGTGCATCGGCATCTAATTCTGCTCTCCCAGGAACCGCTCAAACATAATCTCTTAGAAGATTCACTCTTCTTGTACTTAACTCGGCATTGTGCATTTTGTATTCAATACCGATGCAATTGCTGTGTCTCATGGTCAATGTGAAGATACAAGGGATACAGTAAACCTGCACTGGTGCATCGGAATCTGACAGTGGTCTTCCTGGAGCCGCGCAAAGCACAAACCCATAGAAGCTTCACTCTTCTTCTACTTAAGTTGGCATTGTGCCTTTTGTATTCAATCCCGATCCAATATCTTTTTTTCATGGTGAATGTGATTGTCCAAGGGATACAGTAGACCTACACTGGTGCATCGCAATCTAATATTGGCCTCCCAGGAGCCGCTCAAAGCACAAACTCTTAGAAGATTCACTCTTCTTTTACTTAAGTCAGCATTGTGTCTTTTGTATTCAATCCTGATGCAATTTCTGTGTTTCATGGTCAATGCGACGGTACAAGGGATACAGTTGTTGAGTAGTAAATTCGAGGGCGAATTTCTCCGAAGGGTGGAGGAATGTTGAGTGGCACTTAAGTAAATAAACTAGTGAAATCAAAGTGAACTAGAAATTAGAATATAAATGGAAAACTTGGTTTAGAGTGGAGAGTTACATACTTTCACACAGCGGGCACAACAGCAGAAAAGAAGAGACAATGACCGTGACGTCAGCAAGTTCCACATAAGCGGGCGCTGTCGATTCAGCCGTCAGGGCATCGCCCGACCGGCTCACGTGTTTCTCAGTTGTCGCATGTGAGCAAAGGCCCTCGCCTACATTCCAAGAGCCATTGACCGAGGTCAAGAAGATTCTTCGAGAAGCTTTTCAACGTGACAGAAGAGGCAATGGCCGTGAAGTCGTTCACCTCCAGTGAACTGAAGTGAATAAATACGCGAGACGCGTCTGACTTTTACGTACTCGATTGACTCGTGAGGACGGGAAGGAGACGACCTCAACTCAGCAGTCACCTGTGAGCTGGGATGAAGAACTGACAGCTGAAGACTGGCAAGCGGGAGTCCGTGGTTCGAGTTCGGGACACTGTCCTTGCCCCGCCGCGCCACTCCGCTTGTCGACGCACAACACACGCGGCCGCTTAGAGAAGAGAAACACGGGGACGCCACACCCAAGGTATCATCCGATGCACGACTTCGCTCGCAATAGTTAAACCGGCCACCTCGCGCTGCGCGTCTCCAGTCAACTGGGCGAGACGGCGACACGAGATACACACCGCTACGCGTAATCAGACGCCGCCGCCACCGCCGCCGCCGCCGCCGCTGCCGCAGCAGAAGACTTCACAAACGACACAGCTGCCGCTCTCCGAACCAGAACATCCCGTAAGATACAGTTGTAAAAATCTTCAATAAAAGTTATCTTATGTAAAAAGGATGTTTCATTCGACCTCATACCCGAGCCAAGGAAGAACCCACCCTGCCCACATGTTGTTAAGAGAGAAAAGTTAATTATTTAATATTTTCACCCTGACAGAATGCTTTAGAATGCTCATCCTGACAATTGACAGCATCAAAAAGAAAACCCAGTTACATTGAGTGACAGAAGTGTCACATTTATTAACACAATTGTTACATTTGGTGTCAGAAGCCGTTTTAGTTGTTACATTTGGTATCAGAGAAAAAACCCTTGGCTCAATATGAGGTGTGAATGACAGTCACTAAAGGTCCACAGTTAGTATTTTTTAATGTGTGAAGGGATAGAGGTTTGCATAGCAGTGGTAATATTTTCTTTATTTAGAAGTGTATTTTCTCTCATGGTGTTAAGAGTTTGTCGGAAATATTTAAATATCTCTTAAATTCAGTATAGGAAGATTGTGTAACTAACAGTTTGTAAAATGATGACACGAAATCGTACAAAGTCAGAGTAAGCACCACAAGCGGTTTCTACTGACGAAGCTATTCAGACCTTAGTTAATCAAATAGCACAGCTTAAAAATGATAATAATGCATTATTTAAGCAGTTGTGTGAGGTTAGGCAAACCAGTTCAGTCCCTCCCACCCTAGATTCCTCAGCAGCAGCCTCAGTAACTCCTTTTTCAGGTAAACCTGGCGAGGACATAACAGCCTTTTTTGATGATTTAGTAGCAGCTGCATAGTTAGGATCATGGTCAGATGAACAGCTCTTACAAATGACAAAGTTAAGATTGACAGGAGAGGCTAAAGCACACGTCTTATACCATGAAGAATTACGGAATGCTCCAACATTTGAGGAATTGAAGAAAGGATTACTTAAACGTTTTCAAAAACAGAACAGCTGTAGATTTTGTAGGGAACAGTTAAACACTATCACTCAGAGGCAAAACGAGTCGTTAGAAAGCTTTGTAGATAGGATTAGAAAAGTTAATATTAACACCTAGCAATTGACAACTAGTGATGAAGCAAATAAAGTTATTTTACAAGAGGCAGAAGATAGAGCTCTGGATACATTTTTACGTGGGTTACCTCCTCAAACGTCCCATCGTGTCAGGGCAGAGTTTCCTAAAAATTTAGCAGAAGCTGTATCTGTGGCGACAGCTTTTGAAGAAATAGACATTGCCACCAGATACAAGGAGAAGCGAAATATATTTTCAACAGGAGTACGATGTTTTAGGTGCGATCGACACGGACATACAGCAAAAAACTGCAGACAACCTCAATGCACTAATTGTCAAAGAATAGGTCACACATTCAAGGACTCCAGGTCTAAGAAAGTTTTTGGAAATAGAAAGCAGTTAAACTGAAACGGGAATGTCGGAGCCGCCGCCAGGCGTTCCCAATAAAATTTCATGCCATTAATGCGAATGTGAAGGCGGAATGCTGGTTATCTGCTACCATACAGGATAAAGAGGCAAGGATACTGGTGGATACAGGCGCAAACGTATCAATAGTAAGTAATGAATGTATTGGAGAAAAGAAATATGACCCTCCAAGGTATAGATTGAATGGAATAGGAGGAGGTACAGTTAAGTCATTAGGATGTACATCATTGATTTCCTATATTCACGATGTACAATTTCAAAAAGATGTAGAAGTGGTAACAAAGGTAACTGACGGATACGCCGCGATCCTAGGGTTGGATTTCCTGAATAAACATCACGCTAAAATCGACCTCAGACAGCAAACTGTAGAACTTAGCGGAATAGTGTTTCAACTAGGTGACACCGCTGCAAAGGGCCCTCTGCCGCAAGATTTCCCTAACCGGAAGGCGAAATCAACTATACTGCGTGCAACGTCCTTGAAGGTTGATTCGCGGGATCAGATACCATCTGGCTCAGGAAAACTTCTCTGGATGACCGTTGACCACGAAGTACCTACAGATACAGTGTGTCTAATAGAGCCTTTAGAGGAAAATGAGGAATTAGATGTATCACATTGTTTTGTACGTAGGAGTGTTGTACGGGTTCAAGACGTTGAGGGAGAAAGAAAAGTACCGGTACATATTGACAATTTCGGAGTGGAGGACAAAGAGTTGCATAAGGGAATTAGTAGCTACAGTCAGTACTTTTGAAGAAGAAGATTTCATTTGGTCAGATATTAATGATGGTCAGAAACCAGACGCCTATAAAACCGCATTGCGCCAGAAGATTGAGCATTTGAAAGGAAAGGATAGAGACACGATAGAAGCAGTTTTAGTTGAGTTCCAAGATTTATTTAATGCAGAAGGTCCATTGCCTGCAACAGACATCACACAGCAAAGGATCCCAACAGGAAATAGCCCCCCAGTTTATAGGAAGCCTTATAGAGTTGCGCATCACTTACAGCCAGTACTAGATGAATTTATAGAACAGCATCTAAAAGATGGAATTATAGAATATTCTGATTCGCCTTATAATTCAAATATCGTAATTATTCCAAAGAAGTCTCCCGACGGTACGAAACGATATAGATTTTGTTGTGACTACAGACATCTTAACAAACAAACTATCTCAGATGTTTATCCTCTTCCAAACATTACAGATATCTTCAACTTTTGTGGTCCTGTCCTCCTCAGTTGCGCGTAATACTACGGTATATTGATAAGTTTCACTTATGGACCGTCTGACAGCAACTGAATAAAACACAATTTTAGTGCCATACGCGTTTCGCCTTTATTTTCTGCAAGGCGTCATCAGTGGCCTGGAATATGTACATATGTTAGCTATTTTATTTACATTTTTGTCACTGTGTCTATAGGTTATAAACAGTTCTGGTGGTTGGTATTTCCTATTAAGTACTAATGTTTTGAACTGTACTTACAGGTTGCGTAGACAGTTTCTTACATATTACGCTCCTGTTGCATTTTTGGTGTTGTTCTTCTTCCTATTAGCGCCAGTTTGCTGTTTTTTCCACATTCCACAGCACTATGCACTGAACGCCTGTTTTAATGCAATGTTTTGGTTTCTGTGGCCGACTGTCAAAAGTTTTTGCCAAAGATAAGATAACCACAAATGAAAGTTTCAAAATCATATATTGGTACAGATACGTGGATGACATTATTTGTCTGGTAGACGAGCCAAGAAAAAAAATAGATGAACTCCATTCAGAAATAAACAAAGCTCATAAGAACATAAAATTCACACTTGAAAAAGAAAATCAAATAAATTTTCTTGACATTACAATTAAAAAAGAAAATGGAAAACATACATTTAACATCTTTAGAAAACCAACAGCCACGGACACAATAATACATTCCACATCCAACCACCCCAAAAGCCAGAAACTTGCAGTACTAAGACACATGTTACATAGATTAAACAGAATCCCACTCAGCAAGAGAAACTATGAACAAAAAATGTACACGATCATACAAATAGCTAGGAACAACGGGTATGACACACATGTGGTACACAGGCTCAATCAAAAAATAAAAACACAAATAAAAAACAAACACAACATTTCCACAATACAAAAGAACTCACAAGCTGAAAACTTACAAACACACTCAACAAACACACACAATGACAACACCACACAGAAAAGAACCAGATGGTACACCATGACCTACACACATAAACTAACACACAGATTTGCAAACATCCTAAAGAGACAGGGCTTCAAAATAGCATATAAGCCTGGGCAAACCCTTCAATCACACCTAAGCCAGCCAGCTACCAAGAGGGACAAATTCCAACAATCAGGAATATATAAACTTGAATGTCAAAGTTGTGATGCAGTATACATAGGCATGACATGCAGGAATTTTGAAACAAGATACAAAGAACATATCAGATGTTGGAAGTATGAAACAAACCATTCCACATTTGCAGAGCATTTAAAACACTACCACCATCATCCTACAAACATGGAACAAGAAATGAAAATAATGAGAATAAGCAACCATGACAAACATCTTATACAAATGCAAAAAAACTTCCACATCCAGAAAGCCATAGCAGAAAACAAACATGTGATAAATGAACAAACACACATCAGCACAGGCTCACTACTACACTTAATAAAGGAAATGATAACATTATATATATATATATATATATATATATATATATATATATATATATATACATATATATATATATAACACCAAAATACAGACAGACACACACACACACAGCCCCACCCAAAAAAAAAAAAAATACGTAACACCAAAATACAGACAGACACACACACACACACACACACACACACACAGCACAAAAAAATACATATCACACCAAAACACACACACACACACACACACATACACAGGACAAAAACAAAAATAAATAACTAAATACAATAAAATTAAATGAAATTAAATTAATACCACACCAAAACACACACACACACACACACACACACACACACACACACACACACACCCTCACACACACACATACACACACACACACACACATACACAAACGCACACACAAATGCATACACGAACAGACCACAGATACTTCAATAGTTACACTCATAAGTTTGGCAGTAATATTCGATCTTTGCCAAAAACTTTTTACAGTCGGCAACAGAAACCAAAACATTGCATTAAAACAAGTGTTCAGTGCATAGTGCTGTGGAATGTGGAAAAAACAGCAAACTGGCGCTCATAGGAAGAAGAACAACACCAAAAATGCAACAGGAGCGTAATATGTAAGAAACTGTCTACGCAACCTGTAAGTACAGTTCAAAACATTACTACTTAATAGGAAATACCAACCACCAGAACTGTTTATAACCTATAGGCACAGTGACAAAAATGTAAATAAAATACCTAACATATGTACATATTCCAGGCCACTGATGATGCCTTGCAGAAAATAAAGGCGAAACGCATATGGCACTAAAATTGTGTTTTATTCAGTTGCTGTCAGACGGTCCATAAGTGAAACTTATCAATATACCGTAGTATTACAGATATCATTGACAGTTTGGGTAACAGTAAATACTTTTCAACAATCGATTTACGTAGCGGATATTATCAATTGGAAGTTGCACCTGAAGATAGGCATAAAACAGCATTTTCTACCCCTGGAGGCGACTGACAATTTAAAAGAATGCCTTTCGGTTTGAAAAATGCACCAGCAACTTTTCAAAGACTACTCGATGGAGTATTGCGAGGACTCAAAACTCAGCAATGTTTTGTATATCTAGACGATATTATTGTATTCTCCAGAGACATTAATGAACATGCAGTGCGTCTGCGTAATGTTTTTCAGAGACTTAGAAAAGCTAAATTAACATTAAATATGGAAAAATGTAGTTTTGCATTGACAGAGGTTACATACCTAGGGCATGTCACTAGTGAAAAAGGAATTAAAACAGATCCTCGATTAACTTCGGCAGTTAAGGACTTCCCAACACCACAACGCGTAAAGGAGGTACAAAGTTTCATTGGTCTCGCATCGTATTACCGAAAATATGTTCAAAATTTTGCTGAAATCGCCCGACCCTTAACCCAATTATTGAAAAAGGGTGCAAAATTTAATTGGTCTGAAGATTGTCAATCTGCATTTCAAACCCTTAAAGATAAGTTAACACACAGTCCTGTATTAGCCTACCCAGATTATAACAAAGAATTTATTTTATCCTGTGACGCAAGTGGTCATTCAGTAGGAGTTGTTTTGAGTCAGAATATTAATGGCGCGGAACACCCCATAGCCTATGCTTCGAGAGAACTAACAACGGCAGAAAGAAATTATTCCACAACGGAGAAAGAATTGTTAAGTGTTATTTATGGTATCAAATACTTGAAATGCTACTTGTATGGTAGGAAATTCAAGGTCGTTACAGACCACGCAGCTTTAAAATGGTTGCTTGGATTAAAGGATCCATCTAGTCGTCTTACCCGTTGGGCCCTATGTCTTTCCGAAATGGATTTCGAAGTTATCCATAAACCAGGCAAAAAACACACGAATGCAGATTGCCTAAGTCGGAAAATAGCACTTTTGGAAGCAAGAGGCCGAGATACTGAGGACTGGAGAAAGGCACAAGATGAGGACACAGAATGCAAAAA
This sequence comes from Schistocerca serialis cubense, assembly GCF_023864345.2. Taxonomy (NCBI): domain Eukaryota; kingdom Metazoa; phylum Arthropoda; class Insecta; order Orthoptera; family Acrididae; genus Schistocerca; species Schistocerca serialis. The sequence continues at coordinate 62,214,098 of NW_026047583.1, forward strand.
ATACGCAACTCAAAAACAATTTTGCTTTGAAGATGGTGTATTATGCCGTAAAACAAAACTTGGACCGCGAATTGTTGTTCCCCAACACCTTAGACAAGAAATAATGGCAGAGGCCCACGATCATATCCTAGCAGGACACGGTGGACAGCGGACAACCGAAAGACGAGTAGCAGAGCGATTTTGGTGGCAAACCAGAAAGCAGGATGTTGCGCAGTGCGTTCGTAATTGCATTGCGTGCGCACAACAAGCTGAACTTTCTCGTTCAAAAATACCCTTACAAAGGCTCCCCGAGGCTTCATGTCCATTTCAAATCTGCGGAGTGGATCTCTACGGGCCATTTCATAAAACACCTGCTGGTAATAAGTCTGTTCTTACAATTATCGATCACTTTTCTCGCTATCTAGCTATAGTGAGTCTCCCAGATCAGCAAGCAAATACAGTTGCCCAAGCTTTAGTTAACAACTGGATACTTAAATTTGGCGTACCTGAAGCTATTATCACAGATCAGGGATCTAATTTTATGTCTGAATTAATAAAACAGCTATGCCACTTATTAAAAATACGCAAATTACGCACAACTCCGTTACACCCTGTAAGGGGTCCGTAGGCCCTTACTATAAGTTTTGCGACAGCACAGGTCGACAGGACAAACAATCGATAGTGTGTGTCGGGTTGCGAGAGCGAGAGCGAGTGTTGAGACAGTAGTGTGGTACGCGCTGCGGGCCGAGCCGGGTGGAGTTCTGTTGTGGGAATGCAAACCGTACCGACAAAGGGAGTGGCCATCGCCGTGGTTTAACTCCTTTGTGTTATAAATCTACAGGAAAGTGAAAAAGTATAATTAATAGAGTGATCAGTGATATTTTTGTGCCGATATTTGTAATTACGCGTCTACCGCGCCGGCATTATTTTAATTGCGGTGTTGGATTGCAGTGTTGGATTACAGTGATTGAAATTGCGTGTGACGATAATGAATAACGAAAGGGCCTGTGCTGAGATTAGCCGTTATTAATTCTGTACGACGAAGGCAGTGGCTGTCTCCTTATTTTGGTGTTTTTGTGATGAATATAGATCGCTGATTAATGAAGCTGTGTTGTTGTTCTTCTTGCCACCAGACATTTCATTATTACAGCATTCGAGAAGGACAAAATGGAATGTAACAACTCCGTAGCAGTCCAATCCGATTGCCAGCCCCATTAAGTACACGGTCACATTAATTAATACCTGTTTTGGGCTGCTATCAGATCTCGATCGAGCGGGATAAGTCAGTAAAATAAACCGGAGTGTTACAACCCTCAGTGCAACGGGCGCACAGAAAGAGTTCATCGGACAATTGGCAAGATGCTTAGTTATTATATTAACGAACAACATTCTAATTGGAATACGTATTTACCAATAATCATGTCGGTATACAACGCCAAAACGCATGAAGCAACTGGCATGGCACCTTATGAAGTGGTCTATGGGAAAAAAATGCCGTCCCCTTTTGATGTAATCAGGCAGAAAAACGGAAAAGTCGGAGAAACAGTAAGAGATTTCAGTCGAATGATGAAGGATGTATGGAAAAAGGTTCAAAAATCTAATACAAAGGCTTTGGAACGACAGGAACGATTAGGTAATGCCCAAGCTAAATATCCAAATTACAAAATCGGTCAGTGGGTTATGCTTTCAACTCCTTACACAGCGAAAGGAAAAACGAAGAAATTTGTAACAAACTACAGAGGTCCTTATCAAATTATTGAGATCACGTCACCAGTCAATGTTAAATTGCAACTGCCCACCCGAACTACCATTGTCCATGCAAGTCGTTTAAAACCTTTTAAGGGGGCTCCAGATGTAATTCCTTCAACAATAGTATCTGCTTTTCCGAAGGGTGGAGGAAGTTCCCGAAGAGGAAGAAGAGTGGACACGCCGGCACAACATACAGACATGGCACCATACAATCTTCGATCAAGGGTGCGAATGTCCTAGTTGAATCTTAGTAGACTGTGGACAGTATACAAATGTAAATAATTAATAAATTATAATGGTTTATTTTTTAAGAAAGAAAACTTGAACGTAGAAACATGTAGATCTTGTAGTTAACGATGTATTCCTTCTTTTCTTTGTTTTTGTTTTTACTAGGTTGGTAGGTTCATAACCATGTTGTTTGCTTTTTTCAGAAAACGCCATGCAAGCACTTCCTACATAAAACCTATCCTACCTCAATGACTCCCTTGACAGTTCCCTTCTGAAGTCATAAACTCACAGCAAGGCAAAATTGATGCCAATGTTATGATGCAACATGTCTTAAAATTAAAAGGTGAACACAAAACTAAAATTATAATGCTAGGAACCGATATATCGGGAACCTTTGTGTTGGTGTTTCTGCTTTGTACAGTTTTCTTTTATTTAAGACGAAATAATAAGCCAAATAATAATATACCACTTCATCAAATCCCTGTTAACTGGATACCACACTCTTAACTGGTGTACTTCAGCAGTTACTTTTGAGCATTAGTGTATTAATTTTGTTTATTGTACTTCATTCTTTATAAACAGTCTCTTGTTAACATAAACAATACTGTAGAATAGATATTCTTGCATTAGTATAGGGTAGATTAAACAGCTGTTGCTCTGTAATTTTCTAAGTGCAAAATCTATTTTTTGTTCATTCATTGTCATCAAGATTTGTTACGATTATTATTACAACCATTTATGTAAGAACTATGTGATTCCTGACCGTACAGTGCTTTTGTAAGGTGATAAAGTATTTTCCACATACTTAATGTGAAGCGTGTGTAATCTTCTAAGTCGAGAGTTTTCGTTGCTTGTGCTTTTTCCGTGTGACGAGTGGAGGAATGTTGAGTGGTAAATTCGAGGGCGAATTTCTCCGAAGGGTGGAGGAATGTTGAGTGGTACTTAAGTAAATAAATTAGTGAAATCAAAGTGAACTAGAAATTACAATATAAATGGAAAACTTGGTTTAGTTTGGAGAGTTACATACTGGCACACAGCGGGCACAACAGCAGAACAGAAGAGACAATGACCGTGACGTCAGCAAGTTCCACATAAGCGGGCGCTGTCGATTCAGCCCTCGCCTACATTCCAAGAGCCATTGACCGAGGTCAAGAAGATTCTTCGAGAAGCTTTTCAACGTGACAGAAGAGGCAATGGCCGTGAAGTCGTTCACCTCCAGTGAACTGAAGTGAATAAATACGCGAGACGCGGTGGGCCCGAGAGATGAAGACGGGGATGAGGACGAAGACGGAGACGGGGACGGAGACGAAGACGAGAGACGAAGGAAGAAAGGAAGAGTAGCAGTAGTTTTCAGTCAGTTTCGGTGCTGAAGACCGTCAAGCAAGAAGAGACTGCATCATGCACAGACGCACCAAGTCCGCCGCTGTAATGGAATAGCAAGCAGCAGCCACGGCGCCAGAAGACTGAAGTTAAAAGGTATTTGAAGTCTGATTTTTAAGTACCCGGGTGACTCGTGAGGACGGGAAGGAGACGGCCTCACCTCAGCAGTCACCTGTGAGCTGGGATGGCGAACTGACAGCTGAAGACTGGCAAGCGGGAGTCCGTGGTTCGAGTTCGGGACACTGCCCTTACCCCGCCGCGCCGCTCCGCTGGTCGACGCACAACACACGCGGCCGCTTAGAGAAGAGAAACACTGGGACGCCACACCCAAGGTATCATCCGATGCACGACTTCGCTCCCAATAGTTAAACCGGCCACCTCGCGCTGCGCGTCTCCAGTCAAATGGGCGAGACGGCGACACGAGACACTGTGGGGCGGCGGATAAGTTTGTAAAAATAAATGAATTGCTGGATAAATGCTTGCATGTAGAATTAGTTTCTGGCTTTTAGAATGATGTTAATGCTGTCTTTCGCCGTTCTCAACACTGGCTCTCTATTTCCTTTTTAGCACCCAGAAAGCGATTTAACAAAACGTGGAGCCAGTAATTAGAGATCCTAGTGCCCACTTTATTGAGAATACCATTATAGCTGCAGCTTATAGTTCTGAGGAATTAGGAGATTGTCCGGGATTTCTAATCAAAACGGTTTTCCAATATAGTTGAGTATATTCTGAAATTCACTGATAAAAAACACAAGTATCCCTACAACCTAACTAACAGAGCAGTTCAGAGTCTAATGCGCTGATCCAACTATAAATGTCCGAATTAAATGATGAAATGAATGCTCGCCATAATTTGATGAAAATATTTCATCAAACGCCACGCTAAATATTTGGTAGAATGTCTGTCCCGCGACGGCACGTGAAAATACGACAATACGCAAACTGAAGCTCGATAATGAAAATAATCCCAGAATTAACACTTCACTTGGAATGTTTTCATGGTTCCGCGTATCTCTAGTAACTTAATACGGCACCCGAGACTGTTTGTAGCAGTGACACTGATGCGACGCGACTGCCGACACAGATGGCGTGTCATTCAGTGTCTGGAGAGAACTGGGGCCTTGCTTCCTCGCGCAGCGTTCTTATATATAAAGCTGCGGTGCGGACGGCTAAGGGAACGCCTGATCAAATCGGCTCTCCCGACTAGCCGCTGGGCTAGTAACGCACCACTTCAAGTTACATAATAATTTATAGCTTCTTTTGCTGATAGCCGATGAAGCTCTTAATTTAAACGTGCATTCAGCACGCAGGTAAGTATTGATAATAAAATTTTGACGTGGCTAAGTTAAATATTTTGGGCGAGAGAATTAATTAAATTACACTGCACGCAGTAGATGAGCTCTGAACTGGCCCTTTTGAGATCCGCTATCGCTATAATTTTATAGGTATTCAAAAGAAACTTTTCACATCTTCTTAGTCATAGCGGACCTCCAACCTATTTAAATCTAAACATCCTAGCCTTATTTATTAGCCTACTTAATCTATCTTGCATCCTTCAGTTTTGAGACGAAAACCAGAAAATCATGAATTTCCACTAAAATCTTAATTTGTGAAATCCAAAGTACTGTTTTTATTAAATCATTATGAAAGATGAATCTAAATATAAATTTTGAAGTCTCTAGCTCTTTTCTGTTGCGCCAATGATTTTTTCAGAAAAACGTCCAAATTTCGAAAATGGCTGAAGTTATCGAACAGATATTTAACACACATTAATTTAGTATTATTTCTGACATGCTAGAAAAGTTTTAGGAATTTTTCTTGATTTTTAAGGTATTGCGCAACATTTATGACGTCAGAGCTAGTTACAGCAGACTGGCTGGCACACAATGGAAACTGATGTGAATTTACTACAGCGTGAGTAGGCTGCTTCCCTACATCACCCTCTACTTAAATTTTTTTTTGTTTATGAATGTTAATGAATGAAAAAAAAATTTAATTACAAAAAGGGAAGCAAGAGTACAGTTTAACTCCCTATGAAAAATCAAAATTGAAATATAAACCTGTAGAAACATTAAAGAAAACTGATTACCTACATTAATTATTTAAATTGTAGGCATGTTCACTGCCTTTTAAACAATGTCATTACTCAAAATTTTAAGCAAAGTCAATGAAATATTTTGGCATACATATTGCCTTAGACAAACAAACACATACAAATTGAAAAATTATGAAAGTCTTAGATCCCTTAAATACATTTTTACATACACAAATTCAAAGAAAATAACATGATACATAAACAGATGATTATCTCTTAGCAGTCTTTTCTAAACTTGAAAGATAATTTCACAAATAATTTTTACACACGTGGTTGTAGCCGCTTTGGCTGGCGTCCTACACTTCCATTCACAAGGGTAGGGGAGGGGAAGTTGCTATGGTGTGCGTCCTTCACGTTCACTCTAAATTACATGGGGAAAGGGAGGGGTCACTGTGAGTTGTGTCCAAGTCACTCCACGCTTTCACGCAGCTACCAGGCTGCCATTATCTGGTTTGTCCTGTAGAACAAACAAAAAGAGTGCCTCAGACTCTGTTCACTTAATATCTAAGGGTGGGTCACAATGAAATGGGGATATATACATTTTATCCTTCAGTATGTTACTGGAACAAAGTTAACAGAACTTTTTCAGTATTACTCTCGCGGTTACTTTACTGTCATAAAATCGTTAAACAAATGGCTCAAAACGCCTTTAGTCATGTATTAGAGAAAATTTATGCTCCTAAGGCATACAATCATAAATCATATTTAATCTGAATTTATTATTTCTGGGCCGGAACACTGAACCAATGCTTGGTACATTCCTGATACATTTGTATTTTAAGCACTTAACTGACTCATCTTTGATTACCTTATTCTTAGAGATAGTATGAGTATGATTAGTGGTTGTTTTCTCAGCTTCTTTGTACATGTGAGTAACTTTTGGTAATAGTACAGTTGTGAGTGTTCAAATCACACTACGTTTAGTTGACTACTAAATCCACTGATTGGTCCTCTGCTGTTGTCAGTTCCATATCTGCAATTAGGTACTTACTTACTTTGAAGTGTATTTATGCTGAGCTAAAATAATGTTTCACCTCTGACAGTTTGTTATTTATTTATTTTGCTAGTGTATGTACTTATTTAACACTCACTCTATTAATATTTAAAGCATAGGATAGCACATTTATTTCATATTCATAGTGCACTGCAGCTGATTAGTTTGCTCACGTGGCAATCCATTTCCACTCGATCGGACGCTGAAACCTCAGGTAGTCTCTCTCAGACCTACCACTAAAGTGTATCAAGTAATTACGGACGAGCGTAATGCTAAATTCCTTAAACCTATGGGACACCATGAGCTGCTCTGTCTCATCTAACATATGGGTACCTATGGTCGCATTCACGCCTCCAACTCATAACCTCAATACGTGTAGGTGTATCCTGTCACACACTACACTAAAATAATGGCCAGCTCCAACCTTATAAATACTTCAGGGACGTGTCCTTCACGTCTCAACCACAAACACTGCTCAATTCTATTACACTGCCTTTCCTTGCTACACCAGGTGAGTTTAATCTTACAACTTATCTGCATATTTTTCCTAACACTAAGCAATTTCTTTTACTATTTCTTAGTTAGCTCTAATGCATACACTAGGTTTCATTACCACTTCAGATCCTGCTTGTACATGAATTCATATATCTTTTTAAATTACTGTTGGTGGACCATTTCCAATAAAACAACACTTCGTAGTTACTATATTACCTGGGTTCTATACATACTTGTTCCTCAAATACATTTTATATCTTAATTACGTCATACTTCTCTATTGTTTGTCACTATTAGGTTTGTCACATTAGGTATTTTTCTTCACTAATCGGTAGATAGAATGGTTACATAACTCATGGCTTGATAGCCATGTCAGAAAATTTTCATGTCTGAAAAGAAGAGGTCGAAATTTTTGTGGATAGGAAAGATGAAGAATGAGTGAGACCTGAAATGGAAAGAAGATCTCACACAGCTGGGACTGCACAGCTGCCACACTGTGTAGAGGTTACAGAACAACCTCCTCCCTACAGCATTCATTGGTTTAATGCTGTATTGATAACCATACCGGAAAATTTAATGTATGAAAGAAGAGGTCGAAATTTTTGAGGACAGGAAAGATGAAGAATGAGTGAGACCTGAAAGGGAAAGAAGATCTCACACAGCTGGGACTGCACAGCTGCCACACTGTGTAGAGGTTACAGAACAACCTCCTCCCTACAGCATTCACTGGTTTCTGAAAACTTTCATATTGGAAAGAAGGGGTCGAAATTTTTAGGGACAGGAAAGATGAAGATTGAGTGAGATCTGAAATGGGAAAGAAGATCTCACACAGCTGGGACTGCACAGCTGCCACACTGTGTAGAGGTTACAGAACAACCTCCTTCCTACAGCATTCACTGGCTTAATGCTGGCTTGGTAGTCATAACGGAAAATTTTAGTATTTGGAAAGAAAAAGTCGAAATTTTTGAGGACAGGAAAGAGGAAGAATGAGTGAGACCTGAAAGGGAAAGAAGATCTCACACAGCTGGGACTGCACAGCTGCCACACTGTGTAGAGGTTACAGAACAACCTCCTCCCTACAGCATTCATTCATAACGTTTGACCACGCCTTTTTAGAACCTGTCTCAGTTCTTCCTTCTGATTGGCGGAAATTTTATCGATTTCCTGCAATTTAGCTTCTATTTTGTCTAAAATAATTGCTTCTTCTTCTTCTGTGTTCAGTTTATTGTCATGAAGATTTACATCTTCGTCCCAATATCTCCTGTTTTTCAGAACTCGTATAGGCAGCTCCCAAGTTTCATGATCAGTTACTACATGTTTATCACGAAAAGGGACTGTAATTACTCCGGTTATTGGCAAGACCATTTTTAACTGGCTTCTTTCAAAGTCAACAACACTCTGATATTTTGAGATTATTTACAATTAAACATGGATGATCAATTAAATTACCACTTATGTTAAAGGGCAGCAAAACTTCTTGCTTTACTGTTTTTGACACCTTGCCAGTAGCACCAATTATTCTTAGTCCTGATACCCTCATTACTGTAAGCTTGTCTTTACCAGGTAATGCATCAAAAAAGGGCTGAGATATCGCACTCACTTCACTTCCACTGTCTAAGAGACAACGTACATTGATACCCAACATATTCACTATTATTATAGGGTGGCTTATTCTAGGTTGTACCGGTGGTTCCTCAAATTCATCTAATAGTTCCTTTTGGATTTGTCTCCAACTAAAGTGATCGACATCTGTCTTCATTATATTTAGGTCACAGTGTGTAGGGGTTTCCTGAATTACATTTTCAGCTGCCTTTTCCAGTCGGTCTATTAATTTTAAATCGAAACACCGCACGACTTCATTACATTTAGTTTGCTGAACATAACCCAAATTACTGTAGTCTGAGCGATTCTGCGTCTCCAGACCGGGCATAACACTAGCTAAACCACTAGCTAAACCACTTTCACCATTATCGTCGGTTTCTTTCTCAAGTGACAACTGGTCACAGCTACTGGGTTCATCGACCCTCAACAACCTACCCTCTACATTCTCACTTATCTCCTGTCCTAAATCTATTACTACATTATGAACATCCTGCACAGGCACTTTAGATAAGAGCACATCATCATCGTAAATATAAGCATGAATTTCTTCTGCTTCTTCACCTGACAATTCAATATTTTGTTGCTCCTCCCTATCGTTACACTGCTGAGCCTTCTCTTTCTCTTCCCACTTAGAAAGCGTCTCTAACACGGTATCTATCAAATACTGTGAGTGATCTAATATTTCTGCTGTATTCTTAGGTGCTACCGACTCTTCATCCACATGTTCAGTTTGAGTATTCTGATCTGTCTTACCAATTCCCTTAACTACTGGCTTAGGAAAAGTAACCGCCTGGTGAGCGCCAGTGTCCTCATAGACGGGAACTAGTTTTCCTGCCTCGGCCTACTACTGTTTCCTTTATTTTCATTATAGTTGACTGGCACAGCATTACTTTCCGTACTGTTGTTTACATGCATATTTCTGTTTGGAACAAAATTATTATCCCTTGGACGCCATTGTTGGTTCTGATAATTATTTCCCCAATTCCTACCTCTCTTAGGATGGCGAATACCTACTGTTCTGATGTTTACATTGCCATTTTGCTAGTTCCTAAAATTACTATTATTGTTATTGGCATTTCGGTTATTACGTGCTTGCTCCTCATTGGCAGCAATACGTTCTACACGTTCCAGATACTCAATGAAACGATCCAGATTGTCTCTAGGGGCAGATATAATTCTAGTTTGCCAGTACCATGGCAGTTTGGTTTCAAGACCCAGTATTATCATTTCTGGTTTTAGCTTTTCCGCCAAATGTGACAACCGTGAGATCCATGACCTAGCAAACTCTTTAATTGATTCCTTGCCTGCATTGAAGCGTTTCCCACTCCAAAATTCTCTCAACACTTCATTTTGCTTATTGCTAGACCAATACTCATTAATAAAAGCTGTTTTAAATTCCGCTAATGTTTTACACTGTAACATAACATCAGCTGACCAACGCATGGCGTCACCTGCTAAATGGCTTCTAATAAACGAGATTTTCTCTCGTTCAGACCAAGTTGGTGGAATCACATCTTCAAAATCGTTCCAGAAATCTAGCGGGTGGATATTTTTATCTGGATCAAACCGCAAGAACTGCCGACACCCGATAAAAGCGGCGTTTGCAGTTACAACTTGTTGTATATTACCATTACCAGAAGTTACTGAAGCTACTTTACTCTCAATGTTAGCAATGTTAGTACTGATATTTTCTACTTTCATTTCAACATTTTCTACTCTTTGTACAATATGAGTAGTATCAGTTTTGATTGCGTCTACTTCTGCTTGACATATGCTTACTTTTATATTAACATCTTTAAATCTATCTGAGCACAGTTCAGATTCTGCCTCGATCTTTTCTGTTAACTTGTGCTCCAGCTTCGCATCTTCCATTTGGAAGTCCTTGCGAACCTCCGCAACTTCGGATTTTACTGTTTTATACATTTCAGAAAATTGTTGAGCAACCTTGTTCTTAATATCCTCATGATTGTAATCAATTTTATAATTCAAACTGTCTAGATCCTCTTTCAACTTATTGCAACCAGCCTTGAAGGTATCGTCCATTACCTCCAATCGTTTATTAAAATTTATTTGACTGGCCACAATCCTGTTATTTACCTCAATTATATCAGATTTTAAATCAGCTGTCATTTTTGCATTACTGGCAGCTATTGCTTGTAATATAACATTTAAATCAACAGCCCCAGCATCTTTGGGTTGCTCACTATCTGGCTTTTTATCACACTCAGGTGACGAAAAACTAGCTCCAACACCCGAATCATCAAAACTAAATGAAATTTCTGATTGATTAGTCATATCTAACTGCTCCTTCTTAAACTCTACCATCTCTGATGACTGTTTCATTTTTAATTCATCAGAGAAACTATCATCCAATAAATTTACAATTTCTACTTTCTGCCTTACTTCAGGGGTCTCTATTATTGAATCATTGCCCCTTCCCACACTACTGTCAGGAGACAATACTTCATATTTCACTTTAACATTATTACTTTCATGCATATTTACACTTGAACCGTTGTCTGGATTTACAGTTCCCTCAACAGACATAGGTCCTGATATAAGTTTAACCTCAGTTTATTTTGGCGGTTCCATCGCCGAGAGTCTTTTAGTGCAGGTTAGTAAAATTTTTAACAGCTTTTCACTTAACTTAGATCCTTCTGCACAACGTATGGCGTTGCCGGCGCGGCGTACCAGGATTCCTGATGCGACGTGGCACGTTGAACTGCAGACGGCTCTCCGACGGCTGTTGTGTGTTTGCGTGGCCCGCAATTGCAGGCTCTGCGCCGGCTGCTCCAGCGGACGACTGCGGTGCGGCGAGACTGGCTTCTCGCGATGCCGGCAGCACCGCTAGACTCAGTGCCAGCTCCGTCAATCCAGATGTGTTGTTAATCCAATTGCGTCGTCCACATGCACACGTAACACTTTCACTGTTCTATTACTCAGCTGCGTGTCGCATTCCACTCGCGAATCCGAATAGTTAAAAATCACTTTCACTTAGTTGATTTCCCGACCGATGCACCATACGTGGGGCGGCGGATGATTTGTAAAAATAAATAAATCCAATTTCTGTATAAATGCTTGCATGTAGAATCAGTTTCTGGCTTTTAGAATGTTGTTAATGCTGTCTTTCGCCGTTCTGAACACTGGCTCTCTATTTACTTTTTAGCACCCAGAAAGCGATTTAACAAAACGTGGAGCCAGTAATTAGAGATCCTAGTGCCCACTTTATTGAGAATACCATTATAGCTGCAGCTTATAGCTCTGAGCAATTAGGAGATTGTCCGGGATTTCTAATCAAAACGGTTTTCCAATATAGTTGAGTATATTCTGAAATTCACTGATAAAAAAAACAAGTATCCCTACAACCTAACTAACAGAGCAGTTCAGAGTCTAATGCGCTGATCCAACTATAAATGTCCGAATTAAATGTTGAAATGAATGCTCGCCATAATTTGATGAAAATATTTCATCAAACGCCACGCTAAATATTTGGTAGAATGTCTGTCCCGCGACGGCACGTGAAAATACGACAATACGCAAACTGAAGCTCGATAATGAAAATAATCCCAGAATTAACACTTCACTTGGAATGTTTTCATGGTTCCGCATATCTCTAGCAACTTAATACGGCACCCGAGGCTGTTTGTAGCAGTGACACTGATGCGACGTGACTGCCGACACAGATGGCGTGTCATTCAGTGTCTGGAGAGAACTGGGGCCTTGCTTCCTCGCGCAGCGTTCTTATATATAAAGCTGCGGTGCGGACGGCTAAGGGAACGCCTGATCAAATCGGCTCTCCCGACTAGCCGCTGGGCTAGTAACGCACCACTTCAAGTTACATAATAATTTATAGCTTCTTTTGCTGATAGCCGATGAAGCTCTTAATTTAAACATGCATTCAGCACGCAGGTAAGTGTTGATAATAAAATTCTGACGTGGCTAAGTTAAATATTTTGGGCGAGAGAATTAATTAAATTACACTGCACGCAGTAGATGAGCTCTGAACTGGCCCTTTTGAGATCCGCTATCACTATAATTTTATAGGTATTCAGAAAAGAAACTTTTCACATCCTCATAGTCATAGCGGACCTCCAACCTGTTTAAATCTAAACATCCTAGCCTTATTTATTAGCCTACTTAATCTATCTTGCTTCCTTCAGTTTTGAGACGAAAACCAAAAATTCATGAATTTCCACTAAAATCTTAATTTGTGAAATCCAAAGTACTGTTTTTATTAAATCATTATGAAAGATGAATCTAAATATAAATTTTGAAGTCTCTAGCTCTTTTCTGTTGCGCCAATGATTTTTTCAGAAAAACGTCCAAATTTCGAAAATGGCTGAAGCTATCGAACTGATATTTAACACACATTAATTTAGTATTATTTCTGACATGCTAGAAAAGTTTTAGGAATTTTTCTTGATTTTTAAGGTATTGCGCAACATTTATGACGTCAGAGCTAGTTACAGCAGACTGGCTGGCACACAATGGAAACTGATGTGAATTTACTACAGCGTGAGTAGGCTGCTCCCCTACAATACACACCGCTACGCGTAATCAGACGCCGCCGCCGCCACCGCCGCCGCCGCCGCTGCCGCAGCAGAAGACTTCACAAACGACACAGCTGCCGCTCTCCGAACCAGAACATCCCGTAAGATACAGTTGTAAAAATCTTCAATAAAAGTTATCTTATGTAAAAATGATGGTTCATTCGACCTCATACCCGAGCCAAGGAAGAACCCACCCTGCCCAGATGTTGTTAAGAGAGAAAAGTTAATTATTTAATATTTTCACCCTGACAGAATGCTTTAGAATGCTCATCCTGACAATAGACAGCATCAAAAGAGAAAACCCAGTTACATTGAGTGACAGAAGTGTCACATTTAGTAACACAACTGTTACACAGTAACCCTGCACTGGTGCATCAGATACTAATACTGGTCTCCCAGGAGTCGCTCAAAGCGCAAACTCTTTTACTTAAGTCGGCATTGTGCCTCCCGTATTGAATCCGAATGCAATTTCTATGTTTCTTGGTCAATGTGAAGGTACAAGTGATACAGTAAACCTGCACTGGTGTATCGGAATCTAATACTGGTCTCCCAAGACCCGCTGAAAACACTAACTCTTCGAATATTCACTCTACTGGTACTTAAGTCGGCATTGTGCCTATCATATTCAATCCCGATGCAATTTGTGTGCTTCATGGTCCATGTGAGGGTCCAAGGGATACAGTACACCTGCACTGGTGCAACTGAATCGAATACTGGTCTCCCAGGAGCTGCTCAAAGCACAAACCCTTACAAGATCCTCTCTTCTTGTACTTAAGTCTTCATTGTGCCTTTTGTATTCAATCCCAATGCAATTTCTGTGTATCATGGTCAATGTGAAGGTCTAAGAGATACAGTTAACCTGCACTGGTGCATCGGAATCTAATACTGCCCTCCCAAGAACCGCTCAAAGCACAAACTCTTAGAAGATTCACTCTTCTTCTACCTAAGTCGTCATTGTGCGTTTTGTATTTAATCCCGCTGCAATTTCTGTGATTCATGGTCAATGTGAAGGAGCAAGGGATACAGTAAAACTGCCCTGGTGCATCGGAATCTAATACTGCTCTCCCAGGAGCCGCTCAAACAAAAACTCTTAGAGGATTCACTCTTCTTCTACTTAAGTCGGCATTGTGCTTTTTGTATTCAATCCCGATGCAACTTCGGTGTTTCATGTTCAATGTGAAGGGCCAAGGGATGAAGTAAACCTGCACTGGTGCATCGGAGCCTAATACTGGTCTCCCAGGAGCCGCTCAAAGTACAAATTCTTAGAAGATTCACACTTCTTGTACTTAAGTCGGCATTGAGTATTTTGTATTCAATCCCGATGCAAATTCTTAGTTTCATGGTCAATGTGAAGGTCTAAGGGATACAGAAAACGTGCACTGGTGCATCGGAATCTAATACTGCTCTCCCAGGAGCCGCTCAAAGAACAAACTCTGAGAAGATTCACTCCTCTTGTACTTAACTCGGCATTGTGCCTTTGTATTCAATCCCGATGCAATTTCTCTGTTTCATGGTCAATTTGAACATCGATGAGATACAGTAAACCTGCACTGGTGCATGTGAATCTAATACTGGTCACCCAGGAGCCGCTCAAAGAACAAACTCTTAGAAGATTAGCTCTTCTTGTACTTTAGTCGTAATTGTGCCTTTTGTATTCAATCCCGATGCAATTTCTGTATTCCATGGTCAATGTGAACATCCAAGGGATACAGTAAACCTGCACTGGTGCATCGGAATCTAATACTGGTCTCCCAGGAGCCGCGCAAAGCTCAAATCCATAGAAGATACACTCTTCTTCTACTTAGGGTGGCATTGTGCCTTTTGTATTCAATCCTGATTCAATTTCTTTGCTTCATGGACAATGTGAGGGTCCATAATGATACAGTAAACCTGCACTGGTGCATCGGAATCTAATACTGGTCTCCCAGTACCCGCTCAAAACACAAACTCTTAGAAGATTCATTCTTCTTGTACTTAAGTTAGGATTGTGCCTTTTGTATTCAATCCCGATGCAATTTCTGTGTTTCATGGTCAATATGATCATCCAAGGGACACAGTAAACCTGCACTGGAGCATCGGAATCTAACACTGGTCTCCCAGGTGCCGCTCTAAGCACAAACTCTTAGAAGATTCACTCTTCTTGTACATAAGTGGGCATTGTGCCTTCTGTATTCAATCCCGATGAAATTTCTGAGTTTCATGGTCAATGTGAAAGTCCAAAAGATAGAGTAAACCTGCACTGGTGCATGTCAATCTAATACTGGTCACCCAGGAGCCGCTCAAAGCTCAAACTTTTAGAAGATTAACTCTTCTTGTACTTAAGACGTAATTGTGCTTTTGTATTCATCCCCGATACAATTTCTGTGTTTCATGGTCAAACGGAAGGTCAAAGGGATACAGTAAACCTGCACTGGTGCATTGGAATCTAATACTGCTCTCAAAGGAGTCGCTCAAATAAAAAGTCTTAGAGGATTCACTCTTCTTGTACTTAGTCGGCATTGTGCTTTTTGTATTCAATTCCGATGCAAATTCGGGGTTTCATGGCCAATGTGAAGGTCCAAGGGATAAAGTGAACCTGCACTGGTGCATCGGAATATAATAGTGATCTCCCACATGCCGCTCAAAGCACAAAGTCTTAGAAGATTAACTCATCTTGTACTGAAGTCGGCATTGTGTTATTGTATTAAATCCCGATGCAATTTCTGTGTTTTATGGTCAATGTGAAGGACCAACCGATAGAGTATACCTGCACTGGTGCAACGCAAAGTAGGCTTTGTGCCTTTTGTATTCAGTCCCGATGCAATTTCTGTGTTTCATGTTCAATGTGAAGGGCCAAGGGATGAAGTAAACCTGCACTGGTGCATCAGAATCTAATACTGGTTTCCCAGGAGCCCCTGAAAGTACAAATTCTTAGAAAATTCACACTTCTTGTTTTTAAGTCGGCACTTAGCATTTTGTATTCAATCCCGATGTTACTTCTGTGTTTCGAGGTCAATGTGAATGTCAAACGAATACAGTAAAGCTGCACTGGTGCATCGGAATCTAATTCTCGTCTCCCAGGAGCCGCTCAAAGCACCAACTCATAGACGTTTCACTCTTCCTGTACCTAAATTGGCGTTGTTTTTTTGTATTTAATCCCGATGCAATTTCTGTGTTTCATGGTCAATGAGAAGGTACAAGGGATACTGTAAACCTGCACTGGTGCATCGGAATCTATTACTGGCCTCCCAGGAGCCGCTCAAAGCGCAAACTCTTAGAAGATTAACTCTTCTTGTACTTAATTTTGCATTGTGCATTTTTGTATACAATCCCGATGCAACTTCGGTGTTTCATGGACAATGTGAAATTCCAAGGGATACAGTAAACCTGCACTAGTGCATCGGAATATAATAGTGGTCTCCCTGGAGCCGCTCAACGCACAAGCCCATAGAAGACTCACTCATCTTCTACTTAAGTTGGCATTGTGTCTTTTACATTCAATCCCGATGCAATTCCTAGTTTCATGGCCAATGTGATGGTCCAAGGGATACAGTGAACCTGCACTGGTGCATCGGAATCTAATACTAGTCTTCCAGGAGCCGCTCAAAACACAAACGCTTAGAAGATTCAGTCTTCTTGTACTTAAGTCGGCATTGTGCCTTTCGTATTCGATCCCGATGCAATTTTTATGTTTCATGGTCAATGCGAAAGTCCAAGGGATACAGTAAACCTGCACTGGTGCATCGGAATCTAATACTGGTCTCCGAGGAGTTGCTCAGAGCACAAACCCTTAAAAGATTTACTCTTCTTGTACCTAAGCCGGCATTGTGCCTTTTGTATTCAATCCCGATGCTATTTCAGTGTTTCATGGTCAATTTGAGAGTCCAAGGGATACAGTAAACCTGCACTGGTGCGTCTGAATCTAATACTAAGCTCCCAGAAGCCGCTCAAAGCACAAACTCTTAGAAGATTCACTCTTCTTGTGCTTAAGTCGGCATTGTGAATTTGTATTCAATCCCGAAGCGCATTCTGTGTTTCATGGTCAATTTGAAGGTCCAAGGGATACAGTAAACCTGCACTGGTGTATGAGAATCTACTACTGGTCTCCCAGGAGCCGCTAAAAACACAAACTCTTAGAAGATTCACTCTTCTTGTACTTAAGTCGTCATCGTGCATTGTGTATTCAATCCCGATGCAATTTGTGTGTTTCATGGTCAATGTGAAGGTCCAATGGATACAGTTAACCTGCACTGGTGCATCGGAATCTAATACTGGTCTCCCAGGAGCCGCTCAAAGCACAAACTCCTAGAAGATTCACCATGCTTGAAATTAAGCTGGCGTTGCTCTTTTGTATTCAATCCCGATGCAATTTCCGTGTTTCAATGTCATTGTTAAGGTCTAAGGGATACAGTAAACCTGCTGGTGCATCGGAATCTAATAATGGTGTCGCAGGAGCCGCTCAAACCACAAACCAATAGAAGATCCCGCCTTCTTGTACTTAAGCCGGCATTGTGTCTTCTGCATTCAATCCCGATGCAATTTCTGTGTTTCTTGGTCAATGTGAAGGTCCAAGGGATACAGTAAACCTGCACTGGTGCATCGGTATCTAATACTGGTCTCCCAGGAGCCGCTCAAACACAAACTCTTAGAAGATTCTCTCTTCTTCTACTTTAGTCGGCATTGTGCATTTTGCATTTCTACCCCAATGCTATTTCTGTATTTCATGGTCAATACGAAGGCCCAAGGGATACAGTAAACCTGCACTGGAGCATCGGAATCTAATACTGGTCTCCCAGGTACCGCTCAGAGCACAAACTCTTACAAGATTCACTCTTCTTGTACTTAAGGCGGCATTGTGCCTTTTGTATTCAATCCCGATGCCTATTCTGTGTATCATGGTCAATTGGAAGGTCTAAGGTACTCAGTAAACATGCACCGGTGGATCGGAATCTGTTACTGGTCTCCCAGGAGCCGCTCAAAACACAAACCCGTTGAAGATTCCCTCTTCTTGTACTTATGACGGCATTGTTTATTTTGTGCTCAATCCCGAAACAACTTCTGTGTCTCATGGTCAAAGTGAAGGACTAAGCGATACAGTAAAACTGCACAGGTGCTGGTCTCCCACCAGCTGTTCAAAAATCAAACTCTTAGAAGATCACTCTTCTTGTACTTAAGTCGGCATTGTGCCTTTTGTATTCAATCCCGATGCATCTTCTGTGTTTCATGGTCAATGTGAAGACCCACAGGATACAGTAAACCCGTACTGGTGGATTGGAATCTAATATTGCTCTCCCAGGAACCCCTTAAAAGCACAAACTCTAAGAAAATTCACTCTTCTTGTACTTAAGTCGGCATTGTGCCTTTTGTATTCAATCCCGATGCCTATTCTGTGTTTCATGGTCAATGGGAAGGTCCAATATACACAGTAAACATGCACCGGTGGATCGGAATCTGTTACTGGTCTCCCAGGAGCCGCTCAAAGCAAAAACCCTTAGAAGATTCACTCTTCTTGTACTTAAGTCGGCATTGTGCCTTTTGTATTCAATCCACACGCAATTTCTGTGATTCATGGTCAATGCGAAGGTCCAAGGTTACAGTAAACCAGCACTCATGCGTCGGAATCCAATACTGGTCTCCCACAAGCCGCTAAAAGCACAAAGTCTTACAAGATTAACTCTTCTTGTACTTAAGTCAGCATCGTGCTTTTGTATTTAATCCCCATACAATTTCTATATTTCAAGGTCAATATGAAAGTCCAAGGGATACAGTAAACCTGCACTGGTGCATCGGAATCTATTACTGGTCTACCAGGTGCCACACAAAACACAAAATCTTAGAAGATTCGCTCTTCTTGTACTTAAGTCGGCATTGTGCCTTTTTTTTCAATCCCGATGCAATTTCTGTGTTTCATTGTCAATGTGAACGTCCAAGTGACACAGTAAACCTGCACTGGGGCATCGGAATCTAATACTGCTCTCCCAGGAGCCGCTCAAATCGCAAACTCATAGAGGCTTCACTCTTCTTCTGCTTAAGTCTGCATTGTGCCTTTTGTATTCGATCCAGATGCAATATCTGTGTTTCATGGTGAATGTGAAGGTCCAAGGGATACAGTAAACCTGCACTGGTGCATCGGAATCTAATACTGGTCTCCCAGGAGCCGCTTAAAAGCACAAACTCTAAGAAGATTGACTCTTCTTGTATTTAAGTCGGCATTGTGCCTTTTGTGTTCAATCCCGATGAAATTTCTGTGTTTCATGGTCAATGTGAAGGTTCAGGGGATATAATAAACCTGCACTGGCGCATCGGTAACTAATACTGGTCTCCCAGGAGCCGCTCGAAACCCAATCTCTTAGAAGATTCACTCTTCTTGTACTTAAGTCGGCATTGTGCCTTTTGTATTAAATGCAGATGCATTTTCTGTGCTTCATGATCAATGAGAAGGCCCATGGGTTACAGCAAACCTGCACTGGTGCATCGGAATCTAATACTGGTCTCCCAGGAGCCGCTCAAAGCACTAACTCTTTGAAGATTCCCTCTTCTCGTACTTAAGTTGGCATTGTGCCTTTTGTATACAATCCCGATGCAATTTCTGTGTTTCATGGTCAATGTGAAAGTACAAGTGATACAGAATACCTCCACTGGTGCATTGGAATCTAATACTGGTCTCCCAGGAGCCGTTCAAAGCACAAACCCGTTGAAGATGCACTCTTCTTGTACTTATGACGACGTTGTGCCTTTTGTGTTCACTCTCGAAGCAATTTCTGTGTCTCATGGTCAATGTGAAGGACCAAGCGATACAGTAACCCTGAACAAGTGCTGGTCTACCACCAACCGCTCAAAAAACAAACTCTTAGAGGTTCACTCTTCTTATACTTACGTCGTCATTGTGTCTTTTGTATTCAATCCCGATGCAATTTCTGTGTTTCATGGTCATGTGAAGACCCAAGGGATACAGTAAACCTGTACTGGTGGATCGGAAGCTAATATTGGTCTCACAGCAGCTGCTCAAATGTACAAACTCTAAGAAGATTCACTCTTCTTGCACTTATGTCGGCATTGTGCCTTTTGTATTCAATCCCGATGCGATTTCTGTGTTTCATGGTCAATGTGAAGGCTCAGGGGATATAATAAACTTGCACTGGTGCATCGGTATCTAATACTGGTCTCCCAGGAGCCGCTCAAACACAAACTCTTAGAAGATTCTCTCTTCTTGTACTTTAGTCCTCATTGTGCACTTAGCATTCAACCCCAATGCTATTTCCGTGTTTCATGGTCAATACGAAGGTCCTAGGGATACGGTAAATCTGCACTGGAATATCGGTATCTAACATCGGTCTCCCAGGAGCCGCTCAGAGCACAAACACTTAGAAGGTTCACTCTTCTTGTACTTAAGTCGGCATTGTGCACTTTTGTATTCAATCCCGATGCCATTTCTGTGTTTCATGGTCAATGGGAAGGTCCAAGGTACACAGTAAACCTGCACCGGTGGATCGGAATCTGATACTAGTTTCCCAGGAGCCGCTCAAAGCACGAACCCGTTGAAGATGCACTCTTCTTGTACTTATGACGGCATTGTGCCATTTGTGTTCAATCCCGAAGCAATTTCTGTGTCTCATGGTCAATGTGAAGGGCTAAGCGATACAGTAAACCTGCACAGGTGCTGGTCTCCCACCAGCTGTTCAAAAAACAAACTCTTAGAAGATCATTCTTCTTGTACATAAGTCGGCATTGAGCCTTTTGTATTCAATCCCGATGCAATTTCTGTGTTTCATGGTCAATGTGAAGACCCAAGAGATACAGTAAACCTGTACTGGTGGATCGGAAGCTAATATTGGTCTCACAGGAGCCGCTCAAATGTACAAACTCTAAGAAGATTCACTCTTCTTACACTTATGTCGGCATTGTGCCTCTTGTATTCAATCCCGATGCAATTTCTGTGTTTCATGGTCCATGTGAAGGTTCAAGGGACATAATAAACCTTCACTGGTGCATCGGTATCTTAAACTGGTCTCCCAGGAGCCGCTCAACGCACAAACTCTTAGAAGATTCTCTCTTCTTGTATTTAAGTCGGCATTATGCATTTTGCGTTCAATCCCAATGCTATTTCTGTGATTCATGGTCAATACGAAGGTCCAAGGAATACAGTAAACCTGCACTGGAGCATCGGAATCTAATACTGGTCTCCCAGGAGCCGCTCAAAACACAAACTCTTAGAAGATTCACTCTTCTTGTACTTAAGTCGGCATTGTGCCTTCTGTATTCAATCCCAATGCAATTTCTGTGTTTCATGGTCAATGTGAATACCCAAGGGATACAGTAAACCTTGCACTGGTGGATCAGAATCTAATATTGGTCTCCCAGGAGCCGCTCGAAGTACAAACTCTAAGAAGATTCACTATTCTTACACTTAAGTCGGCATTGTGCATTTTGTATTCAATCCCGATGCAATTTCTGTGTTTCATGGTCAATGTGAAGACCCACGGGATACAGCAAACCCGTACTGGTGGATCGGAATCTAATATTGCTCTCCCAGGAGCCGCTTAGAAGCACAAACTCTAAGAAGATTGACTCTTCTTGTACTTAAGTCGGCATTGTGCCTTTTGTATTCAATCCCGATGCAATTATTGTGTTTCATGGTCAATGAGAAGCTTCAAGGGATACAGTAAACCCGCACTGGAGCATCGGAATCTAATACTGGTAACCCAGGAGCCGTTCAAAGCACAACCTCTTAGAAGATTCACTCTTCTTGTGCTTAAGTCGGCATTGTGCTTTTTTCATTCAATCCCGATGTAATTTCTGTGTTTCATGGTTAATGTGAAGGTCCAAGGGATACAGTAAACCTGCGCTGGTGCATCGGAATCTAACACTTGCCTCCCAGGAGCCGCTCAAAGCACAAACTGTTAGAAGGTTCAGATTTCTTGTACTTAAGTCGGCATTGTGACTTTTGTATTCGATCCCGACGCAATTTCTGTGTTTCATGGTCAATGTGAAACTCCAAGAGATACAGTAAACCTGCACTGGTCCATCGGAATCTAATACTGGTCTCCCAGGAGCCGCTAAAAGCACAAACTCTTAGAAGATTCACTTCTTGTACTTAAGTCGGCATTGTGCCTTTTGTATTCAATCCCGATGCCATTTCTGTGTTTCATGGTCAATGAGAAAGTCCAAGGTACACAGTAAACCTGCGACGGTGGATCTGAATCTGATACTGGTCTCCCAGGTGTCGCTCAAAGAACAAACCCGCTGAAGATGCACTCTTCTTGTACTTATGACGGCATTGTGCCTTTTCTGTTCAATCCCGAAGCAATTTCTGTGTCTCACGGTCAATGAGAAGGACTAAGCGATACAGTAAACCTGCACAGGTGCTGGTCTAACACCAGCTGTTCCAAAAACAAACTCTTAGGAGATCACTCTTCTTCTACATAAGTCGGCATTGTGCCTTTTGTATTCAATCCCGATGCAATTTCTGTGTTTCATGGTCAATGTGAATACCCAAGGGATACATTAAACCTTGCACTGGTGGATCGGAATCTAGTATTGGTCTCCCAGGGGCCGCTTAACGTACCAACTCTAAGAGGATCACTATTCTTACACTTAAGTCGGCATTGTGCATTTTGTATTCAATCCCGATGCAATTTCTGTGTTTCATGGTCAATGTGAAGACCCACGGGATACAGTAAACCTGTACTGGTGGATCGGAATCTAATTTTGCTCTCCAAGGAGCAGCTTAAAAGCAAAAACTCTAAGAAGATAGACTCTTCTTATACTTAAGTCGGCATTGTGCCTTTTGTATTCAATCCCGATGCAATTTCTGTGTTCCATGGTCAATGTGAAGAACCAAGGGATACAGTAAACATGCACTGGAGCATCGGAATCTAATACTGGTGTCCCAGTAATCGCTCAAAACACAAACTCTTAGAAGATTCACTCTTCTTGTACTTAAGTCGGCATAGCGCCTTTTGTATACAATCCCGATGCAATTTCTGTGCTTCATGACCATTGTGAAGGTCCATGGGTTACAGCAAAAATGCACTGGTGCATCGGAATCTAATACTGGTCTCCCAGGAGCCGCTCAGAGCACAAACCCTTAGAACATTTACTCTTCTTGTACTTAAGTCGGCATTGTGCCTTTTGTATTCAAGCCCCATGCAATTTCTGTGATTCATGGTCAATGCGAAGGTCCAAGGGATACAGTAAACCAGCACTGATGCATCCTAATCTAATACTGGTCTCCCAGGAGCCGCTAAAAGCACAAACTCTTAGAAGATTCACTTCTTGGTTTTAAGTCGGCATTGTGCTTTTTGTATTCACTCCCGATGCCATTTCTGTGTTTCATGGTCAATGGGAAAGTCCAAGGTACACAGTAAACCTGCACCGGTGGATCTGAATCTGATACTGGTCTCCCAGGAGCCGCTCAAAGCACAAACCCGTTGAAGATGCACTCTTCTTGTACTTACGACGGCATTGTGCCTTTTGTGTTCAATCCCGAAGCAATTTCTGTGTCTTATTGTCAATGTGAAGGACTAAGTGATACAGTAAACCTGCACAGGTGCTGGTCCCCCACCAGCTGTTCAAAAAACAAACTCTTAGAAGATCACTCTTCTTGTACTTAAGCCGGCATTGTGCCTTTTGAATTCGATCCCGATTCAATTTCTGTGTTTCATGGTCAATGCCAAGGTCCAAGGGATACAGTAAACCTGCACTGGTCCATCGGATTCTAATACTGGTCACCCAGGAGCCGTTCAAAGCACAAACTCTTAGAAGATTCACTCTTCTTGTGCTTAAGTCGGCATTGTGCATTTTGCATTCAATCCCGAAGTAATGTCTGTGTTTAAAGGTCAATGTGAAAGTACAAGGGATACAGTAAACCTGCTCTGGCGTATCCTAATCTAATACTGGTCTCCCAGGAGCCGCTCAAAGCACAAACTGTTAAAGGATTCAGAATTCTTGTACTTAAGTCGGCATTGTGCCTTTTGAATTCGATCCCGATGCAATTTCTGTATTTCATGGTCAATGTGAAGGTCCAAGGGATACAGTAAACCTGCACTGGTCCGTCGGAATCTAATACTGGTCACCCAGGAGCCGTTCAAAGCAAAAACTCTTAGAAGATTCAGTCTTCTTGTGCTTAAGTCGGCATTGTGCATTTTGCATTCAATCCCGAAGTAATTTCTGTGTTTCATGATTAATGTGAAGGTCCAAGGGATACAGTAAACCTGCACTGGAGCATCGGAATCTAATACTTGCCTCCCAGGAGCCGCTCAAAGCACAAACTCTTAGAAGATTCACTCTTCTTGTACTTAAGTCCGCATTGTGCCTTTTGTATTCTGTCCCGATGCATTTTCCGTGTTTCATGGTCAAAATGAAGGACCAAGGCATAAAGTAAACCTGCACTGGTGCATCGTAAACTAATACTGGTCTCCCAGGAACCGCTCAAAGCACAAACTGTTAGAAGATTCAGAATTCTTGTACTTATGTCGGCATTGTGACTTTTGTATTCGATCCCGATGCAAATGCTGTGTTTCATGGTCAATGTGAAGGTCCGAGGGATCCAGTAAACCTGCACTGGTCCATCGGAATCTAATACTGGTCTCCCAGGAGCCGTTAAAAGCACAAACTGTTAGAAGATTTACTTCTTGTATTTAAGTCGACAAAGTCCCTTTTGTATTCAATCCCGATGCAATTTCTCTGTTTCATGGTCAATGGGAAGGTCCAAAGCACACAGAAAACCGGCACCGGTGATTCGGAATCTGATACTGGTCTCCCAGGAGCCCCTCAAAGCAAAAACCCGTTGAAGATGCACTCTTCTTGTACTTATGACGGCATTGTGCCTTTTCTGTTCAATCCCGAAGCAGTTTCTGTGTCTCATGGTCAATGAGAAGGACTAAGCGATACAGTAAACCTGCACAGGTGCTGGTCTCACACCAGCTGTTCAAAAAACAAACTTTTAGAAGATCACTCTTCTTGTACTTAAGTCGGCATTGTTCCTTTTGTATTCAATCCCGATGCAATTTCTGTGTTTCATGGTCAATGTGAATACCTAAGGGATACAGTAAACCTTGCACTGGTGGACAGGAATCAAATATTGGTCTCCCAGGAGCCGCTCAAAGTACAAACTCTAAGAAGATTCACTATTCTTACACTTAAGTCGGCATTGTGCCTTTTGTATTCAATCCCGATGCAATTTCTTAGTTTCATGGTCAATGTGAAGACCCACAGGATACAGTAAACCTGTACGGGTGGATCGGAATCTAATATTGCTCTCCCAGGAGCCGCTTAAAAGCACAAACTCTAAGAAGATTCACTCTGCTTGTACTTAAGTCGTCATTGTGCCTTTTGTATTCAATCCCGATGCAATTTCTGTTATTCAAGGTCTATGTGAAAGTCCAAGGGATGCTGTAAACCCTCACTGGTGCACCGGAATCTATTACTGGTCTACCAGGAGCCACACAAAACACAAACTCTAAGAAGACTCGCTCTTCTTGTACTTAAGTTGGCATTATGCCTTTTGTATTCAATCCCGATGTATTTTCTGTGTTTCATTGTCAATGAGAAAGTCCAAGGGATACAGTAAACATGCACTGGTGCATCGGAATCTAATACTGGTCTCCCAGGAACCGCACAAAACACAAATTCTTAGAAGATTCACTCTTTTGCACTTATGTCGTCATTGTGCCTTTTCTATTCAATCCCGATGCAATTTCAGTGTTTCATGGTGAATATGAAGGTCCTAGGGATACAGTAACCCTCCACTGGTGGATCGGAATCTAATATTGGTCTCCTAGGAGCCACTCAGAGTACTAACTCTTAGAAGATTCAGTCTTCTTGTACTGAAGTCGTCATTGTGCATTTTCTATTCAATCCCGGTGCAATTTCTGTGCTTCATGGTCAATGTGATGGTAGAAGGGATACAGTGAACTTGCACTGGTACATCGAAATCTAATACTGGTCTCCCAGGAGCCGCTCAAAGCACAAACTCTTAGAAGATTCAGTCTTCTTGTACTTAAGTACGCATTGTGCCTTTTGTATTCGATCCCGATTCATTTTCTGGTTTTCATGGTCAAAATGAAGGACCAAGGCATAACGTAAACCTGCACTGGTGCATCCTAACGTAATACTGGTCTGCCAGGGACCGCTCAAAGCAGAAAAAGTTACAATATTCAGAATTCTTGCACTTAAGTCGGCATTGTGCATTTTGTATTCGATCCCGATGCAATTTCTGTGTTTCATGGTCAATGTGAAGACCCACGGGATACAGTAAACCTGCACTGGTGCATCGGAATCTAATACTGGTCTCTCAGGAGCCAATCAAAGCACAAACTCTTAGAACATTCACTCTTCTTGTGCTTAAGTCGGCATTGTGCATTTTGCATTCAATCCCGATGTAATTTCTGTGTTTCATGGTTAATGTGAAGGTCCAAGGGATACAGTAAACCTGCACTGATGCATCGGAATGTAATACTGGCCTCCCAGCAGCTGCTCAAAGCACAAACTCTTAGAAGATTCACTCTTCTTGCACTTAAGTACGCATTGTGCCTTTTGTATTCTATCCCGATGCGTTTTCTGCGTTTCATGGTCAAAATGAATGACCAACGCATAAGGTAAACCTGCACTGGTGCATCCTACACTAATACCGGTCTCCCATGAGCCGCTCAAAGCACAAACTGTTAGAAGGTACAGTATTCTTGTACTTTAGTCGGCATTGTACCCTTTGTATTCAATCCCGATGCAATATCTGTGTTTCATGGTGAATATGAAAGTCCAAGAGATACAGTAAACCTGCACTGGTGCATCGGAATCTAATATTGGTCTCCCAGGAGCCACCCAAAGCACTAACTCTTAGAAGATTCATTCTTCTTGTACTTAAGTTGGCATTGTGACTTTTGTATTCAGTCCCGATGCAATTTCTGTGTTTCATGGTCAATGTGAAGACCCACGGGATACAGTAAACCCGTACTGGTGGATCGGAATCTAATATTGCTCTCCCAGGAGCCGCTTAAAAGCACAAACTCTAAGAAGATTGACTCTTCTTGTACTTAAGTCGGCATTGTGCCTTTTGAATTCGATCCCGATGCAATTTCTGTGTTTCATGGTCAATGCCAAGGTCCAAGGGATACAGTAAACCTGCACTGGTCCATCGGAATCTAATACTGGTCACCCAGGAGCCGTTCAAAGCACAAACTCTTAGAAGATTCACTCTTCTTGTGCTTATCTCGGCATTGTGCATTTTGCATTCAATCCCGAAGTAATTTCTGTGTTTAAAGGTCAATGTGAAAGTACAAGGGATACAGTAAACCTGCTCTGGCGTATCCTAATCTAATACTGGTCTCCCAGGAGCCGCTCAAAGCACAAACTGTTAAAGGATTCAGAATTCTTGTACTTAAGTCGGCATTGTGCCTTTTGAATTCGATCCCGATGCAATTTCTGTATTTCATGGTCAATGTGAAGGTCCAAGGGATACAGTAAACCTGCACTGGTCCGTCGGAATCTAATACTGGTCACCCAGGAGCCGTTCAAATCACAAACTCTTAGAAGATTCAGTCTTCTTGTGCTTAAGTCGGCATTGTGCATTTTGCATTCAATCCCGAAGTAATTTCTGTGTTTCATGATTAATGTGAAGGTCCAAGGGATACAGTAAACCTGCACTGGAGCATCGGAATCTAATACTTGCCTCCCAGGAGCCGCTCAAAGCACAAACTCTTAGAAGATTCACTCTTCTTGTACTTAAGTCCGCATTGTGCCTTTTGTATTCTATCCCGATGCATTTCCTGTGTTTCATGGTCAAAATGAAGGACCAAGGCATAAAGTAAACCTGCACTGGTGCATCGTAAACTAATACTGGTCTCCCAGGAACCGCTCAAAGCACAAACTGTTAGAAGATTCAGAATTCTTGTACTTATGTCGGCATTGTGACTTTTGTATTCGATCCCGATGCAAATTCTGTGTTTCATGGTCAATGTGAAGGTCCGAGGGATACAGTAAACCTGCACTGGTCCATCGGAATCTAATACTGGCCTCCCAGGAGCCGTTAAAGGCACAAACTGTTAGAAGATTCACTTCTTGTATTTAAGTCGGCATTGTCCCTTTTGTATACAATCCCGATGCAATTTCTGAGTTTCACGGTCAATGTGAAGAGCCACGGGATACAGTAAACCTGTACTGGTGGATCGGAATCTAATATTGCTCTCCCAGGAGCCGCTTTAAAGCACAAACTCTAAGAAGATTGACTCTGCTTGTACTTAAGTCGTCATTGTGCCTTTTGTATTCATTCCCGATGCAATTTCTGTTATTCAAGGTCAATGTGAAAGTCCAAGGGCTGCAGTAAACCTGCACTGGTGCACCGGAATCTATTACTGGTCTACCAGGATCCACACAAAACACAAATTCTTAGAAGATTCACTCTTTTGCACTTATGTCGTCATTTTTCTATTCAATCCCGATGCAATTTCTGTGTTTCATGGTCAATGTAAAGGTCCAAGGATACAGTAAACCCGCACTGGTGCATCGGAAGCTAATACTGGTCTCTCAGGAGCCGCTCAAATCACAAACCCTTAGCAGATAAACTTTTCTTGTACTTAAGTCGGCATTGTGCCTTTTGTATTCGATCCCGATTCATTTTCTGGTTTCCATGGTCAAAATGAAGGACCAAGGCATAACGTAAACCTGCACTGGTGCATCCTAATCCAATACTGGTCTCCCAGGAACCGCTCAAAGCACAAAGTTTTACAAGATTCAGAATTCTTGTACTTAAGTCGGCATTGCGCATTTTGTATTCGATCCCGATGCAATTTCTGTGTTTCCTGGTCAATGTGAAGGTCCAAGGGATACAGTAAACCTGCACTGGTGCATCGGAATCTAATACTGGTCTCCCAGGAGCCGCTCAAAGCACAAACTCTTAGAACATTCACTCTTCTTGTGCTTAAGTCGGCATTGTGCATTTTGCATTCAATCCCGATGTAATTTCTGTGTTTCATGGTTAATGTGAAGGTCCAAGGGATACAGTAAACCTGCACTGATGCATCGGAATCTAATACTGGCCTCCCAGTAGCTGCTCAAAGCACAGACTCTTAGAAGGTTCACTCTTCTTGTACTTAAGTACGCATTGTGCTTTTTGTATTCTATCCCGATGCGTTTTCTGCGTTTCATGGTCAAAATGAAGGACCAAGGCATAAAGTAAACCTGCACTGGTGCGTCGTACACTAATACTGGTCTCCCAGGAGCCGCTCAGAGCACAAACTGTTAGAAGATTCAGTATTCTTGTACTTTAGTCGGCATTGTGCCCTTTGTATTCAATCCCGATGCAATATCTGTGTTTCATGGTGAATAAGAAAGTCCAAAGGATACAGTAAACCTGCACTGGTGCATCGGAATCTAATATTGGTCTCCCAGGAGCCGCTCAAAGCACAAACTCTTAAAAGATTCACTCTTCTTGTACTTAAGTACGCATTGTGCTTTTTGTATTCTATCCCGATGCGTTTTCTGTGTTTCATGGTCAAAATGAAGGCCCAAGGCATAAAGTAACCCTGCACTGGTGCATCGTAACCTAATACTGGTCTCCCAGGAGCTGCTCAAAGCACAAACTGTTAGAAGATTCAGAAATCCTGTACTTAAGTCTGCATTGTGTTTTTGGATTCGATTCCGATGCAATTTCTGTGTTTCATGGTCAATGTGAATGACCAAGGCATAAAGTAAACCTGCACTGGTGCATTGGAATCTTATACTGGTCTCCCAGGAGCCGCTCAAAGCACAAACTCTTAAAAGATTCACTCTTTTTGGACTTAAGTCGGCTTTGTGCTTTTGTATTCAATCCCGATACAATTTCTGTGCTGCAAGGTCAATGTAAAAGTCCAACGGATACAGTAAACCTGCACTGGTGCATCGGAATCTATTACTGGTCTACCAGGAGAGACACAAACACAAACTCTTAGAAGGTTCGCTCTTCTTGTACTTAAGTCGCCATTGGGCATTTTGTATTCAGTTCCGATCCAATTTCTGTGTTTCATGGTCAATGTGAAGGATTAAGGCACAAAGTAAACCTGCACTTGAGCATCGGGATTTAATACTGGTCTCCCAGAAGCCGCTCAAATCACAAACGCTTAGAAGATCCATTCTTCTTGTACTTTAGTCGGCATTGTGCCGTTTCTTTTCAATACCGACACAATTTCTGTGCTTCATGGCCAATGTGAAGGTCCAAGGGAAACAGTTAACCTGCACTGGTGCATCAGAATCCAATACTGGTCTCCCAGGAGCCGATCGAACCACTAACTCTTTGAAGATTCACTCGTCTTATACAATAGTCGGCATTGTGCACTTTGTATTCAATCCCGATGCAATATCTGTCTTTCATGGTTAATGTGAAGGTCTAAGGGATACAGTAAACGTGCACTGGTTCATCGGAATCTAATTTTGGTCTCCCAGGAGCCGCTCAAATCACTAACTCTTAGATGATTCACTCTTCTTGAACTTAAGTCGTCATTGTACCTTTTGCATTCAATCCCGATGTAATTTCTGTGTTTCATGGCAAATGTGAAGGTCCAAGGGATACAGTAAATCTGCACTGATGCATCGGAATCTAATACTGGTCTCCCAGGAGCCGTTCAAAACACAAACTCTTAGAAGATTCACACTTTTTGTACTTAAGTCTGCTTTGTGCTTTTGTATTCAATCCCGATACAATATCTGTGTTTGAAGGTCAATTTGAAAGTCCAAGGGATACAGTAAACATGCACTGGTCCATCAGGATCTATTACTGGTCTACCAGACGCCACACAAAAGACAAACTCTTAGAAGATTTGCTCTTCTTGTACTTAAGTCAGCATTGTGCCTTTTGTATTCAATCCCGATGCAATTTCTGTGTTTCATGGTCAATGTGAAGGTCCAATGGATACAGTAAATCTGCACTGGTTCAGCGGAATCTAATACTGGTCTCCCAGGAGCCGCTCAAAGCACAAGCTCTTAGATGATTCACTCTTCTTGCACGTAAGTCGGCATGTGCATTTTGTATTCCATCCCGATGCCATTTCTGTGTTTCATGGTCAATGTGAAGGTCCAAGGCATACAGTAAACCTGCACTGGTGCATTGGAATCGAATACTGGTATCCCACTAGCCACTCGTAGCACAAACTCCACGAGAATTCACTCTTCTTGAATTTAAGTAGGCATTGTCCCTTTTGTATTCAATCCCGTTGCAATTTCGGTGTTTCATGGTCAATGTGAAGGTCCAAGAGATACAGTAAACTTGCACTGGTGCATTGGAATCTAATATTGGTCTCCGAGGTGCCGCTCAAAGCACTAACTCTTAGAAGATTCACTCTTCTTGTACTTAAGTTAGAATTGTGCCTTTTGTGTTCAATCCCGATGCATTTTCTGTGTTTCATGGTCAATGTGAAGGTCCAAGGGATACAGTAAAACTGCACTGGTTCAGCGGAATCTAATACTGCACTCCCAGGAGCCGCTCAAAACACTAACTCTTACAAGATTCACCCTTCTTGTACTTTAATCGGTATTGTGCATTTTGTATTCAATCCCGATGCAATATCTGTGTTTCATGGTCAATGTGAAAGTTCACGGGATACAGTAAACCTGCACTGGTGCATCGGAATCTAATACTGGTCTCCCAGGAGCCGCTCAAAGACAAATTCTTAGAAGATTCACTCTTTTAGTATTTAAGTCGGCTTTGTGTTTTAAATTCAATCCCGATATAATTTCTGTGTCTCAAGGTCAATGTGTAAGTCCAAGGGATACAGTAAGCCTGCACTGGTCCATCGGAATCTATTACTGGTCTACCAGGAGCCACACAAAACACAAACTCTTAGAAGATTCTCTCTTCTTGTACTTATGTCGGCATTGTGCCTTTTGTATTCAATCCCGGTGCAATTTCTGTGTTTCATGCGCAATGTGAACATCCAAGGGACACAGTAAACCTGCACTGGTGCATCAGAATCCAATACTGGTCTCCCAGGAGCCGATCAAACCACTAACTCTTTGAAGATTCAATCTTCTTGTACATTAGTCGACATTGTGCACATTGTATTCAATCCCGATGCAATATCTGTCTTTCATGGTTAATGTGAAGTTCCAATGAATACAGTAAACGTGCACTGGTGCATCGGAATCTAACACTGGTCTCCCAGGAGCCGCTCAAAGCACAAACCCTTAGGAGATTGACTCTTCTTGTGCTTAAGTCGGCATTGAGCATTTTTAATTCAATTCCAATGCAATTTCTGTGTTTCATGGTTAATGAAATGGTCCAAGGGATACAGTAAACCTACACAGTTGCATCGGAATCTAATACTGGTCTCCCAGGTACCCCTCAAATCACAAACTCTTAGAAGATTCACTCTTCTTGTACTTAACTCGGCATTGTGCCTTTTGTATTTAATCCTAATGGATTTCCTTGTTTCATGGTCAATGCTAAGGTCCAAGGGATACAGTAAACCTGCAATGGTGCATCGGAATCTAATACTTTTCTCCCAGGCGCCGCTCATAGCACAAACTCTTGGAAGAATCCCTGTTCTTGTACTGTATCCCCTACAGAATATTCACTCTACTTGTACTTAAGTCGGAATTGTGCATTTTGTAATCAATCCCGATGCAATTTCTGTGTTTCATGCTCAAAATGAAGGTCCAAGGGCAACAGTAAACCGGCACTGGTCCATCGGAATCTAATACTGGTCTCCCAGGAGTCGCTCAAAGCACAAAGTCTTAGATGATTCACTCTTCTTGTACTTAAGTCTGCATTGTACCTTTTGCATTCAATCCCGTTGTAATTTCTATGATTCATGGTCAATGCGAAAGTCCAAGGGATATAGTAAACCTGCACTGTTGCATCGGAATCCAATACTGGTCTCCCAGGAGCCGCTCAAAACACTAACTCTTTGAAGATTCGCTCATCTTGTACCTAAGTCGGCATTGTGCATTTTGTATTCAATCCCGATGCTATTTCTGTGTTTCATGTCAATGTGAACGTCCAAGGGACACAGTAAACCTGCCCCGGGGCATTGGAATCTAATACTGCTCTCCCAGGTGCCGCTCAAAACGCAAACTCATAGAGGCTTCACTCTTCATGTACTTAAGTCGGCATTCTGCCTTTTCTATTCAATCCCGATGCAATATCTGTGTTTCATGGTGAATGTCAAGGTCCAAGGGATACAGTAAACCTGCACTGGTGCATCGGAATCTATCATTGGTCTCCCAGGAGCATCTCAAAGCTCGAACTCATTGAAGATTCACTTTTCTGGTACTTAAGTTCGCATTGTGCCATTTGTATTCAATCCCAATGCAATATCTGTGTTTCATGGCTAATGTGAAGGTATAAGGGACTCAGTAAACCCGCACTGGTGCATCGGAAGCTAATACTGGTCTCCCAGGAGCCGCTCAAAGCACAAACCCGTAGAAGATTCACACTTCTTGTACTTAAGTCGGCATTGTGCCTTTTGTATTCAATCCCGATGCAATATCTGTGTTTCATGGTCAATGTGAAGGTCCAAGGGATACAGTAAACCGGCACAGGTTTATCGGCATATAATACTGGTCTCCCAGGAGCCGCTCAAAGCACAAACTCTTAGAAGATTCACTCTTCTTATGCTTAAGTCGGTGTTGTGCATTTTGTATTCAATTCCGATGCAATTTCTGTGTTTCATGGTTAATGTGAAGGTCCAAGGGACACAGTAAACCTGCACTTATGCACCGGAATCTAATATTGGTCCCCCAGGAGCCGCTCAAAGCACAAACTCTTAGAAGATTCAATCTTTTTGTACTTAAGTCGGTTTGTGCTTTTGTATTCAATCCCGATACAATTTCTGTGTTTCAAGGTCAATGTGAAAGTCCAAGGGATACAGTAAACCTGCACTTGTCCATCTGAATCTATTACTAGTCCACCATGAGCCACACAAATCACAAACTCTTAGAAGATTCGCTCTTCTTGTACTTAAGTCGGCATTGTGCCGTTTGTATTCAATCCCGATGCAATTTCTGTTTCATGGTCAATGTGAAGGTCCAAGGGAAACAGTCAACCTGCACTGGTGCATCTGAATCTAATACTGATTTACCAGGAGCCGCTCAAAACACAAACTCTTAGAACATTCACTCTTCTTGTACTTAAGTCGCCATTGTGCATTTTGTATTCGTTCCCGATGTAATTTCTGTGTTTCATGGTCAATGTGAAGGATTAGGGCATAAAGTAAACCTGCACTGGTGCATCGGAATCTAATACTGATCTCCCAGAAGCCGCTCAAATCAGAAAATCATAGAAGATTCACTCTTCTTGTACTTAAGTCGGCATTCTGCCTTTTGTATTCAATCCCGATGCAATTTCTGTGTTTCATGGTATGTGAACGTCCAAGGGACACAGTAAACCTGCCCTGGGGCATCGGAAACTTCCAGGAGCCGCTCAAGAACGCAAAATCATAGAGGCTTCACTCTTCTTGTACTGAAGTCGGCATTGTGCCTTTTGTATTCAATGCCGATGCAATATCTGTGTTTCATGGTGAGTGTTAAGGTCCAAGGGATACAGTAAACCTGCAATTGTGCATCGGAATCTAATATTGATCTCCCAGGAGCCGCTCAAATCACTAACTCTTAGAAGATTCCTCTTTTTGTATTTAAGTTGGCATTGTGCACTTTGTATTCAATCCCGATGCAATAACTGTCTTTCATGGTTAATGTGAAGATCCAAGGGATACAGTAAACGTGCACTGGTGCATCGGAATCTAATTTTGGTCTCCCAGGAGACGCTCAAAGCACCAACACCTAGATGATTAACTCTTCTTGAACTTAAGTTGGCATTGTACATTTTACATTTTATCCCAATGTAATTTCTGTGTTTCATGGCCAATGTGAAGATCCAAGGGATACAGTAAACCTGCATTGATGCATCGGAATCTAATACTGCTCTTCCAGGAGCCGCTCGAAACGCAAACTCATAGAGGCTTCACTCTTTTTGTACTTAAGTTGGCATTGTGCCCTTTGTATTCAATCCCCATGCAATTTCTGTGTTTCATGGTCAATGTGAAGGTCCACGGTATACAGTAAACCTGCTCTGGTGGATCGGAATCTAATATTGGTCTCCCAGGAGCTGCTCAAAACACAAACTCTCAGAAGATTCACTCTTTTTGTACTTAAGTCGGCTTTGTGCTTTTGTATTCGATCCCCATACTATTTCTGTGTTTCAAGGTCAATGTGAAAGTCCAAGGGATACAGTAAACCTGCACTGGTCCATCGGAATCTATTACTGGTCTACCAGGAGCCACACAAAGCACAAACTCTTAGAAGATTCGCTCTTCTTGTACTTAAGTCTCCATTGTGCATTTTGTATTCAATCCCGATTCCATTTCTGTGGTTCATGGTAAATGGGAAGGTCCAAGGTATACGGTAAACCTGCACTGGTGCATCGGAATCCAATACTGGTCTCCCAGGAGACGCTCAAAGCACTAAATCTTAGAAGATTCACTCTTCTTGAACTTTAGTGTGCATTGTGTATTTTGTATTCAATCCCGTTGCAATATCTGTGTTTCATGGTGAATGTGAAGGTCCAAGGGATACAGTAAACTTGCACTGGTGCATCGGAATCTAATATTGGTTTCCCAGGAGGCGCTCAAAGCACTAACTCTTAGAAGATTCACTCTTCTTGTACTTAAGTTGGCATTGTGCATTTAGTATTCGATCCCGCTCTATTTTCTCTGCTTCATGGTCAAAATGAAGGACCAAGGCATAAAGTAAACATGCACTGGTGCATCGTAATCTAATACTGGTCTCCCAGGAGCCGCTCAAAGCACAAACTGTTAGAAGATTCAGTCTTCTTGTACTTAAGTCGGTATTGTGCCCTATGCATTCAATCCCGATGCAATTTCTGTGTTTCATGTCAATGTGAACGTCCAAGGGACACAGTAAACCTGCCCTGGGGCATCGGAATCAAATACTGCTCTCCCAGGTGCCGCTCAAAACGCTAAATCATAGAGGATTCACTCTTCTTGTACTTAAGTCGGCATTGTGTCTTTTGTATTCAATCCCGATGCAATATCTGTGTTTCATGGTGAATGTTAAGGTCGAAGGGATACAGTAAACCTGAACTGGTGCATCGGAATCTAATATTGGTCTCCCAGGAGCCGCTCATAACACTAACTCATAGAAGTTCACTCTTCTTGTACTTAAGTTCGCATTGTGCCTTTTGTATTCAAACCCGATGCAATTTCTGTGTTTCATGGTCAATGTGTAAGTCCAGCGGATATAGTAAACCTGCACTAGTGCATCGGAATATAATACTGGTCTCCCAGGAGCCGCTCAAAACACTAACTCTTAGAAGATTCACTCTTCTTGTACTTAAGTCGGCATTGTGCATTTTGTATTCAATCCCGATGCAGATTATGTGTTTCATGGTCAACGTGAAGGTCCAAGGAATGCAGTAAACCTGCACTGGTGGATAGGAATCTAATATTGGGCTCGCCGGATTCGCTCAAATCACAAACTCATAGAAGCTTCAATCTTCTTGTACTTAAGTCGGCATTGTGCCTTTTGTATTCAATCCCGGTGCAATTTCTGTGTTTCATGGTCAATGTGAAGGTCCAAGGGACACAGTAAACCTGCACTTATGCATCGGAATCTAATATTGGTCCACCAGGAGCCGCTCAAAGCACAAACTCTTAGAAGATTCAATCTTTTTGTACTTAAGTCGGCTTTGTGCTTTTGTATTCAATCCCAATACAATTTCTGTGTTTCAAGGTCAATGTGCAAGTCCAAGGGATACAGTAAACCTGCACTTGTCCATCTGAATCTATTACTAGTCCACCATGAGCCACACAAAACACAAACTCTTAGAAGATTCGCTCTTCTTGTACTTAAGTCGGCATTGTGCCGTTTGTATTCAATCCCGATGCAATTTCTGTTTCATGGTCAATGTGAAGGTCCAAGGGAAACAGTAAACCTGCACCGGGGCATCGGAATCCTATACTGCTCTCCCAGGAGCCGCTCAAAACGCAAAATCATAGAGGCTTACTCTTCTTGCACTGAAGTCGGCATTGTGCCCTTTGTATTCAATCCCGATGCAATATCTGTGTTTCATGGTGAATATTAAGGTCCAAGGGATACAGTAAACCTGCCCTGGTACATCGGAATCTAATATTCGTCTCCAAGGAGCCGCTCAAAAGCACTAACTCTAAGAATATTCAATCTTCTTGAACTTTTGTCGGTATTGTGCACTTTGTATTCAATCCTGATTCAATATCTGTGTTGCATATTGAATGTGAAGGTCCACGGGATACAGTAAACGTGCACTGGTCCTTCGGAATCTACTACTGGTCTACCAGGAGCCGCACAAAACACAAACTCTTAGAAGATTCGCTCTTCTTGTACTTAAGTCGGCATTGTGCCTTTTGTATTCAATCCCGATGCAATTTCTGTGTTTCATGGTATGTGAACGTCCAAGGGACACAGTAAACCTGCCCTGGGGCATCGGAATCTTCCAGGAGCCGCTGGAAACGCAAACTCATAGAGTTTTCACTCTTCTTGTACGTAAGTCGGCATTGTGCCTTTTGTATTCAATCCCGATGCAATATCTGTGTTCATGGTGAATGTTAAGCTCCAAGGGATACTGTTAACCTGCAATGGTGCATCGGAATCTAATATTGGTCTCCCAGGAGCCGCTCAATGCAATAACTCTTAGAAGATTCACTCTTCTTGTACTTAAGTTGGCATTGTGCCCTTTGTATTCAATCCCGATGCAATTTCTGTGTTTCATGGTCAATGTGAAGGTCCAAGGTATACAGTAAACCTGCTCTGGTGGATCGGAATCTAATATTGGTCTCCCAGGAGCTGCTCAAAACACAAACTCTTAGAAGATTCACTCTTTTTGTACTTAAGTCGGCTTTGTGCTTTTGTATTCGATCCCCATACTATTTCTGTGTTTCAAGGTCAATGTGAAAGTCCAAGGGATACAGTAAACCTGCACAGGTCCATCGGAATCTAATACTGGTCTCCCAGGACCCGCTCAAAGCACAAACTCATAGATGATTCACTCTTTTTGTACTTAAGTCGTCATTGTGTTTCTGTAATTAATCCCGATGCAATTTCTGTGTTTCATGGTCAATGTGAAGCTCCAAGGGATACAGTAAACCCGCACTGGTGCATCGGAAGCTAAACCTGGTCTCCCAGGAGCCGCTCAAAGCACAAACCCTTAGAAACTCACTCTTCTTGTACTTAAGTCGGCATCGTGCCTTTTGTATTCACTCCCAATGCAATATCTGTGTTTCATGGTCAATGTGAAGGTCCAAGGGATACAGTAGACCTGCACTGGTGCAACGTAATCTAATACTGGTCTCCCAGGAGCCGCTCAAAGCACAAACTCTTAGAAGATTCACTCTTCTTGTTCATAAGTTGGCATTGTGCATTTTATATTCTATTCCGATGCAATTTCGGTGTTTCATGGTACATGCGAAGTTCCAAGGCATACAGTAAACCTGCACTGGTGCATCGGAATCTAATACTGGTCCCCCAGGAGCCGCTCAAAGCAAAAACTCTTAGAAGGTTCGCTTTTCTTGTTCTTAAGTACGCGTTGTGCCTTTTGTATTCGATCCCGATGTAATTTCTGTGTTTCATGGTCAATGTGAAGGGTTAAGGCGTAACGTTAACATGCACTGGTGCATCGTAATCTAATACTGGTCTCCCAGGAGCCGCTCAAATCACAAACTCTTAGAAGATTCACTCTTCCTGAATTGTAGTCGGCATTGTGTCTTTTGTATTCAATCCCGATGCAATTTGTGTTTCAAGGTCAATGTGAAGGTCCAAGGGAAACAGTAAACCTGCACTGGTGAATCGGAATCGAATACTGGTGTCTCAGGAGCCGCTCATAGCACAAACTCTCAGATGATTCACTCTTCTTGTACTTAAGTCGGCATTGTACCTTTTGCATTCAATCCCGATGCAATATCTGCGTTTCATGGTCAATTTGAAGGTCCAAGGATTACAGTATACCTGCACTGGTGCATCGTAATCTAATACTGGTCTCCTAGAAGCTGCTCAAATCACAAACTCTTAGAAAATTCACTCTTCCTGTATTTTAGTTGCCATCGTGCCTTTTATATTCAATCCCGATGTAATATCTGTGTTTCATGGTGAATGTGAAGGTCCAACGGATACAGTAAACCTGCACTGGTCCGTCGGAATCTATTACTGGTCTACCAGGAGCCACACATAACACAAACTCTTATAAGATTCGCTCTTCTTGTACTTAACTTTGCATTGTGCTTTTTGTATTCAATCCAGATCAATTTCTGTGTTTCATGGTCAATGTGAAGGTCCAAGGGCTACAGTAAACCCGCGCTGGTGCATCGGAATGTAATACTGGTGTTCCAGGAGACGCTTAGAGCACAAACTCTTAGAAGATTCACTCTTCTTGTGCTTAAGACGGCATTGTGCTTTTTGTATTCAATCCAGATCAATTTCTGTGTTTCATGGTCAATGTGAAGGTCCAAGGGCTACAGTAAACCCGCGCTGGTGCATCGGAATGTAATACTGGTGTTCCAGGAGACGCTTAGAGCACAAACTCTTAGAAGATTCGCTCTTCTTGTACTTAAGTTTGCATTGTGCTTTTTGTATTCAATCCCGATTCAATTTCTGTGTTTCATGGTCAATGTGAACGACCAAGGGTCACAGTAAACCTGCATTGGGGCATCGGAATATAATACTGCTCTCCCAGTAGCCGCTCAAAACACAAACTTTTAGAAGATTCACTCTCTTTGTACTTAAGACGTCATTGTGCATTTTGTATTCAATCCCGATGCAATTTCTGTGCTTCATGGTCAATGTGAAGGTCCAAGGGCTACAGTAAATCCGCACTGGTGCATCGGAAGCTAATACTGGTCTCCCAGGAGCCGCTCAAAGCACAAACCCTTTGAAGATTCACTCTTGTTGTACTTAACAGTGCAATGTGCCGTTTGTATTCAATCCCGATGCAATATCTGTGTTTCATGGTGAATGTTAAGGTCCAAGGGATACAGTAAACCGGCACTGGTGCGACGGAATTTAATATTGGTCTCCCAGGAGCCGCTCAAAACACTAACTCATAGAAGATTCACTCTTCCTGTACTTAAGTTGGCATTATGCCTTTTGAATTCAATCCCGATGCAATTTTTGTGTTTCATGGTCAATGTGAAGGTCCAAGGGATACAGTAAACGTGCACTGGTGCATTGGAATCTAATACTGGTCTTCCAGGAGCCGCTCAGAGAACAAACTCATAGAAGCTTCACTCTTCTTGTACTTAAGTCGTCATTGTATTTCTGTAATCAATCCCAATGCAATTTCTGTGTTTCATGGTCAATGTGAAGCTCCAAGGGATAGAATAAACCCGCACTGATGCATTGGAATCTAATACTGGTCTTCCAGGAGCCGCTCAAAGAACAAACTCTTAGAAGATTTACTGTTCTTGAACTTTAGTCGGCACTGTGCGTATTGTATTCAATCCCGATGTAATTTCTGTGTTTCATGGCCAATGTGAAGGTCCAAGGGATACAGTAATCCTGCACTGGTGCATCGGAATCTATTACTGGTCTACCAGGAGCCACACATAACACAGACTCTTATAAGATTCGCTCTTCTTGTACTTAACTTTGCATTGTGCTTTTTGTATTCAATCCAGATCAATTTCTGTGTTTCATGGTCAATGTGAAGGTCCAAGGGCTACAGTAAACCCGCGCTGGTGCATCGGAATGTAATACTGGTGTTCCAGGAGACGCTTATAGCACAAACTCTTAGAAGATTCACTCTTCTTGTGCTTAAGACGGCATTGTGCATTTTGTATTCAATTCCGATGCAATTTCTGTGTTTCGTGGTTAATGTGAAGGTCCAAGGGATACGGTAAACCTGCATTGGTGCATCGGAATCTAATACTGGTCTCCCAGGAGCCGCTCAAAGCACAAACTTTTAGATGATTCACTCTTCTTGTACTTAAGTCGGCATTGTACCTTTTGCATTCAATCCCGATGCTATATCCGTGTTTCATGGTGAATGTGAATTTCAAAGGGATACAGCAAACCTGCACTGGTCCATCGGAAGCTATTACTGGTCTATCAGGAGCCACACAAAACACAAACTCTTAGAGGATTCACTCTTCTTGTTCATAAGTTTGCATTATGCATTTTATATTCAATTCTGATGCAATTTCTGTGTTTCATGGTTCATGTGAAGGTTTAAGGGATACAGTAAACCTGCACTGCTGCATCGGAATCTAATACTTTCCCCCAGGAGCCTCCCAAAGCAAAAACTCTTAGAAGATTCACTTCTCTTGTACTTAAGTACGCATTGTGCCTTTCGTATTCGATCCCGATGTAGTTTCTGTGTTTCATGGTCAATGTGAAGGTCCAAGGGATACAGTAAACCTGCACTGGTCCATCGTAATCTATTACTGGTCTACCAGGAGCCACACAAAACACAAACTCTTAGAAGATTCGCTCTTATTGTACTTAAGTTTGGATTGTGCTTTTTGTATTCAATCCCGATGGAATTTCTGTGTTTCATGCCCAATGTGAACGACCAAGGGACACAGTAAACATGCACTGGGGCATCGGAATCTAATACTGCTCTCCCAGTAGCCGCTCAAAACACAAACACTTGGAAGATTCAATCTTTCTGTACTTAAATCATTGTGCATTTCGTTTTCAATCCCGATGCAATTTCTGTGTTTCATGGTCAATGTGTAGGTCCAAGGGCTACAGTAAACCCGCATTGGTGCATCGGAAGCTAATACTGGTCTCCCAGGAGCCGCTCAAAGCACAAACCCTTTGAAGATTCACTCTCGTTGTACTTAACAGTGCAATTTGCCGTTTGTATTCAATCCCGATGCAATATCTGTGTTTCATGGTGAATGTTACGGTCCAAGGGATACAGTAAACCTGCACTGGTGCGACGGAATGTAATATTGGTCTCGCAGGAGCCGCTTAAAACACTAACTCTTAGAAGAATCACTCTTCTTGTACTTAAGTTGACATTATGCTTATGTATTCAATCCCGATGCGATTTCTGTGTTTCGCGGTCAATGTGAAAGTCCAAGGGATAAACCTGCACTGGTGCATCGGAATCTAATACTGGTCTCCCAGTAGCCACTCAAAAACACAAACTCTTAGTAGATTCCCTCTTTTTGTACTTAAGTCGTCATTGTGACTTTTGTATTCAATCCCGATGCAATTTCTGTGTTTCATGGTTAATGTGAAGGTCCAAGGGATACAGCAAACCTGCACTTGTGCATCGGAATCAAATACTGGCCCCCAGGCGCCGCCCAAAGCATAAACTCTTAGAAGATCCACTTTTCTTGTACTTAAGTACGCATTGTGCCTTTCGTATTCGATCCCGATGTAATTTCTGTGTTTCCTGGTCAATGTGAAGGTCCAAGGGATACAGTAAACCTGCACCCGTCCATCGGATTATATTACTGGTCTACCAGGAGCCACTCAAAACACAAACTCTTAGAAGATTCGCTCTTCTTGTACTTAAGTTTGCATTGTGCTTTTTGTATTCAATCCCGATTCAATTTCTGTGTTTCATGGTCAATGTGAACGACCAAGGGACACAGTAAACCTGCATTGGGGCATCGGAATATAATACTGCTCTCCCAGTAGCCGCTCAAAACACAAACTCTTAGAAGATTCACTCTTTTTGTACTTAAGACGTCATTGTGCATTTTGTATTCAATCCCGATGCAATTTCTGTGTTCCATGGTCAATGTGAAGGTCCAAGGGCTACAGTAAACCCGCACTGGTGCATCGGAAGCTAATACTGGTCTCCCAGGAGCCGCTCAAAGCACAAACCCTTTGAAGATTCACTCTTGTTGTACTTAACAGTGCAATGTGCCGTTTGTATTCAATCCCGATGCAATATCTGTGTTTCATGGCCAATGTGAAGGTCCAAGGGATACAGTAATCCTGCACTGGTGCATCGGATTCTATTACTGGTCTCCCAGGAGCCGCTCAAAACACTAACTCTTAGAAGATTCACTCTTCTTGTACTTAAGTCACCATTGTGCATTTTTTATTCAATCCCGATGAAGATTATGTGTTTCATGGTCTATGTGTAGGTTCAAGGAATGCAGTAAACCTGCACTGGTGGATAGGAATCTAATATTGGGCCTCCGGATTCGCTCAAATCACAAACTCATAGAAGCTTCACTCTTCTTGTACTTAAGTCGTCATTGTATTTCTGTAGTCAATCCCGATGCAGTATCTGTGTTTCATGGTCAATGTGAAGCTCCAAGGGATAGAATAAACCTGTACTGGTGCATCGGAAGCTAATACTGGTCTCCCAGGAGCCGCTGAAAGCACAAACCCTTAGAAGACTCATTTTTCTTGTGCCTTTTGTATCCAATACCGATGCAATATCTGTGTTTCATGGTCAATGTGAAGGTCCAAGGGATACAGTTGACTTGCACTGGTGCATCGGAATCTAATACTGCTCTCCCAGGAGCCGCTCAAAGCACAAACTCTTAGAAGATTCACTCTTCTTGTTCATAAGTTGTCATTGTGCATTTTCTATTCAATTCCGATCCAATTTCTGTGTTTCATGGTTCATGTGAAGGTCCAAGGGATACAGTAAATCTGCACTGGTGCATCGGAATCTAATACTGGTCCCCCAGAAGCCGCTCAAAGCAAAAACTCTTAGAAGATTCACTTTTCTTGTACTTAAGTACGCATTGTGCCTTTTGTATTCGATCCCGATGTAATTTCTGCGTTTCATGGTCAATGTGAAGGATTAAGGCGTAAAGTTAACCTGCGCTGGTGCATCGTAATCTAATACTGGTCTCCCAGGAGCCGCTCAAATCACAAACTCTTAGAAGATTCACTTTTCCTGTACTTAAGTCGGCATTGTGCCTGTTGTATTCAATCCCGATGCAATTTCAGTGTTTCATGGTCAATGTGAAGGTCCAAGGGAAACGGTAAACCTGCACTGGTGCATCGGAATCTAATACTGGTGTCTCAGGAGCCGCTCATAGCACAAACTCTTCGATGACTCACTCTTCTTGTACTTAAGTCGGCATTGTACGTTTTGCATTTAATCCCGATGCAATATCTG
This sequence comes from Schistocerca serialis cubense, assembly GCF_023864345.2. Taxonomy (NCBI): domain Eukaryota; kingdom Metazoa; phylum Arthropoda; class Insecta; order Orthoptera; family Acrididae; genus Schistocerca; species Schistocerca serialis. The sequence continues at coordinate 62,258,197 of NW_026047583.1, forward strand.
TGTTTCATGGTCAATGTGAAGGTCCAAGGGATACAGTAAACCTGCACTGGTGCATCGTAATCTAATACTGGTCTCCCAGAAGCCGCTCAAATCACAAACTCTTAGAAGATTCAGTCTTCCTGTACTTTAGTTGGCATTGTGCCTTTTATATTCAATCCCTATGCAATATCTGTGTTTCATGGTGAATGTGAAGGTCCAAGGTATACAGTAAACCTGCACTGGTCCATCGGAATCTATTACTGGTCTACCAGGAGCCACACAAAACACAAACTCTTATAAGATTCGCTCTTCTTGTACCTAAGTTTGCATTGCGCTTTTTGTATTCAATCCCGATTCAATTTCTGTGTTTCATGGTCAATGTGAACGTCCAAGGGAAACAGTAAACCTGCACTGGGGCATCGTAATCTAATCCTGCTCTCCCAGTAGCCGCTCAAAACACAATCTCTTAGAAGATTCACTCTTTTTGTACTTAAGTCGTCATTGTGCATTTTGCATTCAATCCCGATGCAATTTCTGTGTTTCATGGTCAATGTGAAGGTCCAAGGGCTACAGTAAACCCGCACTGGTGCATCGGAATCTAATACTGGTCTCCCAGGAGCCGCTCAAAACACAAACTCATAGAAGATTCACTCTTTTTGTACTTAAGTCGGCATTGTGCCTTTTGTATTCAATCCCGATGCAATTTTTGTGTTTCATGGTCAATGTGAAGGTCCATGGGATACAGTAAACCTGCACCGGTGCATCGGAATCTAATACTGGCCACCCAGGAGCCGCTCAAAGTACTAACTCTTAGAAGATTCACTCTTCTTGTACTTAAGTTGGCATTGAGCCTTTTGTATTCAATCCCCATGCAATTTCTGTGTTCATGGTCAATGTGAAGGTCCAAGGGATACAGAAAACCAGCACTGGTGCATCGGAATCTAATACTGGTCTCCCAGGAGCCGCTCAAAACACAAACTCATAGAAGATTCACTCTTTTTGTACTTAAGTCGTCATTGTGTTTCTGTATTAAATCCCGATTCATTTTCTGTGTTTCATGATCAATGTGAAGGTCCAAGGGATACAGTAAACCCGCCCTGGTGCATCGGAAGCTAATACTGGTCTCCCAGGAGCCGCTCAAAACACAAACCCTTAGAAGAATCACTCTTCTTGTGCTTAAGTCGGCAATGTGGCTTTTGTATTCAATCCCGATGCAATATTTGTGTTTCGTGGTCATTGTGAAGATCCAAGGGATACAGTAGACCTGCACTGGTGCATCGGAATCTAATACTAGTGTCTCAGGACCCGCTCATAGAACAAACTCTTAGATGATTCATTCTTTTTGTACTTAAGTCGGCATTGTACATTTTGCATTCAATCCCGAAGTAATTTCTGTGTTTTATGGCCAATGTGAACGACCAAGGGATACAGTAAACGTGCACTGGTGCATCAGAATCCAGTACTGGTCTCCCAGGAGCCGCTCAAAGCAATAACTCTCAGAAGATTCACTCTTCTTGTACTTAAGTTGGCATTGTGCCTTTTGTATTCAATCCCGGTGCAATTTCTGCGCTTCATTGGTCAATGTGAAGGTGCAAGGGATACAGTAAACCTACACTGGTGCAGCGGAATCTAATACTGGTCTCCCAGGAGCTGCTCAAAACACAAACTCTTAGCAGATTCACTCTTTTTGTACTTAAGCCGGCTTTGTGTTTTTGTATTCAATCCCGATACAATTTCTGTGTTTCAAGGTCAATGTGAAAGTCCAAGGGATACAGTAAACCATCACTGGTGCATCGGAATCTAAAACTGGTCTCCCAGTAGCCGCTCAAAGCACAAACTCTTAGCAGATTCACTCTTGTTGTACTTAAGTCGTCATTGTGTTTTTGTATTCAATCCCGATGCAATTTCTGTGTTTCATGGTCAATGTGAGGGTCCAAGGGATAGAGTTAACCTGCACCGGTGAATCCGAATCTAATACTGGTTTCCCAGGAGCCGCTCAAAGCACTAACTCTTAGCAGATTCACTCTTTTTGTACTTAAGTCGGCATTGTGCATTTTGTATACAATCCCAATGCAGTTTATGTGTTTCATGGTCAATGTGATGGTCCAAGGAATGCAGTAAACCTGCACTGCTGGATAGGAATCTAATATTGGGCTCCCCGGAGCCGCTTAAAGCACAAACTCATAGAAGCTTCACTCTTCTTGTACTTAAGTCGGCATTGTGCATTTTGTATTCAATCCCGATGCAATTTCTGTGTTTCATGGTCAAAATGAAGGACCAAGGCATAAAGTAAACCAGCACTGGTGCATCGAAATCTAATACTGGTCTCCCAGGCGCCGGTCAAAGAACAAACTGTTAGAAGATTCACTCTTCTTGTACTTAAGTCTGCACTTTGCCTTTTGTATTCAATCCCGATGCAATTTCTGTGCTTCATGGTCTATGTGAAGGTCCAAGGGATACAGTAAACCTGCACTGGTGCATCGGAATCTAATATTGGTATCCCAGGAGCCGCTCAAAGAGCTAACTCTTAGAAGATTCACTCTTCTTGTACTTAAGTCGGCATTGTGCTTTTGTATTCGATCCCGATGCAATTTCTGTTTTTTGTGGCCAATGTGAAGGTCAAAAAGATACAGTAAAACAGCACTGGTGCAGCGGAATCTAATACTGGTTTCCCAGGAGCCGCTCAAAGCACAAACTCTTTGAAGATTCACTCTTCTTGTACTTAAGTCGGCATGTGGATTTTGTATTCCATTCCGATGCCTATTGTGTATTTTTATGGTCAATGTGAAGGTCCAAGGCATACAGTAAACCTGCACTGGTGCAATGGAATCAAATACTAGTATCCCAGGAGCCGCTCAAAATACAAACTCTAAGAAGATTCACTCTTCTTGTACTTAAGTAGGCATTGTGCATTTTGTATTCAATCCCTATGCAATATCTCATTTTCAATGTCAATGTGAAGGACCAAGGGATAACGTAAATCCGCACTGGTGCATCGGAATCTAATACTGGTCTCCTAGGTGCCGCTCAAGGCACAAACTATTAGTAGATTTACTTTTCTTTGACTTCAGTCTGCATTGTGCGTTTTTTATTCGATCCCGATGCAGTTTATGTGTTTCATGGTCAATGAGAAAGTCCAAGGAATGCAGTAAACCTTTACTGGTGGATAGGAATCTAATTCTAAGATCCCAGGAGCCGCTCAAAGTAGAAACTCTTATAAGATTCACTCTTCTTGTACTTTAGTCGGCATTGTGCCTTTTGTATTCAATCCCGATGCAATTTGTGTGTTTCATGGTCAATGTGAAGGTCCAAGGGCTACAGTAAACCCGCACTGATGCATCGGAAGCTAATACTGGTCTCCCAGGAGCCGCTCAAAGCACAAACCCTTTGAAGATTCACTCTTGTTGTACTTAACAGTGCAATGTGCCGTTTGTATTCAATCCCGATGCAATATCTGTGTTTCATGGTGAATGTTAAGGTCCAAGGGATACAGTAAACCGGCACTGGTGCGACGGAATTTAATATTGGTCTCCCAGGAGCCGCTCAAAACACTAACTCATAGAAGATTCACTCTTCCTGTACTTAAGTTGGCATTATGCCTTTTGAATTCAATCCAGATGCAATTTCTGTGTTTCATGGTCAATGTGAAGGTCCAAGGGATACAGTAAACGTGCACTGGTGCATTGGAATCTAATACTGGTCTTCCAGGAGCCGCTCAAAGAACAAACTCATAGAAGCTTCACTCTTCTTGTACTTAAGTCGTCATTGTATTTCTGTAATCAATCCCAAAGCAATTTCTGTGTTTCATGCTCAATGTGAAGCTCCAAGGGATAGAATAAACCCGCACTGGTGCATTGGAATCTAATACTGGTCTTCCAGGAGCCGCTCAAATAACAAACTCTTAGAAAATTTACTCTTCTTGAACTTTAGTCGGCATTGTGCGTTTTGTATTCAATCCCGATGTGATTTCTGTGTATCATGGCCAATGTGAAGGTCCAAGGGATACAGTAATCCTGCACTGGTGCATCGGAATCTATTACTGGTCTCCCAGGAGCCGCTCAAAACACTAACTCTTAGAAGATTCACTCTTCTTGTACTTAAGTCACCATTGTGCATTTTGTATTCAATCCCGATGAAGATTATGTGTTTCATGGTCTATGTGTAGGTTCAAGGAATGCAGTAAACCTGCACTGGTGGATAGGAATCTAATATTGGGCCCCCGGATTCGCTCAAATCACAATCTCATAGAAGCTTCACTCTTCTTGTACTTAAGTCGTCATTGTATTTCTGTAGTCAATCCCGATGCAGTTTCTGTGTTTCATGGTCAATGCGAAGCTCCAAGGGATAGAATAAACCCGCACTGGTGCATCGGAAGCTAATACTGGTCTCCCAGGAGCCGCTGAAAGCACAAACCCTTAGAAGACTCATTCTTCTTGTGCCTTTTCTATCCAATACCGATGCAATATCTGTGTTTCATGGTCAATGTGAAGGTCCAAGGGATACAGTAGACTTGCACTGGTGCATCGGAATCTAATACTGCTCTCCCAGGAGCCGCTCAAAGCACAAACTCTTAGAAGATTCACTCTTCTTGTTCATAAGTTGTCATTGTGCATTTTATATTCATTTCCTATCTAATTTCTGTGTTTCATGGTTCATGTGAAGGTCCAAGGGATACAGTAAATCTGCACTGGTGCATCGGAATCTAATACTGGTCCCCCAGGAGCCGCTCAAAGCAAAAACTCTTAGAAGATTCACTTTTCTTGTACTTAAGTACGCATTGTGCCTTTTGTATTCGATCCCGATGTAATTTCTGCGTTTCATGGTCAATGTGAAGGATTAAGGCGTAAAGTTAACCTGCGCTGGTGCATCGTAATCTAATACTGGTCTCCCAGGAGCCGCTCAAATCACAAACTCTTAGAAGATTCACTTTTCCTGTACTTAAGTCGGCATTGTGCCTATTGTATTCAATCCCGATGCAATTTCAGTGTTTCATGGTCAATGTGAAGGTCCAAGGGAAACGGTAAACTTGCACTGGTGCATCGGAATCTAATACTGGTGTCTCAGGAGCCGCTCATAGCACAAACTCTTCGATGACTCACTCCTCTTGTACTTAAGTCGGCATTGTACGTTTTGCATTTTATCCCGATGCAATATCTGTGTTTCATGGTCAATGTGAAGGTCCAAGGGATACAGTAAACCTGCACTGGTGCATCGTAATCTAATACTGGTCTCCCAGAAGCCGCTCAAATCACAAACTCTTAGAAGATTCAGTCTTCCTGTACTTTAGTTGGCATTGTGCCTTTTATATTCAATCCCGATGCAATATCTGTGTTTCATGGTGAATGTGAAGGTCCAAGGTATACAGTAAACCTGCACTGGTCCATCGGAATCTATTACTGGTGTACCAGGAGCCACACAAAACACAAACTCTTATAAGATTCGCTCTTCTTGTACTTAAGTTTGCATTGTGCTTTTTGTATTCAATCCCGATGCAATTTCTGTGTTTCATGGTCAATGTGAACGTCCAAGGGACACAGTAAACCTGCACTGGGGCTACGTAATCTAGTCCTGCTCTCCCAGTAGCCGCTCAAAACACAATCTCTTAGAAGATTCACTCTTTTTGTACTTAAGTCGTCATTGTGCATTTTGCATTAAATCCCGCTGCAATTTCTGTGTTTCATGGTCAATGTGAAGGTCCAAGGGCTACAGTAAACCCGCAGTGGTGCATCGGAATGTAATACTGGTCTCCCAGGAGACGCTTAGACCACAAACTCTTAGAAGATTCACTCTTCTTGTACTTAAATCGGCATTGTGCCTTTTGTATTCAATCCCGATGCAATTTTTGTGTTTCATGGTCAATGTGAGGGTCCATAGGATAAAGTAAACCTGCACCGGTGCATCGGAATCTAATACTGGCCACCCAGGAGCCGCTCAAAGCACTAATTCTTAGAAGATTCACTCTTCTTGTACTTAAGTTGGCATTGAGCCTTTTGTATTCAATCCCGATGCAATTTCTGTGTTTCATGGTCAATGTGAAGGTCCAAGGGATACAGAAAACCAGCACTGGTGCATCGGAATCTAATACTGGTCTCCCAGGAGCCGCTCAAAACACAAACTCATACAAGATTCACTCTTTTTGTACTTAAGTCGTCATTGTGTTTCTGTATTAAATCCCGATTCATTTTCTGTGTTTCATGGTCAATGTGAAGGTCCAAGGGATACAGTAAACCCGCACTGGTGCATCGGAATCTAATACTGGTCTCCCAGGAGCTGCTCAAAACACAAACTCTTAGAAGATTCACTCTTTTTGTACTTAAGCCGGCTTTGTGTTTTTTATTCAATCCCGATACAATTTCTGTGTTTCAAGGTCAATGTGAAAGTCCAAGGGATACAGTAAACCATCACTGGTGCATCGGAATCTAAAACTGGTCTCCCAGTAGCCGCTCAAAGCACAAACTCTTAGCAGATTCACTCTTCTTGTACTTAAGTCGTCATTGTGTTTTTGTATTCAATCCCGATGCAATTTCTGTGTTTCATGGTCAATGTGAAGGTCCAAGGGATAGAGTAAACCTGCACCGGTGAATCGGAATCTAATACTGGTTTCCCAGGAGCCGCTCAAAACACTAACTCTTAGAAGATTCACTCTTCTTGTACTTAAGTTGGCATTGTGCCTTTTGTATTCAATCCCGAAGCAATTTCTGTGTTTCATGGTCAATGTGAAAGTCCTAGGGATACAGTAAACCTGCAGTGGTGCATCGTAATCTAATACTGGTCTCCCAGGAGCCGCTGAAAACACACTCTCTTAGAAGATTCACTCTTTTTGTACTTAAGTCGTCATTGTGTTTTTGAATTCAATCCCGAAGCAATTTCTGTGTTTCATGGTTAATGTGAAGATCCAAGGAATACAGTAAACCTGCACTGGTCCATCGGAATCTAATACTGGTCTCCCAGGAGCCGCTCAAAGCACTAACTCTTAGAAGATTCACACTTATTGTGCATAAGTCGGCATTGTGCATTTTGTATTCAATCCCTATGCAATATCCCATTTTCAATGTCAATGTGAAGGACCAAGGGATAACGTAAATCCGCACTGGTGCATCGGAATCTAATACTGGTCTCCCAGGCGCCGGTCAAAGAACAAACTGTTAGAAGATTCACTCTTCTTGTACTTAAGTCTGCACTTTGCCTTTTGTATTCACTCCCAATGCAATTTCTGTGCTTCATGGTCTATGTGAAGGTCCAAGGGATACAGTAAACCTGCACTGGTGCATCGGAATCTAATATTGGTCTCCCAGGAGCCGCTCAAAGCACTAACTCTTAGAAGATTCACACTTATTGTGCATAAGTCGGCATTGTGCATTTTGTATTCAATCCCTATGCAATATCTCATTTTCAATGTCAATGTGAAGGACCAAGGGATAACGTAAATCCGCACTGGTGCATCGGAATCTAATACTGGTCTCCTAGGTGCCGCTCAAGGCACAAACTATTAGTAGATTTACTTTTCTTTGACTTCAGTCTGCATTGTGCGTTTTTTATTCGATCCCGATGCAGTTTATGTGTTTCATTGTCAATGAGAAAGTCCAAGGAATGCAGTAAACCTTTACTTGTGGATAGGAATCTAATACTAAGATCCCAGGAGCCGCTCAAAGTAGAAACTCTTATAAGATTCACTCTTCTTGTACTTTAGTCGGCATTGTGCCTTTTGTATTCAATCCCGATGCAATTTCTGTGTTTCATGATCAATGTGAAAGTCCAAATGAAACTTAGGTCGGCATTGCGCCTTTTGTCATCAATCCCGATGCAATTTCTGTGTTTCATGGACAATGTGAAAGTCGAAGGGATACAGCAAACCTGCACTGGTGCATCGTTATCTAATACTGGTCTCCCAGGTTCCGCTCAAATCACAAACTCATAGGAGATTCACTCTTGATGTTCTTAAGTCGGCATTGTGCCTTTTGTATTCAATCCCGATGCAATTTCTGTGTTTCATGGTCAATGCGAGGGTCCAAATGAAACTGAAGTCGGCATTGTGCCTTTTGTATTCAATCCCGATGCAATTTCTGTGTTTCATGGTAAATGTGAAGACCAGGGATACAGTAAACCTGCACTGGTGCATCGGAATCTAATTTTGGTCTCTCAGGAGCCGCTCAAAATACTAACTCTTAGAAGATTCACTCTTCTTGTACTTAAGTCGGCATTGTGCCTTTTGTATTCAATCCTGATACCACATCTGTGTTTCATAGTAAATGCGAAGGTCCAAGGGATACAGTAAACATGCACTGGTACATCAGAATCCAAAACTATTCTCCCAGGAGCCGCTCAAAGCACAAAGTCTTAGAAGATTCACTCTTGTTGTTCTTCAGTTGGCAATGTGGTTTTGTATTCAATCCCAATGCAATTTCTGTGTTTCATGGTCAATGTGAAGGTCCAAGGGATACAGTAAACCTGCACTGGTGCATCGGAATCTAATATTGGTCTCCCAGGAGCCGCTCAAAGCACTAACTCTTAGAAGATTCACACTTATTGTGCATAAGTCGGCATTGTGCATTTTGTATTCAATCCCTATGCAATATCCCATTTTCAATGTCAATGTGAAGGACCAAGGGATAACGTAAATCCGCACTGGTGCATCGGAATCTAATACTGGTCTCCTAGGTGCCGCTCAAGGCACAAACTATTAGTAGATTTACTTTTCTTTGACTTCAGTCTGCATTGTGCGTTTTTTATTCGATCCCGATGCAGTTTATGTGTTTCATGGTCAATGAGAAAGTCCAAGGAATGCAGTAAACCTTTACTGGTGGATAGGAATCTAATACTAAGATCCCAGGAGCCGCTCAAAGTAGAAACTCTTATAAGATTCACTCTTCTTGTACTTTAGTCGGCATTGTGCCTTTTGTATTCAATCCCGATGCAATTTCTGTGTTTCATGATCAATGTGAAAGTCCAAATGAAACTTAGGTCGGCATTGCGCCTTTTGTCATCAATCCCGATGCAATTTCTGTGTTTCATGGACAATGTGAAAGTCGAAGGGATACAGCAAACCTGCACTGGTGCATCGTAATCTAATACTGGTCTCCCAGGTTCCGCTCAAATCACAAACTCATAGGAGATTCACTCTTGATGTTCTTAAGTCGGCATTGTGCCTTTTGTATTCAATCCCGATGCAATTTCTGTGTTTCATGGTCAATGTGAGGGCCCAAATGAAACTGAAGTCGGCATTGTGCCTTTTGTATTCAATCCCGATGCAATTTCTGTGTTTCATGGTAAATGTGAAGACCAGGGATACAGTAAACCTGCACTGGTGCATCGGAATCTAATTTTGGTCTCTCAGGAGCCGCTCAAAATACTAACTCTTAGAAGATTCACTCTTCTTGTACTTAAGTCGGCATTGTGCCTTTTGTATTCAATCCTGATACCACATCTGTGTTTCATGGTAAATGCGAAGGTCCAAGGGATACAGTAAACATGCACTGGTACATCAGAATCCAAAACTATTCTCCCAGGAGCCGCTCAAAGCACAAAGTCTTAGAAGATTCACTCTTGTTGTTCTTCAGTTGGCAGTGTGGTTTTGTATTCAATCCCAATGCAATTTCTGTGTTTCATGGTCAATGTGAAGGTCCAAGGGATACAGTAAACCTGCACTGGTGCAGCGGAATGTAATACTGGTCTCCCAGGATCCGCTCAAAGCACAAAATTTTGGAAGATTCTCTCTTCTTGTACTTAAGTCGGCATTGTGCATTTTGTATTCAATCCCGATGCAATTTCTGTGTTTCATGGTCAATGTGAAGGGCCAAGGAATGAAGTAAACCCGCACTAGTGCATCGTAATCTAATACTGGTCTCGCAGAAACCGCTCAAAACACAAACTCTTAGAAGATTAACTCTTTTTGTACTTAAGTCGGCATTGTGTCTTTTGTATTCAATCCCGGTGCAAATTCTGTGTTTCATAGTCAATGGAAATGTCCAAGGTATACAGTAAATCCTGCACTGGTGGATCGGAATCTAGTACTGGTCTCCCACGAGCCGCTCAAAGCACAAACACGTTCACGATGCACTCTTCTTGTACTTATGTCGGCATTGTGCCATTTGTGTTATATCCCGAAGCAAATTCTGTGTTTCATGGTCAATGTGAAGGACCAAGCGACACAGTAAACCTGCTTAGGTGCTGGTCTCCCACCAGCCGCTCAACAATCTAACTCTTAGAACATTCACTCTTCTTGTACTTAAGTCGGCATTGTGCTTTGTATACAATCCTGATGCAATTTCTGTGTTTCATGGTCAATGTGAAGGTCCAAGGGATACAGTAAACATGCACAGGGGCAGCTGAATCTAATAATGCCCTCCCAGGATCCGCTCAAAGCACCAACTCTTACAAGATTAACTCTTATTGTACATAATTTGGCATTGTGCCTTTTTAATTCAATCCCGATGCAATTTCTGTGTTTCATGCTTAATGTGAAGATGCAAGTGATACAGTAAACCGGTACTGGTGGATCGGAATCAAATATTTGTCTCCCAGGAGAACCTCAAATTACAAACTCTTAGAAGATTCACTCGTCTTGTACTTAAGTCGGCATTGTGCCTTTTGTATTCCATCCCGATGCAGTTTCTATGTTTAATGGTCAACGTGAACTTCCAAGAGATACAGTAAACATGCAACAGGGCATTGGAATCTAACACTGGCCTCACAGGAGCCGCTCAATGCACAAACTCTTAGAAGATTCACTCTTCTTGCACTTAAGTCGCCATTGTGCCTTTTGTATTATATCCCGATGCAATTTCTATGTTTCATGGTCAATGTGAAGGTCCAAGGTATACAGCAAACCTGCACTGGTGCATCGGAATCTAATACTAGTCTTGTGCCTTTTGTATTCAATCCCGATGCAATATCTGTCTTTCATGGTCAATGTGAAGGCCCAAGGGATACAGTAAACCTGCACTGGTGCACCGGAATCTAATACTGGTCCCCCAACAGCCACTCAAAACACTAACTCTTAGAAGATTCACTCTTCTTATACTTAAGTCGCATTGTGCCTTTTGTATTCAATCCCGATGCAATTTCTGTGTTTCATGGGACATGTAAATGCCCAAGGAATACAGTAAACCTGCACTGGTGCATCGGAATCTAATACTGGTCTCCCAGGATCCGCTCAAAGCACAAAATCTTGTAAGATTCTCTCTTCTTGTACTTAAGTCGGCATTGTGCATTTTGTATTCAATCCCGATGCAATTTCTGTGTTTCATGGTCAATATGAAGGCCCGAGGGCTACAATAAAACTCCACTGGAGCATCGGAATCTAATACTGGTCTCCCAGAAGCCGCTCAAAAAACAAACTCTTAGAAGATTCACTCTTCTTGTACTTAAGTTGGCATTGTGCTCTTGTATTCAATCCCGATGCAATTTCCGTGTTTCATGGTCAATGTGAAGGTCCAAGGGAAACTGAAGTCCGCATTGTGCCTTTTATCATCAATCCCGATGCAATTTCTGAGTTTCATGGTCAATGTGAAGGTCCAAGTAATACAGTAAAACTGCACTGGTGAATCGGAATCTAATACTAGCCTTGTGACTTTTGTATTCAATCCCGATGCAATTTATGTGTTTCATGGCCAATGTGAAGGTCCAAGCAATGCAGTGAACATGCACTGGCGCATCGTAATCTAATACACGTCTCCATGGTTCCGCTCATATCACAAACTCTTAGAAGATTCACTCTTCTTGGTCTTAAGTCGGCATTGTGCCTTTTGAATTCAATCCTGACAAAATTTCTGTGTTTCATGGTCAATGTGAAGGTCCAAATGAATCTTAAGTCGGCATTGTGCCTTTTGTATTCAATCCCGATGCAATTTCTGTGTTTCATGGTCAATGTGAAGACCAGGGATACAGTAAACCTGCTCTGGTGCATCGGAATCTAATTTTGGTCTCCCAGGAGCCGCTCAAAAAACTAACTCTTAGAAGATTCACTCTTCTTGTACTTACGTCGGCATTGTGCCTTTTGTATTCAATCCTGATGCCATATTTGTGTTTCATGGTAAATGCGAGGATCCAAGGGATACAGTAAACAAGCACTGGTACATCGGAATCCAAAACTATTCCCCCAGGAGCCGCTCGAAGCACAAAGTCTTAGAAGATTCACTCTTGTTGTTCTTAAGTTGGCAATGTGGTTTTGTATTCAATCCCAATGCAATTTCTGTGTTTCATGGTCAATGTGAAGGTCCAAGGGATACAGTAAACCTACACTGGTGCAGCGGAATGTAATACTGGTCTCCCAGGTGCCGTTCAAAGCACAAACTCTTAGAAGATTCACTCTTCTTGTACTTAAGTCGCATTGTGCCTTTTGTATTCAATCCCGATGCAATTTCTGTGTTTCACGGGACATGTGAATGCCCAAGGAATACAGTAAACCAGCACTGGTGCATCGGAATATAATACTGGTCTCCCAGGATCCGCTCAAAGCACAAAATCTTGGAAGATTCTCTCTCCTTGTACTTAAGTCGGCATTGTGCGTTTTGTATTCAATCCCGATGCAATTTCTGGGTTTCATGGTCAATATGAAAGCCCGAGGGCTACAGTAAACCTGCACTGGAGCATCGGAATCTAATACTGGTCTCCCAGAAGCCGCTCAAAAAACAAACTCTTAGAAGATTCACTCTTCTTGTACTTAAGTTCGCATTGTGCTTTTGTATTCAATCCCGATGCAATTTCTGTGTTTCATACTCAATGTGAAGGTCCAAGGGAGACTTAAGTCCGCATTGTGCCTTTTGTCATCAATCCCGATGCAATTTCTGTGATTCATGCTCAATGTGAAAGTCCAAGGAATACAGCAAAACTGCACTGGTGAATCGGAATCTGATACTAGTCTTGTGCCTTTTGTATTCAATCCCAATGCAATATCTGTGTATCATGGTGAATGTGATGGTCCAACGGACACAGTAAACCTGCACTGGTGGATCGGAATCTAATATTGGTCTCCCAGGAGCCACTCAAAGCACTAACTCTTAGAAGATTCACTCTTCTTGTACTTAGAATGGCATTGTGCCTTTTGTATCCAATCCCGTTGCATTTTTTGTGTTTCACGGCCAATGTGATGGTCCAAGGAATGCAGTGAACCTGCACTGGTGCCTCGTAATCTAATAGAGGTCTCCCCGGTTCCGCTCATATCACAAACTCTTAGAAGATTCACTCTTCTCGTTCTTAAGTCGGCATTGTGCCTTTTGTATTCAATCCCGATGCATTATCTGTGTTTCCTGGTCAATGTGAAGGTCCAAGCGATTCAGCAAACCTGCACTTGTTCATCGGAATCTAATATGGGTCTTGTGCTTTTTGTATTCCATCCCGATGCAATTTCTGTGTTTCGTGGTCAATGTGGAGGTCCAAGTCATACAGCAAACCTGCACTGGTGCATCGGAATATAATACTGGTCTCCCAGGAGCCGCTCAAAGCACAAACCCTTAGAAGATTCACTCTTCCTGTACTTAAGTCGCCATTGTGCCTTTTGTGTTCAAACCTGATGCAATTTCTGCGTTTCATGGTAAATGCGAAGGTCCAAGTGATACAGTAAACTTGCACTCGTGCATCGGAATCCATTACTGGTCTCCCAGGAGACGCTCAAATCAGAGAGTCTGAGAAGATTCACCCTTCTTGTTCTTAAGTAGGCAATGTGATTTTGTATTCAATCCCGATGCAATTTCTGTGTTTCATGGTCAATGCGAAGGTCCAAGGGATACAGTAAACCTGCACTGGTCCGTCGGAATCTATTACTGGTCTACCAGGACCCACACAAAACACAAACTCTTAGAAGATTCGCTCTTCTTGTACTTAAGTCGGCATTGTGCTTTTGTATTCGATCCCGATGCTATTTCTGTGTTTCATGGTCAATGTGAACGTCCAAGGGACACAGTAAAACTGCACTGGGGCATCAGAATCTAATACTGCTCTCCCAGGATACGCTCAAATCGCAAACTCAAAGTGGCTTCACTCTTCTTGTACTTCATTCGGCATTGTGCCTTTTGTATTCAATTTCGATGCAATCTCTTTGTTTCATGGTCAACGTGAAAGTCCAAGGGATACAGTAAAATATCACTGGTGCATCGGAATCTAATACTGGTCTCCCAGTAGCCGCTCAAAGCACAAACTCTTAGCAGATTCACTCTTCTTGTACTTAAGTCGCCATTGTGCATTTTGTATTCGATCCCGATGTAATTTCTGTCATTCATGGTCAATGTGAAAGATTAAGACATAAAGTAAACCAGGAGCCGCTCAAAGCACTAACTCTTAGAAGATTCACTCTTCTTGTACTGAAGTTGGCATTGTGCCTTATGTATTCATTCCCGTTGCAATTTCTGTGTTTCATGGTCAATGTGAAGATTCAAGGGATGCAGTAAACCTGCACTGGTGCATCGGAATCTAATACTGGTCTCCCAGGAGCCGCTCATAGCACAAACTCTTAGAATATTCACTCGTTTTGTACTTAAGTCATCATTGTGTTTTTGTATTCAATCCCGCTGAAATTTCTGTGTTTCATGGTCAATGTGAAGTTCCAAGGGATAGAGTAAACCTGCACCGGTGAATCGGAATCTAATACTGGTTTCCCAGGAGCCGCTCAAAGCACTAACTCTTAGAAGATTCACTCTTCTTGTACTTAAGTCGGCATTGTGCATTTTGTATACAATCCCGATGCAGTTTATGTGTTTCATGGTCAATGTGAAGGTCCAAGGGATACAGTAAACCTGCAGTGGTGCATCGGAATCTAAAACTGGTCTCCCAGGAGCCGCTCAAAGCACTATTTCTTAGAAGATTCACTCTTCTTGTACTTAAGTTGGCATTGTGCCTTTTGTATTCAATCCCGAAGCAATTTCTGTGTTTCATGGTCAATGTGAAAGTCCAAGGGATACAGTAAACCTGCAGTGGTGCATCGGAATCTAATACTGGTCTCCCAGGAGCCGCTCAAAACACAAACTCTTAGACGATTCACTCTTTTTGTACTTAAGTCGTCAGTGTGTTTTAGAATTCAATCCCGATGCAATTTCTGTGTTTCATGGCTAATGATAAGATCCAAGGAATACAGTAAACCTGCACTGGTCATTCGGAATCTAATACTGGTCTCCCAGGAGCCGCTCAAAGCACAAACTCTTAGAAGATTCACACTTCTTGTGCATAAATCGGGATTGTGCATTTTGTATTCAATCCCGATGCAATTTCTGTGTTTCATGGTCAAAATGAAGGACCAAGGCATAAAGTAAACCTGCACTGGTGCATCGAAATCTAATACTGGTCTCCCAGGCGCCGCTCAAAGAACAAACTGTTAGAAGATTCACTCTTCTTGTACTTAAGTCTGCACTTTGCCTTTTGTATCCAATCCCGATGCAATTTCTGTGCTTCATGGTCTATGTGAAGGTCCAAGGGATGCAGTAAACCTGCACTGGTGCATCGTAATCTAATACTGGTCTCCCAGGAGCCGCTCAAAGCACTAACTCTTAGAAGATTCACTCTTCTTGTACTGAAGTTGGCATTGTGCCTTATGTATTCATTCCCGTTGCAATTTCTGTGTTTCATGGTCAATGTGAAGATTCAAGGGATGCAGTAAACCTGCACTGGTGCATCGGAATCTAATACTGGTCTCCCAGGAGCCATTCAAAGCACAAACTCTTAGAATACTCACTCGTTTTGTACTTAAGTCATCATTGTGCTTTTGTATTCAATCCCGCTGCAATTTCTGTGTTTTATGGTCAATGTGAAGTTCCAAGGGATAGAGTAAACCTGCACCGGTGAATCGGAATCTGATACTGGTTTCCCAGGAGCCGCTCAAAGCACTAACTCTTAGAAGATTCACTCTTCTTGTACTTAAGTCGGCATTGTGCATTTTGTATACAATCCCGATGCAGTTTATGTGTTTCATGGTCAATGTGAAGGTCCAAGGGATACAGTAAACCTGCAGTGGTGCATCGGAATCAAAAACTGGTCTCCCAGGAGCCGCTCAAAGCACTATTTCTTAGAAGATTCACTCTTCTTGTACTGAAGTTGGCATTGTGCCTTTTGTATTCAATCCCGATGCAATTTCTGTGTTTCATGGTCAAAATGAAGGACCAAGGCATAAACTAAACCTGCACTGGTGCATCGGAATCTAATATTGGTCTCCCAGGAGCCGCTCAAAGAGCTAACTCTTAGAAGATTCACTCTTCTTGTACTTAAGTCGGCATTGTGCCTTTTGTATTCAATCCCGATGCAATTTATGTGTTTCATGGCCAATTTGAAGGTCCAGGGAACTCAGTAAACCTGCACTGGTGCATCGTAATCTAATAGTGGTCTCCCAGGTTCCGCTCAAATCACAAACTCTTAGAAGATTTACTCTTCTTGTTCTTAAGTCGGCATTGTGCCTTCCGTATTCAATCCCGATGCAATTTCTGTGTTTCATGGTCAATGTGAAGGTCCAAATGAAACTTAAGTCGGCATTGTGCCTTTTGTATTCAATCCCGATGCAATTTCTGTGTTTCATGGTCAATGTGAAGACCAGGGATACAGTAAACCTGCACTGGTGTATCGGAATCTAGTTTTGGTCTCCCAGGAGCTGCTCAAAAAACTAACTCTTAGAAGATTCACTCTTCTTGTACTTAAGTCGGCATTGTGCCTTTTGTATTCAATCCTGATGCCATATTTGTGTTTCATGGTAAATGCGAGGGTCCAAGGGATACAGCAAACATGCACTGGTACATCGGAATCCAAAACTATTCCCTCAGGAGCCGCTCGAAGCACAAAGTCTTAGAAGATTCACTCTTGTTGTTCTTATGTTGGCAATGTGGTTTTGTATTCAATCCCAATGCAATTTCTGTGTTTCATGGTCAATGTGAAGGTCCAAGGGATACAGTAAACTTGCACTGGTGCAGCGGAATGTAATACTGGTCTCCCAGGAGCCGTTCAAAACGCAAACTCTTAGAAGATTCATTCTTCCAGTACTTAAGTAGGCACTGAGCCTTTTGTATTCAACCCCGATGCAATTTCTGTGTCTGATGGTTAATGTGAAGGTACAAGGGATACAGAATACCTCCGCTGTTGCATCGGAATCTAATACTGGTCTCGCAGAAACCGCTGAAAACACAAACTCTTAGAAGATTAACTCTTTTTGTACTTAAGTCGGCATTGTGCCTTTTGTATTCAATCCCGATGCAATTTCTGTGTTTCATAGTCAATGGAAAGGTACAAGGTATACAGTAAATCCTGCACTGGTGGATCGGAATCTAATACTGGTCTCCCAGGAGCCGCTCACAGCACAAACACGTTGAAGATGCACTTTTCTTGTACTTATGTCGGCATTGTGCCTTTTGTGTTATATCCCGAAGCAAATTCTGTGTTTCTTGGTCAATGTGAAGGACCAAGCGACACAGTAAACCTTCATAGGTGCTGGTCTCCCACCAGCCGCTCAACAATCTAACTCTTAGAACATTCACTCTTCTTGTACTTGAGTCGGCATAGTGCCTTTGTATACAATCCTGATGCAATTTCTGTGTTTCATGGTCAATGTGAAGGTCCAAGGGATACAGTAAACATGCACAGGTGCAGCTGAATCTAATAATGCTCTCCCAGGATCCGCTCACAGCACCAACTCTTAGAAGATTCACTCTTTATGTACATAATTTGGCATTGTGCCTTTTTAATTCAATCCCGATGCAATTTCTGTGTTTCATGCTTAATGTGAAGATGCAAGTGATACAGTAAACCGGTACTGGTGGATCGGAATCAAATATTTGTCTCCCAGGAGAACCTCAAATTACAAACTCTTAGAAGATTCACTCGTCTTGTACTTAAGTCGGCATTGTGCCTTTTGTATTCCATCCCGATGCAGTTTCTATGTTTAATGGTCAACGTGAACTTCCAAGAGATACAGTAAACATGCAACAGGGCATTGGAATCTAACACTGGCCTCACAGGAGCCGCTCAATGCACAAACTCTTAGAAGATTCACTCTTCTTGCACTTAAGTCGCCATTGTGCCTTTTGTATTATATCCCGATGCAATTTCTATGTTTCATGGTCAATGTGAAGGTCCAAGGTATACAGCAAACCTGCACTGGTGCATCGGAATCTAATACTAGTCTTGTGCCTTTTGTATTCAATCCCGATGCAATATCTGTCTTTCATGGCCAATGTGAAGGCCCAAGGGATACAGTAAACCTGCACTGGTGCACCGGAATCTAATACTGGTCCCCCAACAGCCACTCAAAACACTAACTCTTAGAAGATTCACTCTTCTTATACTTAAGTCGCATTGTGCCTTTTGTATTCAATCCCGATGCAATTTCTGTGTTTCATGGGACATGTAAATGCCCAAGGAATACAGTAAACCTGCACTGGTGCATCGGAATCTAATACTGGTCTCCCAGGATCCGCTCAAAGCACAAAATCTTGTAAGATTCTCTCTTCTTGTACTTAAGTCGGCATTGTGCATTTTGTATTCAATCCCGATGCAATTTCTGTGTTTCATGGTCAATATGAAGGCCCGAGGGCTACAATAAAACTCCACTGGAGCATCGGAATCTAATACTGGTCTCCCAGAAGCCGCTCAAAAAACAAACTCTTAGAAGATTCACTCTTCTTGTACTTAAGTTGGCATTGTGCTCTTGTATTCAATCCCGATGCAATTTCCGTGTTTCATGGTCAATGTGAAGGTCCAAGGGAAACTGAAGTCCGCATTGTGCCTTTTATCATCAATCCCGATGCAATTTCTGAGTTTCATGGTCAATGTGAAGGTCCAAGTAATACAGTAAAACTGCACTGGTGAATCGGAATCTAATACTAGCCTTGTGACTTTTGTATTCAATCCCGATGCAATTTATGTGTTTCATGGCCAATGTGAAGGTCCAAGCAATGCAGTGAACATGCACTGGCGCATCGTAATCTAATACACGTCTCCATGGTTCCGCTCATATCACAAACTCTTAGAAGATTCACTCTTCTTGGTCTTAAGTCGGCATTGTGCCTTTTGAATTCAATCCTGACAAAATTTCTGTGTTTCATGGTCAATGTGAAGGTCCAAATGAATCTTAAGTCGGCATTGTGCCTTTTGTATTCAATCCCGATGCAATTTCTGTGTTTCATGGTCAATGTGAAGACCAGGGATACAGTAAACCTGCTCTGGTGCATCGGAATCTAATTTTGGTCTCCCAGGAGCCGCTCAAAAAACTAACTCTTAGAAGATTCACTCTTCTTGTACTTACGTCGGCATTGTGCCTTTTGTATTCAATCCTGATGCCATATTTGTGTTTCATGGTAAATGCGAGGATCCAAGGGATACAGTAAACAAGCACTGGTACATCGGAATCCAAAACTATTCCCCCAGGAGCCGCTCGAAGCACAAAGTCTTAGAAGATTCACTCTTGTTGTTCTTAAGTTGGCAATGTGGTTTTGTATTCAATCCCAATGCAATTTCTGTGTTTCATGGTCAATGTGAAGGTCCAAGGGATACAGTAAACCTACACTGGTGCAGCGGAATGTAATACTGGTCTCCCAGGTGCCGTTCAAAGCACAAACTCTTAGAAGATTCACTCTTCTTGTACTTAAGTCGCATTGTGCCTTTTGTATTCAATCCCGATGCAATTTCTGTGTTTCACGGGACATGTGAATGCCCAAGGAATACAGTAAACCAGCACTGGTGCATCGGAATATAATACTGGTCTCCCAGAAGCCGCTCAAAAAACAAACTCTTAGAAGATTCACTCTTCTTGTACTTAAGTTCGCATTGTGCTTTTGTATTCAATCCCGATGCAATTTCTGTGTTTCATACTCAATGTGAAGGTCCAAGGGAGACTTAAGTCCGCATTGTGCCTTTTGTCATCAATCCCGATGCAATTTCTGTGATTCATGCTCAATGTGAAAGTCCAAGGAATACAGCAAAACTGCACTGGTGAATCGGAATCTGATACTAGTCTTGTGCCTTTTGTATTCAATCCCAATGCAATATCTGTGTATCATGGTGAATGTGATGGTCCAACGGACACAGTAAACCTGCACTGGTGGATCGGAATCTAATATTGGTCTCCCAGGAGCCACTCAAAGCACTAACTCTTAGAAGATTCACTCTTCTTGTACTTAGAATGGCATTGTGCCTTTTGTATCCAATCCCGTTGCATTTTTTGTGTTTCACGGCCAATGTGATGGTCCAAGGAATGCAGTGAACCTGCACTGGTGCCTCGTAATCTAATAGAGGTCTCCCCGGTTCCGCTCATATCACAAACTCTTAGAAGATTCACTCTTCTCGTTCTTAAGTCGGCATTGTGCCTTTTGTATTCAATCCCGATGCATTATCTGTGTTTCCTGGTCAATGTGAAGGTCCAAGCGATTCAGCAAACCTGCACTTGTTCATCGGAATCTAATACGGGTCTTGTGCTTTTTGTATTCCATCCCGATGCAATTTCTGTGTTTCGTGGTCAATGTGGAGGTCCAAGTCATACAGCAAACCTGCACTGGTGCATCGGAATATAATACTGGTCTCCCAGGAGCCGCTCAAAGCACAAACCCTTAGAAGATTCACTCTTCCTGTACTTAAGTCGCCATTGTGCCTTTTGTGTTCAAACCTGATGCAATTTCTGCGTTTCATGGTAAATGCGAAGGTCCAAGTGATACAGTAAACTTGCACTCGTGCATCGGAATCCATTACTGGTCTCCCAGGAGACGCTCAAATCAGAGAGTCTGAGAAGATTCACCCTTCTTGTTCTTAAGTAGGCAATGTGATTTTGTATTCAATCCCGATGCAATTTCTGTGTTTCATGGTCAATGCGAAGGTCCAAGGGATACAGTAAACCTGCACTGGTCCGTCGGAATCTATTACTGGTCTACCAGGACCCACACAAAACACAAACTCTTAGAAGATTCGCTCTTCTTGTACTTAAGTCGGCATTGTGCTTTTGTATTCGATCCCGATGCTATTTCTGTGTTTCATGGTCAATGTGAACGTCCAAGGGACACAGTAAAACTGCACTGGGGCATCAGAATCTAATACTGCTCTCCCAGGATACGCTCAAATCGCAAACTCAAAGTGGCTTCACTCTTCTTGTACTTCATTCGGCATTGTGCCTTTTGTATTCAATTTCGATGCAATCTCTTTGTTTCATGGTCAACGTGAAAGTCCAAGGGATACAGTAAAATATCACTGGTGCATCGGAATCTAATACTGGTCTCCCAGTAGCCGCTCAAAGCACAAACTCTTAGCAGATTCACTCTTCTTGTACTTAAGTCGCCATTGTGCATTTTGTATTCGATCCCGATGTAATTTCTGTCATTCATGGTCAATGTGAAAGATTAAGACATAAAGTAAACCAGGAGCCGCTCAAAGCACTAACTCTTAGAAGATTCACTCTTCTTGTACTGAAGTTGGCATTGTGCCTTATGTATTCATTCCCGTTGCAATTTCTGTGTTTCATGGTCAATGTGAAGATTCAAGGGATGCAGTAAACCTGCACTGGTGCATCGGAATCTAATACTGGTCTCCCAGGAGCCGCTCATAGCACAAACTCTTAGAATATTCACTCGTTTTGTACTTAAGTCATCATTGTGTTTTTGTATTCAATCCCGCTGAAATTTCTGTGTTTCATGGTCAATGTGAAGTTCCAAGGGATAGAGTAAACCTGCACCGGTGAATCGGAATCTAATACTGGTTTCCCAGGAGCCGCTCAAAGCACTAACTCTTAGAAGATTCACTCTTCTTGTACTTAAGTCGGCATTGTGCATTTTGTATACAATCCCGATGCAGTTTATGTGTTTCATGGTCAATGTGAAGGTCCAAGGGATACAGTAAACCTGCAGTGGTGCATCGGAATCTAAAACTGGTCTCCCAGGAGCCGCTCAAAGCACTATTTCTTAGAAGATTCACTCTTCTTGTACTTAAGTTGGCATTGTGCCTTTTGTATTCAATCCCGAAGCAATTTCTGTGTTTCATGGTCAATGTGAAAGTCCAAGGGATACAGTAAACCTGCAGTGGTGCATCGGAATCTAATACTGGTCTCCCAGGAGCCGCTCAAAACACAAACTCTTAGACGATTCACTCTTTTTGTACTTAAGTCGTCAGTGTGTTTTAGAATTCAATCCCGATGCAATTTCTGTGTTTCATGGCTAATGATAAGATCCAAGGAATACAGTAAACCTGCACTGGTCATTCGGAATCTAATACTGGTCTCCCAGGAGCCGCTCAAAGCACAAACTCTTAGAAGATTCACACTTCTTGTGCATAAATCGGGATTGTGCATTTTGTATTCAATCCCGATGCAATTTCTGTGTTTCATGGTCAAAATGAAGGACCAAGGCATAAAGTAAACCTGCACTGGTGCATCGAAATCTAATACTGGTCTCCCAGGCGCCGCTCAAAGAACAAACTGTTAGAAGATTCACTCTTCTTGTACTTAAGTCTGCACTTTGCCTTTTGTATCCAATCCCGATGCAATTTCTGTGCTTCATGGTCTATGTGAAGGTCCAAGGGATGCAGTAAACCTGCACTGGTGCATCGTAATCTAATACTGGTCTCCCAGGAGCCGCTCAAAGCACTAACTCTTAGAAGATTCACTCTTCTTGTACTGAAGTTGGCATTGTGCCTTATGTATTCATTCCCGTTGCAATTTCTGTGTTTCATGGTCAATGTGAAGATTCAAGGGATGCAGTAAACCTGCACTGGTGCATCGGAATCTAATACTGGTCTCCCAGGAGCCATTCAAAGCACAAACTCTTAGAATACTCACTCGTTTTGTACTTAAGTCATCATTGTGCTTTTGTATTCAATCCCGCTGCAATTTCTGTGTTTTATGGTCAATGTGAAGTTCCAAGGGATAGAGTAAACCTGCACCGGTGAATCGGAATCTGATACTGGTTTCCCAGGAGCCGCTCAAAGCACTAACTCTTAGAAGATTCACTCTTCTTGTACTTAAGTCGGCATTGTGCATTTTGTATACAATCCCGATGCAGTTTATGTGTTTCATGGTCAATGTGAAGGTCCAAGGGATACAGTAAACCTGCAGTGGTGCATCGGAATCAAAAACTGGTCTCCCAGGAGCCGCTCAAAGCACTATTTCTTAGAAGATTCACTCTTCTTGTACTGAAGTTGGCATTGTGCCTTTTGTATTCAATCCCGATGCAATTTCTGTGTTTCATGGTCAAAATGAAGGACCAAGGCATAAACTAAACCTGCACTGGTGCATCGGAATCTAATATTGGTCTCCCAGGAGCCGCTCAAAGAGCTAACTCTTAGAAGATTCACTCTTCTTGTACTTAAGTCGGCATTGTGCCTTTTGTATTCAATCCCGATGCAATTTATGTGTTTCATGGCCAATTTGAAGGTCCAGGGAACTCAGTAAACCTGCACTGGTGCATCGTAATCTAATAGTGGTCTCCCAGGTTCCGCTCAAATCACAAACTCTTAGAAGATTTACTCTTCTTGTTCTTAAGTCGGCATTGTGCCTTCCGTATTCAATCCCGATGCAATTTCTGTGTTTCATGGTCAATGTGAAGGTCCAAATGAAACTTAAGTCGGCATTGTGCCTTTTGTATTCAATCCCGATGCAATTTCTGTGTTTCATGGTCAATGTGAAGACCAGGGATACAGTAAACCTGCACTGGTGTATCGGAATCTAGTTTTGGTCTCCCAGGAGCTGCTCAAAAAACTAACTCTTAGAAGATTCACTCTTCTTGTACTTAAGTCGGCATTGTGCCTTTTGTATTCAATCCTGATGCCATATTTGTGTTTCATGGTAAATGCGAGGGTCCAAGGGATACAGCAAACATGCACTGGTACATCGGAATCCAAAACTATTCCCTCAGGAGCCGCTCGAAGCACAAAGTCTTAGAAGATTCACTCTTGTTGTTCTTATGTTGGCAATGTGGTTTTGTATTCAATCCCAATGCAATTTCTGTGTTTCATGGTCAATGTGAAGGTCCAAGGGATACAGTAAACTTGCACTGGTGCAGCGGAATGTAATACTGGTCTCCCAGGAGCCGTTCAAAACGCAAACTCTTAGAAGATTCATTCTTCCAGTACTTAAGTAGGCACTGAGCCTTTTGTATTCAACCCCGATGCAATTTCTGTGTCTGATGGTTAATGTGAAGGTACAAGGGATACAGAATACCTCCGCTGTTGCATCGGAATCTAATACTGGTCTCGCAGAAACCGCTGAAAACACAAACTCTTAGAAGATTAACTCTTTTTGTACTTAAGTCGGCATTGTGCCTTTTGTATTCAATCCCGATGCAATTTCTGTGTTTCATAGTCAATGGAAAGGTACAAGGTATACAGTAAATCCTGCACTGGTGGATCGGAATCTAATACTGGTCTCCCAGGAGCCGCTCACAGCACAAACACGTTGAAGATGCACTTTTCTTGTACTTATGTCGGCATTGTGCCTTTTGTGTTATATCCCGAAGCAAATTCTGTGTTTCTTGGTCAATGTGAAGGACCAAGCGACACAGTAAACCTTCATAGGTGCTGGTCTCCCACCAGCCGCTCAACAATCTAACTCTTAGAACATTCACTCTTCTTGTACTTGAGTCGGCATAGTGCCTTTGTATACAATCCTGATGCAATTTCTGTGTTTCATGGTCAATGTGAAGGTCCAAGGGATACAGTAAACATGCACAGGTGCAGCTGAATCTAATAATGCTCTCCCAGGATCCGCTCACAGCACCAACTCTTAGAAGATTCACTCTTTATGTACATAATTTGGCATTGTGCCTTTTTAATTCAATCCCGATGCAATTTCTGTGTTTCATGCTTAATGTGAAGATGCAAGTGATACAGTAAACCGGTACTGGTGGATCGGAATCAAATATTTGTCTCCCAGGAGAACCTCAAATTACAAACTCTTAGAAGATTCACTCGTCTTGTACTTAAGTCGGCATTGTGCCTTTTGTATTCCATCCCGATGCAGTTTCTATGTTTAATGGTCAACGTGAACTTCCAAGAGATACAGTAAACATGCAACAGGGCATTGGAATCTAACACTGGCCTCACAGGAGCCGCTCAATGCACAAACTCTTAGAAGATTCACTCTTCTTGCACTTAAGTCGCCATTGTGCCTTTTGTATTATATCCCGATGCAATTTCTATGTTTCATGGTCAATGTGAAGGTCCAAGGTATACAGCAAACCTGCACTGGTGCATCGGAATCTAATACTAGTCTTGTGCCTTTTGTATTCAATCCCGATGCAATATCTGTCTTTCATGGTCAATGTGAAGGCCCAAGGGATACAGTAAACCTGCACTGGTGCACCGGAATCTAATACTGGTCCCCCAACAGCCACTCAAAACACTAACTCTTAGAAGATTCACTCTTCTTATACTTAAGTCGCATTGTGCCTTTTGTATTCAATCCCGATGCAATTTCTGTGTTTCATGGGACATGTAAATGCCCAAGGAATACAGTAAACCTGCACTGGTGCATCGGAATCTAATACTGGTCTCCCAGGATCCGCTCAAAGCACAAAATCTTGTAAGATTCTCTCTTCTTGTACTTAAGTCGGCATTGTGCATTTTGTATTCAATCCCGATGCAATTTCTGTGTTTCATGGTCAATATGAAGGCCCGAGGGCTACAATAAAACTCCACTGGAGCATCGGAATCTAATACTGGTCTCCCAGAAGCCGCTCAAAAAACAAACTCTTAGAAGATTCACTCTTCTTGTACTTAAGTTGGCATTGTGCTCTTGTATTCAATCCCGATGCAATTTCCGTGTTTCATGGTCAATGTGAAGGTCCAAGGGAAACTGAAGTCCGCATTGTGCCTTTTATCATCAATCCCGATGCAATTTCTGAGTTTCATGGTCAATGTGAAGGTCCAAGTAATACAGTAAAACTGCACTGGTGAATCGGAATCTAATACTAGCCTTGTGACTTTTGTATTCAATCCCGATGCAATTTATGTGTTTCATGGCCAATGTGAAGGTCCAAGCAATGCAGTGAACATGCACTGGCGCATCGTAATCTAATACACGTCTCCATGGTTCCGCTCATATCACAAACTCTTAGAAGATTCACTCTTCTTGGTCTTAAGTCGGCATTGTGCCTTTTGAATTCAATCCTGACAAAATTTCTGTGTTTCATGGTCAATGTGAAGGTCCAAATGAATCTTAAGTCGGCATTGTGCCTTTTGTATTCAATCCCGATGCAATTTCTGTGTTTCATGGTCAATGTGAAGACCAGGGATACAGTAAACCTGCTCTGGTGCATCGGAATCTAATTTTGGTCTCCCAGGAGCCGCTCAAAAAACTAACTCTTAGAAGATTCACTCTTCTTGTACTTACGTCGGCATTGTGCCTTTTGTATTCAATCCTGATGCCATATTTGTGTTTCATGGTAAATGCGAGGATCCAAGGGATACAGTAAACAAGCACTGGTACATCGGAATCCAAAACTATTCCCCCAGGAGCCGCTCGAAGCACAAAGTCTTAGAAGATTCACTCTTGTTGTTCTTAAGTTGGCAATGTGGTTTTGTATTCAATCCCAATGCAATTTCTGTGTTTCATGGTCAATGTGAAGGTCCAAGGGATACAGTAAACCTACACTGGTGCAGCGGAATGTAATACTGGTCTCCCAGGTGCCGTTCAAAGCACAAACTCTTAGAAGATTCACTCTTCTTGTACTTAAGTCGCATTGTGCCTTTTGTATTCAATCCCGATGCAATTTCTGTGTTTCACGGGACATGTGAATGCCCAAGGAATACAGTAAACCAGCACTGGTGCATCGGAATATAATACTGGTCTCCCAGGATCCGCTCAAAGCACAAAATCTTGGAAGATTCTCTCTCCTTGTACTTAAGTCGGCATTGTGCGTTTTGTATTCAATCCCGATGCAATTTCTGGGTTTCATGGTCAATATGAAAGCCCGAGGGCTACAGTAAACCTGCACTGGAGCATCGGAATCTAATACTGGTCTCCCAGAAGCCGCTCAAAAAACAAACTCTTAGAAGATTCACTCTTCTTGTACTTAAGTTCGCATTGTGCTTTTGTATTCAATCCCGATGCAATTTCTGTGTTTCATACTCAATGTGAAGGTCCAAGGGAGACTTAAGTCCGCATTGTGCCTTTTGTCATCAATCCCGATGCAATTTCTGTGATTCATGCTCAATGTGAAAGTCCAAGGAATACAGCAAAACTGCACTGGTGAATCGGAATCTGATACTAGTCTTGTGCCTTTTGTATTCAATCCCAATGCAATATCTGTGTATCATGGTGAATGTGATGGTCCAACGGACACAGTAAACCTGCACTGGTGGATCGGAATCTAATATTGGTCTCCCAGGAGCCACTCAAAGCACTAACTCTTAGAAGATTCACTCTTCTTGTACTTAGAATGGCATTGTGCCTTTTGTATCCAATCCCGTTGCATTTTTTGTGTTTCACGGCCAATGTGATGGTCCAAGGAATGCAGTGAACCTGCACTGGTGCCTCGTAATCTAATAGAGGTCTCCCCGGTTCCGCTCATATCACAAACTCTTAGAAGATTCACTCTTCTCGTTCTTAAGTCGGCATTGTGCCTTTTGTATTCAATCCCGATGCATTATCTGTGTTTCCTGGTCAATGTGAAGGTCCAAGCGATTCAGCAAACCTGCACTTGTTCATCGGAATCTAATACGGGTCTTGTGCTTTTTGTATTCCATCCCGATGCAATTTCTGTGTTTCGTGGTCAATGTGGAGGTCCAAGTCATACAGCAAACCTGCACTGGTGCATCGGAATATAATACTGGTCTCCCAGGAGCCGCTCAAAGCACAAACCCTTAGAAGATTCACTCTTCCTGTACTTAAGTCGCCATTGTGCCTTTTGTGTTCAAACCTGATGCAATTTCTGCGTTTCATGGTAAATGCGAAGGTCCAAGTGATACAGTAAACTTGCACTCGTGCATCGGAATCCATTACTGGTCTCCCAGGAGACGCTCAAATCAGAGAGTCTGAGAAGATTCACCCTTCTTGTTCTTAAGTAGGCAATGTGATTTTGTATTCAATCCCGATGCAATTTCTGTGTTTCATGGTCAATGCGAAGGTCCAAGGGATACAGTAAACCTGCACTGGTCCGTCGGAATCTATTACTGGTCTACCAGGACCCACACAAAACACAAACTCTTAGAAGATTCGCTCTTCTTGTACTTAAGTCGGCATTGTGCTTTTGTATTCGATCCCGATGCTATTTCTGTGTTTCATGGTCAATGTGAACGTCCAAGGGACACAGTAAAACTGCACTGGGGCATCAGAATCTAATACTGCTCTCCCAGGATACGCTCAAATCGCAAACTCAAAGTGGCTTCACTCTTCTTGTACTTCATTCGGCATTGTGCCTTTTGTATTCAATTTCGATGCAATCTCTTTGTTTCATGGTCAACGTGAAAGTCCAAGGGATACAGTAAAATATCACTGGTGCATCGGAATCTAATACTGGTCTCCCAGTAGCCGCTCAAAGCACAAACTCTTAGCAGATTCACTCTTCTTGTACTTAAGTCGCCATTGTGCATTTTGTATTCGATCCCGATGTAATTTCTGTCATTCATGGTCAATGTGAAAGATTAAGACATAAAGTAAACCAGGAGCCGCTCAAAGCACTAACTCTTAGAAGATTCACTCTTCTTGTACTGAAGTTGGCATTGTGCCTTATGTATTCATTCCCGTTGCAATTTCTGTGTTTCATGGTCAATGTGAAGATTCAAGGGATGCAGTAAACCTGCACTGGTGCATCGGAATCTAATACTGGTCTCCCAGGAGCCGCTCATAGCACAAACTCTTAGAATATTCACTCGTTTTGTACTTAAGTCATCATTGTGTTTTTGTATTCAATCCCGCTGAAATTTCTGTGTTTCATGGTCAATGTGAAGTTCCAAGGGATAGAGTAAACCTGCACCGGTGAATCGGAATCTAATACTGGTTTCCCAGGAGCCGCTCAAAGCACTAACTCTTAGAAGATTCACTCTTCTTGTACTTAAGTCGGCATTGTGCATTTTGTATACAATCCCGATGCAGTTTATGTGTTTCATGGTCAATGTGAAGGTCCAAGGGATACAGTAAACCTGCAGTGGTGCATCGGAATCTAAAACTGGTCTCCCAGGAGCCGCTCAAAACACTATTTCTTAGAAGATTCACTCTTCTTGTACTTAAGTTGGCATTGTGCCTTTTGTATTCAATCCCGAAGCAATTTCTGTGTTTCATGGTCAATGTGAAAGTCCAAGGGATACAGTAAACCTGCAGTGGTGCATCGGAATCTAATACTGGTCTCCCAGGAGCCGCTCAAAACACAAACTCTTAGACGATTCACTCTTTTTGTACTTAAGTCGTCAGTGTGTTTTAGAATTCAATCCCGATGCAATTTCTGTGTTTCATGGCTAATGATAAGATCCAAGGAATACAGTAAACCTGCACTGGTCATTCGGAATCTAATACTGGTCTCCCAGGAGCCGCTCAAAGCACAAACTCTTAGAAGATTCACACTTCTTGTGCATAAATCGGGATTGTGCATTTTGTATTCAATCCCGATGCAATTTCTGTGTTTCATGGTCAAAATGAAGGACCAAGGCATAAAGTAAACCTGCACTGGTGCATCGAAATCTAATACTGGTCTCCCAGGCGCCGCTCAAAGAACAAACTGTTAGAAGATTCACTCTTCTTGTACTTAAGTCTGCACTTTGCCTTTTGTATCCAATCCCGATGCAATTTCTGTGCTTCATGGTCTATGTGAAGGTCCAAGGGATGCAGTAAACCTGCACTGGTGCATCGTAATCTAATACTGGTCTCCCAGGAGCCGCTCAAAGCACTAACTCTTAGAAGATTCACTCTTCTTGTACTGAAGTTGGCATTGTGCCTTATGTATTCATTCCCGTTGCAATTTCTGTGTTTCATGGTCAATGTGAAGATTCAAGGGATGCAGTAAACCTGCACTGGTGCATCGGAATCTAATACTGGTCTCCCAGGAGCCATTCAAAGCACAAACTCTTAGAATACTCACTCGTTTTGTACTTAAGTCATCATTGTGCTTTTGTATTCAATCCCGCTGCAATTTCTGTGTTTTATGGTCAATGTGAAGTTCCAAGGGATAGAGTAAACCTGCACCGGTGAATCGGAATCTGATACTGGTTTCCCAGGAGCCGCTCAAAGCACTAACTCTTAGAAGATTCACTCTTCTTGTACTTAAGTCGGCATTGTGCATTTTGTATACAATCCCGATGCAGTTTATGTGTTTCATGGTCAATGTGAAGGTCCAAGGGATACAGTAAACCTGCAGTGGTGCATCGGAATCAAAAACTGGTCTCCCAGGAGCCGCTCAAAGCACTATTTCTTAGAAGATTCACTCTTCTTGTACTGAAGTTGGCATTGTGCCTTTTGTATTCAATCCCGATGCAATTTCTGTGTTTCATGGTCAAAATGAAGGACCAAGGCATAAACTAAACCTGCACTGGTGCATCGGAATCTAATATTGGTCTCCCAGGAGCCGCTCAAAGAGCTAACTCTTAGAAGATTCACTCTTCTTGTACTTAAGTCGGCATTGTGCCTTTTGTATTCAATCCCGATGCAATTTATGTGTTTCATGGCCAATTTGAAGGTCCAGGGAACTCAGTAAACCTGCACTGGTGCATCGTAATCTAATAGTGGTCTCCCAGGTTCCGCTCAAAGCACAAACTCTTAGCAGATTCACTCTTCTTGTACTTAAGTCGCCATTGTGCATTTTGTATTCGATCCCGATGTAATTTCTGTCATTCATGGTCAATGTGAAAGATTAAGGCATAAAGTAAACCAGGAGCCGCTCAAAGCACTAACTCTTAGAAGATTCACTCTTCTTGTACTGAAGTTGGCATTGTGCCTTATGTATTCATTCCCGTTGCAATTTCTGTGTTTCATGGACAATGTGAAGATTCAAGGGATGCAGTAAACCTGCACTGGTGCATCGGAATCTAATACTGGTCTCCCAGGAGCCGCTCAAAGCACAAACTCTTAGAATATTCACTCGTTTTGTACTTAAGTCATCATTGTGTTTTAGAATTCAATCCCCATGCAATTTCTGTGTTTCATGGCTAATGAGAAGATCCAAGGAATACAGTAAACCTGCACTGGTCAATCGGAATCTAATACTGGTCTCCCAGGAGCCGCTCAAAGCACAAACTCTTAGAAGAATCACACTTCTTGTGCATACATCGGGATTGTGCATTTTGTATTCAATCCCGATGCAATTTCTGTGTTTCATGGTCAAAATGAAGGACCAAGGCATAAAGTAAACCTGCACTGGTGCATCGAAATCTAATACTGGTCTCCCAGGCTCCGCTCAAATCACAAACTCTTAGAAGATTCACTCTTCTTGTTCTTAAGTCGGCATTGTGCCTTTTGTATTCAATCCCGATGCAATTTATGTGTTTCATGGTCAATGTGAAGGTCCAAGGGTACAGTAAACCTGCAGTGGTGCATCGGAATCTAAAACTGGTCTCCCAGGAGCCGCTCAAAGCACTATTTCTTAGAAGGTTCACTCTTCTTGTACTTAAGTTGGCATTGTGCCTTTTGTATTCAATCCCGAAGCTATTTCTGTGTTTCATGGTCAATGTGAAAGTCCAAGGGATACAGTAAACCTGCAGTGGTGCATCGGAATCTAATACTGGTCTCCCAGGAGCCGCTCAAAACACAAACTCTTAGACGATTCACTCATTTTGTACTTAAGTCGTCATTGTGTTTTAGAATTCAATCCCGATGCAATTTCTGTGTTTCATGGCTAATGAGAAGATCCAAGGAATACAGTAAACCTGCACTGGTCAATCGGAATCTAATACTGGTCTCCCAGGAGCCGCTCAAAGCACAAACTCTTAGAAGATTCACACTTCTTGTGCATACATCGGGATTGTGCATTTTGTATTCAATCCCGATGCAATTTCTGTGTTTCATGGTCAAAATGAAGGACCAAGGCATAAAGTAAACCTGCACTGGTGCATCGAAATCTAATACTGGTCTCCCAGGCTCCGCTCAAATCACAAACTCTTAGAAGATTCACTCTTCTTGTTCTTAAGTCGGCATTGTGCCTTTTGTATTCAATCCCGATGCAATTTATGTGTTACATGGCCAATGTGAAGGTCCAAGGAACGCAGTAAACCTGCACTGGTGCATCGTAATCTAATACTGGTCTCCCAGGTTCCGCTCAAATCACAAACTCTTAGAAGATTCACTCTTCTTGTTCTCAAGTCGGCATTGTGCCTTTCGTATTCAATCCCGATGCAATTTCTGTATTTCATGGTCAATGTGAAGGTCCAAATGAAACTTAAGTCGGCATTGTGCCTTTTGTATTCAATCCCGATGCAATTTCTGTGTTTCATGGTCAATGTGAAGGTCCAAGGGATACAGTAAACCTGCACTGGTGCAGCGGAATGTAATACTGGTCTCCCAGGAGCCGTTCAAAACGCAAACTCTTAGAAGATTCATTCTTCCAGTACTTAAGTAGGCACTGAGCCTTTTGTATTCAACCCCGATGCAATTTCTGTGTCTGATGGTTAATGTGA
The DNA here is from genome assembly GCF_023864345.2 of Schistocerca serialis cubense. Taxonomy (NCBI): domain Eukaryota; kingdom Metazoa; phylum Arthropoda; class Insecta; order Orthoptera; family Acrididae; genus Schistocerca; species Schistocerca serialis. Next base: position 62,290,654 of record NW_026047583.1, read on the forward strand.
AGGTACAAGGGATACAGAATACCTCCGCTGTTGCATCGGAATCTAATACTGGTCTCGCAGAAACCGCTGAAAACACAAACTCTTAGAAGATTAACTCTTTTTGTACTTAAGTCGGCATTGTGCCTTTTGTATTCAATCCCGATGCAATTTCTGTGTTTCATAGTCAATGGAAAGGTACAAGGTATACAGTAAATCCTGCACTGGTGGATCGGAATCTAATACTGGTCTCCCAGGGGCCGCTCACAGCACAAACACGTTGAAGATGCACTTTTCTTGTACTTATGTCGGCATTGTGCCTTTTGTGTTATATCCCGAAGCAAATTCTGTGTTTCTTGGTCAATGTGAAGGACCAAGCGACACAGTAAACCTGCATAGGTGCTGGTCCTTCACCAGCCGCTCAACAATCTAACTCTTAGAACATTCACTCTTCTTGTACTTGAGTCGGCATAGTGCCTTTGTATACAATCCTGATGCAATTTCTGTGTTTCATGGTCAATGTGAAGATCCAAGGGATACAGTAAACATGCACAGGTGCAGCTGAATCTAATAATGCTCTCCCAGGATCCGCTCACAGCACCAACTCTTAGAAGATTCACTCTTTATGTTCATAATTTGGCATTGTGCCTTTTTAATTCAATCCCGATGCAATTTCTGTGTTTCATGCTCAATGTGAAGACCCAAGTGATACAGTAAACCGGCACTGGTGGATCGGAATCAAATATTTGTCTCCCAGGAGACCCTCAAATTACAAACTCTTAGAAGATTCACTCTTCTTGTACTTAAGTCGGCATTGTGCCTTTTGTATTCCATCCCGATGCAGTTTCTGCGTTTAATGGTGAACGTGAACTTCCAAGAGATACAGTAAACATGCAACAGGGCATTGGAATCTAATACTGGCCTCCCAGGAGCCGCTCAATGCACAAACTCTTAGAAGATTCACTCTTCTTGCACTTAAGTCGTCATTGTGCCTTTTGTATTCAATCCCGATGCAATTTCTATGTTTCATGGTTAATGTGAAGGTCCAAGGGATACAGCAAACCTGCACTGGTTCATCGGAATCTAATACTAGTCTTGTGCCTTTTGTATTCAATCCCGATGCAATATCTGTCTTTCATGGTCAATGTGAAGGCCCAAGGGATACAGTAAACTTCCACTGGTGCACCGAAATCTAATACTGGTCCCCCAGGAGCCACTCAAAACACTAACTCTTAGAAGATTCACTCTTCTTGTACTTAAGTCGCATTGTGCCTTTTGTATTCAATCCAGATGCAATTTCTGTGTTTCACGGGACATGTGAATGCCCAAGAAATACAGTAAACCTGCACTGGTGCATCGGAATCTAATACTGGTCTCCCAGGATCCGCTCAAAGCACAAATTCTTGGAAGATTCTCTCTTCTTGTACTTAAGTCGGCATTGTGCATTTTGTATTCAATCCCGATGCAATTTCTGTGTTTCATGGTCAATATGAAGGCCCGAGGGCTACAGTAAAACTGCACTGGAGCATCGGAATCTAATACTGGTCTCCCAGAAGCCGCTCAAAAAACAAACTCTTAGAAGATTCACTCTTCTTGTACTTAAGTTGGCATTGTGCTTTTGTATTCAATCCCGATGCAATTTTTGTGTTTCATGGTCAATGTGAAGATCCAAGGGATACAGTAAACATGCACAGGTGCAGCTGAATCTAATAATGCTCTCCCAGGATCCGCTCACAGCACCAACTCTTAGAAGATTCACTCTTTATGTTCATATTTTGGCATTGTGCCTTTCTAATTCAATCCCGATGCAATTTCTGTGTTTCATGCTCAATGTGAAGACCCAAGTGATACAGTAAACCGGCACTGGTGGATCGGAATCAAATATTTGTCTCCCAGGAGACCCTCAAATTACAAACTCTTAGAAGATTCACTCTTCTTGTACTTAAGTCGGCATTGTGCCTTTTGTATTCCATCCCGATGCAGTTTCTGTGTTTAATGGTGAACGTGAACTTCCAAGAGATACAGTAAACATGCAACAGGGCATTGGAATCTAATACTGGCCTCCCAGGAGCCGCTCAATGCACAAACTCTTAGAAGATTCACTCTTCTTGCACTTAAGTCGCCATTGTGCCTTTTGTATTCAATCCCGATGCAATTTCTATGTTTCATGGTCAATGTGAAGGTCCAAATGATACAGCAAACCTGCACTGGTTCATCGGAATCTAATACTAGTCTTGTGCCTTTAGTATTCAATCCCGATGCAATATCTGTCTTTCATGGTCAATGTGAAGGCCCAAGGGATACAGTAAACTTCCACTGGTGCACCGAAATCTAATACTGGTCCCCCAGGAGCCACTCAAAACACTAACTCTTAGAAGATTCACTCTTCTTGTACTTAAGTCGCATTGTGCCTTTTGTATTCAATCCAGATGCAATTTCTGTGTTTCACGGGACATGTGAATGCCCAAGAAATACAGTAAACCTGCACTGGTGCATCGGAATCTAATACTGGTCTCCCAGGATCCGCTCAAAGCACAAATTCTTGGAAGATTCTCTCTTCTTGTACTTAAGTCGGCATTGTGCATTTTGTATTCAATCCCGATGCAATTTCTGTGTTTCATGGTCAATATGAAGGCCCGAGGGCTACAGTAAAACTGCACTGGAGCATCGGAATCTAATACTGCTCTCCCAGAAGCCGCTCAAAAAACAAACTCTTAGAAGATTCACTCTTCTTGTACTTAAGTTGGCATTGTGCTTTTGTATTCAATCCCGATGCAATTTTTGTGTTTCATGGTCAGTGTGAAGGTCCAAGGGAAACTTAAGTCTGCATTATGCCTTTTGTCATCAATCCCGATGCAATTTCTGTGTTTCATGGTCAATGTGAAGGTCCAAGTAATACAGAAAAACTGCACTGGTGATTCGGAATCTAATTCTAGTCTAGTGCCTTTTGTATTCAATCCCGATGCAATATCTGTGTATCATGGTCAATGTGATGGTCCAACGGACACAGTAAACCCTACACTGGTGGATCGGAATCTAATATTGGTCTCCCAGGAGCCACTCAAAGCACTAACTCTTAGAAGATTCCTTCTTCTTGTACTTAAAATGGCATTGTGCCTTTGGTATTCAATCCCGTTGCAATTTATGTGTTTCATGGCCAATGTGAAGGTCCAAGGAATGCAGTGAACCTGCACTGGTGCATCGTAATCTAATACAGGTCTCCCCGGTTCCGCTCATATCACAAACTCTTAGAAGATTCACTCTTCTCGTTCTTAAGTCGGCATTGTGCCTTTTGTATTCAATCCCGATGCAATATCTGTGTTTCATGGTCAATGTGAAGGTCCAAGCGATACAGCAAACCTGCACTTGTTCATCGGAATCTAATACGGGTCTTGTGCTTTTTGTATTCCATCCCGATGCAATTTCTGTGTTTCGTGGTCAATGTGAAGGTCCAAGTGATACAGCAAACCTGCACTGGTGCATCGGAATATAATACTGGTCTCCCAGGAGCCGCTCAAAGCATAAACCCTTAGAAGATTCACTCTTCTTGTACTTAAGTCGCCATTGTGCCTTTTGTGTTCAAACCTGATGCAATTTCTGCGTTTCATGGTAAATGCGAAGGTCCAAGTGATACAGTAAACTTGCACTCGTGCATCGGAATCCATTACTGGTCTCCCAGGAGACGCTCAAATCAGAGAGTCTGAGAAGATTCACCCTTCTTGTTCTTAAGTAGGCAATGTGATTTTGTATTCAATCCCGATGCAATTTCTGTGTTTCATGGTCAATGCGAAGGTCCAAGGGATACAGTAAACCTGCACTGGTCCGTCGGAATCTATTACTGGTCTACCAGGAGCCACACAAAACACAAACTCTTAGAAGATTCGCTCTTCTTGTACTTAAGTCGGCATTGTGCTTTTTGTATTCGATCCCGATGCAATTTCTGTGTTTCATGGTCAATGTGAACGTCCAAGGGACACAGTAAACCTGCACTGGGGCATCAGAATCTAATACTGCTCTCCCAGGATCCGCTCAAATCGCAAACTCAAAGTGGCTTCACTCTTCTTGTACTTCATTCGGCATTGTGCCTTTTTTATTCAATTTCGATGCAATCTCTGTGTTTCATGGTCAACGTGAAAGTCCAAGGGATACAGTAAACCATCACTGGTGCATCGGAATCTAATACTGGTCTCCCAGTAGCCGCTCAAAGCACAAACTCTTAGCAGATTCACTCTTCTTGTACTTAAGTCGCCATTGTGCATTTTGTATTCGATCCCGATGTAATTTCTGTCATTCATGGTCAATGTGAAAGATTAAGGCATAAAGTAAACCAGGAGCCGCTCAAAGCACTAACTCTTAGAAGATTCACTCTTCTTGTAATGAAGTTGGCATTGTGCCTTATGTATTCATTCCCGTTGCAATTTCTGTGTTTCATGGTCAATGTGAAGATTCAAGGGATGCAGTAAACCTGCACTGGTGCATCGGAATCTAATACTGGTCTCCCAGGAGCCGCTCAAAGCACAAACTCTTAGAATATTCCCTCATTTTGTACTTAAGTCATCATTGTGTTTTTGTATTCAATCCCGCTGCAATTTCTGTGTTTCATGGTCAATGTGAAGTTCCAAGGGATAGAGTAAACCTGCACCGGTGAATCGGAATCTAATACTGGTTTCCCAGGAGCCGCTCAAAGCACTAACTCTTAGAAGATTCACTACTCTTCTACTTAAGTCGGCATTGTGCATTTTGTATACAATCCCGATGCAGTTTATGTGTTTCATGGTCAATGTGAAGGTCCAAGGGATACAGTAAACCTGCAGTGGTGCATCGGAATCTAAAACTGGTCTCCCAGGAGCCGCTCAAAGCACTATTTCTTAGAAGATTCACTCTTCTTGTACTTAAGTTGGCATTGTGCCTTTTGTATTCAATCCCGAAGCAATTTCTGTGTTTCATGGTCAATGTGAAAGTCCAAGGGATACAGTAAACCTGCAGTGGTGCATCGGAATCTAATACTGGTCTCCCAGGAGCCGCTCAAAACACAAACTCTTAGACGATTCACTCTTTTTGTACTTAAGTCGTCATTGTGTTTTAGAATTCAATCCCGATGCAATTTCTGTGTTTCATGGCTAATGAGAAGATCCAAGGAATACAGTAAACCTGCACTGGTCAATCGGAATCTAATACTGGTCTCCCAGGAGCCGCTCAAAGCACAAACTCTTAGAAGATTCACACTTCTTGTGCATTCATCGGGATTGTGCATTTTGTATTCAATCCCGATGCAATTTCTGTGTTTCATGGTCAAAATGAAGGACCAAGGCATAAAGTAAACCTGCACTGGTGCATCGAAATCTAATACTGGTCTCCCAGGCTCCGCTCAAATCACAAACTCTTAGAAGATTCACTCTTCTTGTTCTTAAGTCGGCATTGTGCCTTTTGTATTCAATCCCGATGCAATTTATGTGTTTCATGGCCAATGTGAAGGTCCAAGGAACGCAGTAAACCTGCACTGGTGCATCGTAATCTAATACTGGTCTCCCAGGTTCCGCTCAAATCACAAACTCTTAGAAGATTCACTCTTCTTGTTCTTAAGTCGGCATTGTGCCTTTCGTATTCAATCCCGATGCAATTTCTGTGTTTCATGGTCAATGTGAAGGTCCAAATGAAACTTAAGTCGGCATTGTGCCTTTTGTATTCAATCCCGATGCAATTTCTGTGTTTCATGGTCAATGTGAAGGTCCAAGGGATACAGTAAACCTGCACTGGTGCAGCGGAATGTAATACTGGTCTCCCAGGAGCCGTTCAAAACGCAAACTCTTAGAAGATTCATTCTTCCAGTACTTAAGTAGGCACTGAGCCTTTTGTATTCAACCCCGATGCAATTTCTGTGTCTGATGGTTAATGTGAAGGTACAAGGGATACAGAATACCTCCGCTGTTGCATCGGAATCTAATACTGGTCTCGCAGAAACCGCTGAAAACACAAACTCTTAGAAGATTAACTCTTTTTGTACATAAGTCGGCATTGTGCCTTTTGTATTCAATCCCGATGCAATTTCTGTGTTTCATAGTCAATGGAAAGGTACAAGGTATACAGTAAATCCTGCACTGGTGGATCGGAATCTAATACTGGTCTCCCAGGGGCCGCTCACAGCACAAACACGTTGAAGATGCACTTTTCTTGTACTTATGTCGGCATTGTGCCTTTTGTGTTATATCCCGAAGCAAATTCTGTGTTTCTTGGTCAATGTATAGCACCAAGCGACACAGTAAACCTGCATAGGTGCTGGTCTCCCACCAGCCGCTCAACAATCTAACTCTTAGAACATTCACTCTTCTTGTACTTGAGTCGGCATAGTGCCTTTGTATACAATCCTGATGCAATTTCTGTGTTTCATGGTCAATGTGAAGATCCAAGGGATACAGTAAACATGCACAGGTGCAGCTGAATCTAATAATGCTCTCCCAGGATCCGCTCACAGCACCAACTCTTAGAAGATTCACTCTTTATGTACATAATTTGGCATTGTGCCTTTTTAATTCAATCCCGATGCAATTTCTGTGTTTCATGCTCAGTGTGAAGACCCAAGTGATACAGTAAACCGGCACTGGTGGATCGGAATCAAATATTTGTCTCCCAGGAGACCCTCAAATTACAAACTCTTAGAAGATTCACTCTTCTTGTACTTAAGTCGGCATTGTGCCTTTTGTATTCCATCCCGATGCAGTTTCTGTGTTTAATGGTGAACGTGAACTTCCAAGAGATACAGTAAACATGCAACAGGGCATTGGAATCTAATACTGGCCTCCCAGGAGCCGCTCAATGCACAAACTCTTAGAAGATTCACTCTTCTTGCACTTAAGTCGCCATTGTGCCTTTTGTATTCAATCCCGATGCAATTTCTATGTTTCATGGTCAATGTGAAGGTCCAAGGGATACAGCAAACCTGCACTGGTTCATCGGAATCTAATACTAGTCTTGTGCCTTTTGTATTCAATCCTGATGCAATATCTGTCTTTCATGGTCAATGTGAAGGCCCAAGGGATACAGTAAACCTCCACTGGTGCACCGAAATCTAATACTGGTCCCCCAGGAGCCACTCAAAACACTAACTCTTAGAAGATTCACTCTTCTTGTACTTAAGTCGCATTGTGCCTTTTGTATTCAATCCAGATGCAATTTCTGTGTTTCACGGGACATGTGAATGCCCAAGAAATACAGTAAACCTGCACTGGTGCATCGGAATCTAATACTGTTCTCCCAGGATCCGCTCAAAGCACAAATTCTTGGAAGATTCTCTCTTCTTGTACTTAAGTCGGCATTGTGCATTTTGTATTCAATCCCGATGCAATTTCTGTGTTTCATGGTCAATATGAAGGCCCGAGGGCTACAGTAAAACTGCACTGGAGCATCGGAATCTAATACTGGTCTCCCAGAAGCCGCTCAAAAAACAAACTCTTAGAAGATTCACTCTTCTTGTACTTAAGTTGGCATTGTGCTTTTGTATTCAATCCCGATGCAGTTTTTGTGTTTCATGGTCAATGTGAAGGACCAAGGGAAACTTAAGTCCGCATTATGCCTTTTGTCATCAATCCCGATGCAATTTCTGTGTTTCATGGTCAATGTGAAGGTCCAAGTAATACAGAAAAACTGCACTGGTGATTCGGAATCTAATTCTAGTCTAGTGCCTTTTGTATTCAATCCCGATGCAATATCTGTGTATCATGGTCAATGTGAAGGTCCAAGGGATACAGTAAACCTGCACTGGTGGATCGGAATATAATATTGGTCTTCCAGGAGCCACTCAAAGCACTAACTCTTAGAAGATTCACTCTTCTTGTACTTAAAATGCCATTGTGACTTTTCTATTCAATCCCGAAGCAATTTATGTGTTTCATGGCCAATGTGAAGGTCGAAGGAATGCAGTGAACATGCACTGGTGCATCGTAATCTAATACAGGTCTCCATGTTCCCACTCATATCACAAACTCTTAGAAGATTCACTCTTCTTGTTCTTAAGTCGGCAATGTGCCTTTTGTATTCAATCCCGATGAAATTTCTGTGTTTCATGGTCAATGTGAAGGTCCAAATGAAACTTAAGTCGGCATTGTGCCTTTTGTAATCAATCCCGATGCAATTTCTGTGCTTCATGGTCAATGTGAAGAGCAGGGATACAGTAAACCTGCACTGGTGCATCGGAATCTAATATTGGTCTCCCAGGAGCCGCTCAAAAAACTAACTCTTAGAAGATTCACTCTTCTTGTACTTAAGTCGGCATTGAGCCTTTTGTATTCAATCCTGATGCCATATCTGTGTTTCACGGTAAATGCGAAGGTCCAAGGGATACAGTAAACATGCACTGGTACATCGGAATCCAAAACTATTCTCCCAGGAGCCGCTCAAAGCACAAAGTCTTAGAAGATTCACTCTTGTTGTTCTTAAGTCGGCATTGTGCCTTTTGTATTAAATCCTGATGCAATTTCTGTGTCTCATATTTAATGTGAGGCTACAAGGGATGCAGAATACCTCCACTGTTGCATCGGAATCTAATACTGGTCTCGCAGAAACCGCTCAAAACACAAACTCTTAGAAGATTAACTCTTTTTGTACTTAAGTCGGCATTGGGCCTTTTGCATTCAATCCCGATGCAATATCTGTGTATCATGGTCAATGTGAAGGTCCAAGCGATACAGCAAACCTGCTCTGATTCATCGGAATCTAATACTGGTCTTGAGCTTTTTGTATTCAATCCAGATGCAATTTCTGTGTTTCGTTGTCAATGTGAAGGTCCAAGTGATACAGCAAACCTCCACTGGTGCAGCGGAATCTAATATTGGTCTCCCAGGAGCCGCTCAAAGCACAAACCCTTAGAAGATTCACTCTTCTTGTACTTAAGTCGCCATTGTGCCTTTTGTATTCAAACCTGATGCAATTTCTGTGTTTCATGGTAAATGCGAAGGTCCAAATGATACAGTAAACTTGCTCTCGTGCATCGGAATCCATTACTGGTCTCCCAGGAGCCGCTCAAATCAGAGAGTTTGAGAAGATTCACCCTTCTTGTTCTTAAGTTGGCAATGTGATTTTGTATTCAATTCCGATGCAATTTCTGTGTTTCATGGTCAATGTGAAGGTGTAAGGGATACAGTATACCTGCACTGGTGCAGCGGAATGTAATACTGCGCTCCCAGGAGCCGTTCAAAGCACAAACTCTTAGAAGAATCACTCTTCGTGTACTTAAGTCTGCATTGTGCGTTTTGTGTTCCATCCCAATGACATTTCTGTGTTTCATGGTCAATGTGAAGGTCTAACGCATACAGTAAACCTGCACTAATGCATCGGAATCTAATACTGGTCTCCCAAGAGCCGCTCAAAGCACAACCTCTTAGAAGATTCACTCTTCTTGTACTTAAATAGAGCATTGTCCCTATTGTATTCAATCCCGATGCTATTTCTGTGTTTCATGGTCAATGTGAAGGTCCAAGTGATACAGCAAACCCGCACTAGTGCATCTTAATCTAATACTGGTCGCCCAGGTTCCGCTCAAAGCACAAAGTCTTAGAAGATTCACTCTTCTTGCCCTTAAGTTGGCTTATGCATTTTGTATTCAATCCCGATGCTATTTCTGTGTTTCATGGTCAATGTGAAAGTCCAAGGGATACAGAATTCCTCCACTGGTGCATCGGAATATAATACTGGTCTCCCAGGAGCCGCTCAAAGCACAAACCCGTTGAAGATGCACTCTTGTTGTACTTATGTCAGCATTGTGCCTTTTGTGTTCAATCCCGAAGCAATTTCTGTGTTTCATTGTCAATGTGAAGGACCAAGCGACACAGTAAACCTGCACAGGGGCTGGTCTCCCACAAGCCGCTCAAAAATCAAACTCTCTGAAGATTCACTCTTCTTGTACTTAAGTCGGCATTGTGCCTTTGTATTCAATCCTGATGCAATTTCTGTGATTCATGGTCAATGTGAAGGTCCAAAGGATACAGTAAACATGCACAGGTGCAGCTGAAACTAATGATGTTCTGCCAGGATCCGCTCAAAGCACAAACTCTTAGAAGATTCGCTCTTCTTGTACATAATTTGGCATTGTGCCTTTTGTACTCAATCTCGAAGCAATTTCTGTGTTTCAATGTCGATGTGGAGGACCAAGCGACACAGTAAATCTGCACAGGTGCTGGTCTCCCAATATCCGCTCAAACACAAACTCTTAGAATATTCACTCTTCTTGTACTTATGCCGGCATTGTGCATTTTGTATTCCATACCGATGCAGTTTCTGTGTTTCATGGTCAACGTGAACTTCCAAGAGATACAGTAAACATGCACTGGTTCATTGGAATCTAATACTGGTCTCCCAGGAGCCGCTCAATGCACAAACTCTTAGAAGATACACTCTTCTTGTACTTAAGTTGGCATTGTGCCTTTTGTATTCAGTCCCGATGCAATTTCTGTGTTTCATGGTCAATGTGAAGGTCCAAGGGAAACTTAAGTCCGCATTGTGCCTTTTGTCATCAATCCCGATGCAATTACTGTGTTTCATGGTCAATGTGAAGGTCCAAGCGATACAGCAAACCTGCACTGGTGCATCGGAATCTAATACTGGTCTCCCAGAAATCGCTTAAAGCACAAAACGCTTAGAAGATTCACTCTTCATGTACTTAAGTCGGCATTGTGCCTTTTGTATTCAATCCCGATGCAATTTGTGTGTTTCATGGCCAATGTGAAGGTCCAAGGTATGCAGTGAATCTGCACTGGTGCATCGTAATCTAATACTGGTCTCCCTGGTTTCGCTCATATCACAAACTCTTAGAAGATTCACTTTTCTTGTCCTTAAGTCGGCATTGTGCCTTTTGTATTCAATCCCGATGCAATTTCTGTGTTTCATGGTCAATGTGAAGGTCCAAGCGATACAGCAAACCTGCACTGGTGCATCAGAATCTAATACTGGTCTCCCAGGAGCCGCTCAAAGCACAACCTCTTAGAACATTCACTCTTCTTGTACTTAAGTAGAGCATTGTGCCTTTTGTATTCAATCCCGATGCAATTTCTGTGTTTCAAGGTCAATGTGAAGCACCAAGGGATGAGGTAAAACCGCACTAGTGGCTCTTATTCTAATACTGGTCGCCCAGGAGCCGCTCAAAGCACAAAGTCTTAGAAGATTCACGCTTCTTGTCCTTAAGTCGGCATAATGCCTTTTGTATTTAATCCCGATGCAATTTCTGTGTTTCATGGTCAATGTGGAGGGCCAAGGGATACAGAATACCTCCACTGGTGCATCGGAATCTAATACTGGTCTCCCAGAAATCGCTCAAAGCACAAAACGCTTAGAAGATTCACTCTTCATGTACTTAAGTCGGCATTGTGCCTTTTGTATTCAATCCCGATGCAATTTGTGTGTTTCATGGTCAATGGAAAGGTCCAAGTTATATAGTAAACCTGCACTGGTGGATCGGAATCTAATACTGGTCTCCCAGTAGCCTCTCAAAGCATAAACCCGTTGAAGATGCACTCTTGTTGTACTTATGTCAGCATTGTGCCTTTTGTGTTCAATCCCGAAGCAATTTCTGTGTTTCATTGTCAATGTGAAGGACCAAGCGACACAGTAAACCTGCACAGGTGCTGGTCTCCCACCAGCCGCTCAAAAATCAAACACTTAGAAGATTCACTCTTCTTGTACTTTATTCGGCATAGTGCCTTTTGTATTCAATCCCGATGAAATTTCTGTGCTTCATGGTCAGTGTGAAGATACAAGTGACACAATAAACCGGTACTGGTGGATCGGAATCTAATATTTGTCTCCCAGGAGCCCCCCAAATCACAAACTCTTAGAAGATTCACTCTTCTTGTACTTAAGTCGGCATTGTGCCTTTTGTATTCAATCCGGATGCAATTTGTGTGTTTCATGGTCAATGTGAAGGTCCAAAGGAAACTTACGTCGGCATTGTGCCTTTTGTCATCAATCCCGATGCAATATCTGTGTTTCATGGTCAATGTGAAGGTCCAAGGAATACAGCAAAACTGCACTGGTGAATCGGAATGTAATACAAGTCTTGTGCTTTTTGTATTCAATCCCGATGCAATATCTGTTTTTCATGTTCAATGTGAAGGTCCAAGGGATACAGCAAACCTGCAGTGGTGAATCGCAATCTAGTATTGGTCTCCCAGGAGCCGCTCAAAGCACAAACCCTTAGAAGATTCACTCTTCTTGTACTTAAGTCGGCATTGTGCCTTTTCTATTCAATCCCGATGCAATTTTTGTGTTTCATGGTCAATGTGAAGGTCCAAGGGATACAGCAAACCAGCACTGGTGCATCGGAATCTAATACTGGTCTCCGAGGAACCGCTCAAATCACAAACCCTTAGAAGATTCACTCTTCTTGTACTTAAGTCGGCATTGTGCTATTTGTATTTAATCCCGATGCAATTTCTGTGTTTCATGGTTAATGGGAAGGTCCATGGTATACAGTAAACCTGCACTGGTACATCGGAATCTAATACTGATCTCCCAGGAGCCGCTCAAAGCACAAACCCGTTGAAGATGCACTCTTCTTGTACTTATATCGGCATTGTGCTTTTGTGTTCAATCCCGAAGCAGTTTCTGTGTTTCGTGGTCAATGTGAAGGACCTAGCGACACAGTAAACCTGCACAGGTGCTGGTCTCCCACCAGCCGCTCAAAAATCAAACTCTTAGAAGATTCACGCTTCTTGAACTTAAGTTGGCATTGTGCCTTTGTATTAAATCCTGATGCAATTTCTTTGTTTCATGGTCAATGTGAAGGTCCAAGGGATACAGTAAACATGCACAGGTGCAGCTGAATCTAATATTGTTCTGGCAGGATCCGCTCAAAGCACAAACTCTAAGAAGATTCACTTTTCTTGTACATTATTCGGCATTGTGCCTTTTGTATTCAATCCCGATGCAATTTCTGTGTTTCATGGTCAATGTGAAGATACAAGTGACACAGTAAACCGGCACTGGTGGATCGGAATATAATATTTGTCTCCCAGGAGTCCCCCAAATTACAAACTCTTAGAAGATTCACTCTCCTTGTACCTAAGTCAGCATTGTGCCTTTTATATTCAATTACGAGGGAATTTCTGGGATGCATGGTCAATGTGAAGGTCCAAGGGATACAGTAAACACTCACTGGTGCATCGGAATCTAATACTGGTCTCCCATGAGCCGCTCAAACTCAAACTCTTAGAAGATTCACTCTTCTTGTACTTAAGTTGGCATTGTGCCTTTTGTATTCAATCCCGATGCAATTTCTGTGTTTCATGGTCAATGTGAAGGTCCAAGGGAAACTTAAGTCGGCATTGTGCCTTTTGTCATCAATCCCGATGCAATTTCTGTGTTTCATGGCCAATGTGAAAGTCCAAGGAATACAGCAAAACTGCACTGGTGAATCGGAAATTAATACTAGTCTTGTGCCTTTTGTATTCAATCCCGATGCAGTATCTGTGTTTCATGTTCAATGTGAAGGACAAGGGATACAGTAAACCTACAGTGGTGCATCGGATTCTAATATTGGTCTCCCAGGGGCCGCACAAAGCACAAGGTCTTAGAAGATTCACTCTTCTTGCCCTTAAGTCGGCTTATGCTTTTTGTATTCAATCCCGATGCTATTTCTGTGTTTCATCGTCAATGTGAAGGTCCAAGGGATACAGGACAGCTCCACTGGTGCATCGGAATCTAATACTGGTCTCCCAGGAGCCGCTCAAAGCACAAACCGGTTGAGGATGCACTCTTCTTGTACTTATGTCAGCATTGTGCCTTTTGTGTTCAATCCCGAAGCAATTTCTGTGTTTCATGGACAATGTGAAGGACCATGGGATACAGTAAACCCGCACTGGTGCATCGTAGGCTAATACTGGTCTCCCAGGGGCCGCTCAAATCACGAACTCTTAGAAGATTCATTCTTTTTGTACTTAAGTCATCATTGTGTTTTTGTATTCAATCCCGATGCAATTTCTGTGTTTCATGGACAATGTGAAGGACCAAGGGATACAGTAAACCCGCACTGGTGCATCGTAGGCTAATACTGGTCTCCCAGGAGCCGCTCAAAGCACAAACTCTTAGAAGATTCACTTTTCTTGTGCATTTTATTATCAATTACTGAGCAATTTCTGTGTTTCATGCATAATGTGTAGCTCCAAGGGATACAGTAAACCTGCACTTGTGCATCGGAATCTAATACTGTTCTCCCAGGAGCCGCTCAAAAAACATACTCTTAGAAGATTCACTCTTCTTGTACTTAAGTACGCACTGTGCCTTTTGTATTTGATCCCAATGCAAATTCTGTGTTTCATGGTCAAAATGAAGGACCAAGGCATTAAGTAAACCTGCACTGGTGCATCGGAATCTAATACTGGTCTCCCAGGAGCCGCTCAAAGCACAAACTGTTAGAAGATTCCGTCTTCTTGTACTTAAGTCGGCATTCTGAATTTTGTATTCAATCCCGATGCAATTTCTGTGATTAATGGTCAATGTGAAAGTCCAAGAGAGACAGTAAACCTACACTAGTGCATCGGAATCTAATACTGGTGTCTCAGGAGCCGCTCAAACATAAAGTCTTAGATGATTCACTCTTCTTGTACTTAAGTCGGCATTGTGCCTTTTGTATTCAATCCCGGTGCATTTTCTGTGCTTCATGGTCGATGTGAAGGTCCAAGGGATACAGTATACCTGCACTGGTGCATCGCACCCTAATATTGGTCTCCCAGGAGTCGCTCAACAAACTAACTCTTAGAAGATTCAGTCTTCTTGTACTTTAGTCGGCATTGTGCCTCTTGAATTCAATCCCGATGCAATTTCTGTGTTTCATGGTCAATGTGAAGGTCCAAGGGATACAGTAGAACTGCACTGGTGCTGCGGAATCTAATACTGGTCTCACAGGAGCCGCTCAAAGCACAAACTCTTACATGATTCACTCTTCCTGTACTTAAGCCGCCATGTGCATTTTGTATTCCATCCCGATGCCTTTTCTGTGTTTCATGGTCAAAGTGATGGTCCAACGCATACAGAAAACTTGCACTAGTGCATCTGAATCTAATACTGGTATCCCAGGAGCCGCTCAAAGCCCAAACTCAAAGAAGATTCACTCTTCTTGTACTTAACTAGGCATTGTGCCTTTTGTATTCAACCCCGACGCCATTTCTGTGTTTCAAGGTCAATGTGAAGTACCAAGGGATAAAGTAAACCCGCACTGCTGCATTGGAATCTATCACTGGTCTCCCAGGAGCCGCTCGAAGCACAAACTCTTAGAAGCTTCACTCTTCTTGTACATTAGTCGGCATTGTGCTTTTTGTATTCCATCCCGATGCAATTTCTGTGTTTCATGGTCAAAATGAAGGACCAAGGCATAAAGTAAACCTGCACTGGTGCATCGTCATCTAATACTGGTCTCGCAGGAGCCGCTCAAATCACAAACTCTTAGAAGATTCACTCTTCTTATACTTAAGTCGCCATTGTGACTTTTTATTCTATCCCGATGCAATTTCTGTGTTTCATAGTCAATGTAGAGGACCAAGGCATAAAATAAACCTGAACTGGTGCATCGGAATCTAATACTGGTCCCCAGAAGCCGCTCAAAGCACGAAGTTTAAGAAGATTCACACTTCTTGTACTTTAGTCGGCATTGTGCCTTTTCTATTCAATCCGGATGCAATTTCTGTATTTCATGGTCAATGTGAAGGTCCAAGGGAAACAGTAAACCTACACTGGTGCATCGGAATCTAATACTGGTGGCTCAGGACCCGCTCAAACACAAACTCTTAGATGATTCACTCTTCTTGTACTTAAGTCGGCATTGGGACTTTTGTATTCAATCCCGATGCATTTACTGTGCTTCATGGTCAATGTGAAGGTCCAAGGGATACAGTAAACCTGCACTGGTGCATCGGGATCTAATACTGGTGTCTCAGGAGCCGCTCAAACACAAACTCTTAGATGATTCAATCTTCTTGTACTTAAGTCGGCATTGGGCCTTTTGTATTCAATTCCAATGCATTTTCTGTGCTTCATGGTCAATGTGAAGGTCGAAGGGATACAGTAAACCTGCACTGGTGCATCGGAATCTAATATTGGTCTCCCAGGAGCGGCTCAAAAAACTAACTCTTAGAAGATTCACTCTTCTTGTACTTTATTCGGCATAGTGCCTTTTGTATTCAATCCCGATGAAATTTCTGTGCTTCATGGTCAGTGTGAAGGTCCAAGGAATACAGCAAAACTGCACTGGTGAATCGGAATGTAATACAAGTCTTGTGCCTTTTGTATTCAATCCCGATGCAATATCTGTGTTTCATGGTCAATGTTAAGGTCCAAGGTATACAGCAAACCTGCACTGGTGCATCGGAATCTAATACTGGTCTCCCAGGAGCCGCTCAAAGCACAAAGCCTTAGAAGATTCTCTTTTCTTGTACTTAAATCGGCATTGTACCTTTTATATTCAATCCAGATGCAATTTCTGTGTTTCATGGTATATGCGAAGGTCCAAGGGATACAGTAAACCTGCACTGGTGCATCGGAATCCAATGCTGGTCTCCAAGGAGCCGCACAAAGCACAAAGTCTTGGAAGATTCACTCTTCTTGTTCTTAAGTTGGCAATGTGCTTTTGTTTTCAATCCCGATGCAATTTCTGTGTTTCATAGTCAATGTGAAGGTCCAAGGGATACAGTAAACCTGAACTGGTGCATCGGAATGTAACACTGGTCTCCCAGGAGCCGTTCAAAACACAAACTCTTAGAAGATTCACTCTTCTTGTACTTAAGTCGGCATTGTGCCTTTTCTATTCAATCCCGATGCAATTTCTGTGTTTCATGGTCAATGTGAAGGTCCAAGGGATACAGCAAACCAGCACTGGTGCATCGGAATCTAATACTGGTCTCCGAGGAACCGCTCAAATCACAAACCCTTAGAAGACTCACTCTTCTTGTACTTAAGTCGGCATTGTGCTATTTGTATTAAATCCCGATGCAATTTCTGTGTTTCATGGTTAATGGGAAGGTCCATGGTATACAGTAAACCTGCACTGGTACATCGTAATCTAATACTGATCTCCCAGGAGCCGCTCAAAGCACAAACCCGTTGAAGATGCACTCTTCTTGTACTTATATCGGCATTGTGCTTTTGTGTTCAATCCCGAAGCAGTTTCTGTGTTTCGTGGTCAACGTGAAGGACCTAGCGACACAGTAAACCTGCACAGGTGCTGGTCTCCCACCAGCCGCTCAAAAATCAAACTCTTAGAAGATTCACGCTTCTTGAACTTAAGTTAGCATTGTGCCTTTGTATTAAATCCTGATGCAATTTCTTTGTTTCATGGTCAATGTGAAGGTCCAAGGGATACAGTAAACATGCACAGGTGCAGCTGAATCTAATATTGTTCTGGCAGGATCCGCTCAAAGCACAAACTCTAAGAAGATTCACTTTTCTTGTACATTATTCGGCATTGTGCCTTTTGTATTCAATCCCGATGCAATTTCTGTGTTTCATGGTCAATGTGAAGATACAAGTGACACAGTAAACCGGCACTGGTGGATCGGAATATAATATTTGTCTCCCAGGAGCCCCCCAAATTACAAACTCTTAGAAGATTCACTCTCCTTGTACCTAAGTCGGCATTGTGCTATTTATATTCAATTACGAAGGAATTTCTGGGAGGCATGGTCAATGTGAAGGTCCAAGGGATACAGTAAACACTCACTGGTGCATCGGAATCTAATACTGGTCTCCCATGAGCCGCTCAAACTCAAACTCTTAGAAGATTCACTCTTCTTGTACTTAAGTTGGCATTGTGCCTTTTGTATTCAATCCCGATGCAATTTCTGTGTTTCATGGTCAATGTGAAGGTCCAAGGGAAACTTAAGTCGGCATTGTGCCTTTTGTCATCAATCCCGATGCAATTTCTGTGTTTCATGGCCAATGTGAAAGTCCAAGGAATACAGCAAAACTGCACTGGTGAATCGGAAATTAATACTAGTCTTGTGCCTTTTGTATTCAATCCCGATGCAGTATCTGTGTTTCATGTTCAATGTGAAGGACAAGGGATACAGTAAACCTACAGTGGTGCATCGGATTCTAATATTGGTCTCCCAGGGGCCGCACAAAGCACAAGGTCTTAGAAGATTCACTCTTCTTGCCCTTAAGTCGGCTTATGCTTTTTGTATTCAATCCCGATGCTATTTCTGTGTTTCATCGTCAATGTGAAGGTCCAAGGGATACAGGACAGCTCCACTGGTGCATCGGAATCTAATACTGGTCTCCCAGGAGCCGCTCAAAGCACAAACCGGTTGAGGATGCACTCTTCTTGTACTTATGTCAGCATTGTGCCTTTTGTGTTCAATCCCGAAGCAATTTCTGTGTTTCATGGACAATGTGAAGGACCATGGGATACAGTAAACCCGCACTGGTGCATCGTAGGCTAATACTGGTCTCCCAGGGGCCGCTCAAATCACAAACTCTTAGAAGATTCATTCTTTTTGTACTTAAGTCATCATTGTGTTTTTGTATTCAATCCCGATGCAATTTCTGTGTTTCATGGACAATGTGAAGGACCAAGGGATACAGTAAACCCGCACTGGTGCATCGTAGGCTAATACTGGTCTCCCAGGAGCCGCTCAAAGCACAAACTCTTAGAAGATTCACTTTTCTTGTGCATTTTATTATCAATTACTGAGCAATTTCTGTGTTTCATGCATAATGTGTAGCTCCAAGGGATACAGTAAACCTGCACTTGTGCATCGGAATCTAATACTGTTCTCCCAGGAGCCGCTCAAAAAACATACTCTTAGAAGATTCACTCTTCTTGTACTTAAGTACGCACTGTGCCTTTTGTATTTGATCCCAATGCAAATTCTGTGTTTCATGGTCAAAATGAAGGACCAAGGCATTAAGTAAACCTGCACTGGTGCATCGGAATCTAATACTGGTCTCCCAGGAGCCGCTCAAAGCACAAACTGTTAGAAGATTCCGTCTTCTTGTACTTAAGTCGGCATTCTGAATTTTGTATTCAATCCCGATGCAATTTCTGTGATTAATGGTCAATGTGAAAGTCCAAGAGAGACAGTAAACCTACACTAGTGCATCGGAATCTAATACTGGTGTCTCAGGAGCCGCTCAAACATAAAGTCTTAGATGATTCACTCTTCTTGTACTTAAGTCGGCATTGGGCCTTTTGTATTCAATTCCAATGCATTTTCTGTGCTTCATGGTCAATGTGAAGGTCGAAGGGATACAGTAAACCTGCACTGGTGCATCGGAATCTAATATTGGTCTCCCAGGAGCCGCTCAAAAAACTAACTCTTAGAAGATTCACTCTTCTTGTCCTTAAGTCGGCATTGCGCCTTTTGTGTCCCATCCCGATGCAGTTTCTGTGTTTCATGGTCAATGTGAAGCTCCAAGGGATACAGTAAACCTGGTGCATCTGAATCTAATACTGGTCTCTCAGGAGTCGCTCAATGCACAAACATTTAGAACATTCACTCTGCTTGTACTTAAGTAGGCATTGTGAATTTTGTATTCAAACCTGTTGCAATCTCTGTGATTGATGTTCAATGTGAAAGTCCAAGGGATACAGTTATCCTTCATTAGTGCATCTGAATCTAATACAGGTCTCCCAGCAGCCACTCAAAACACAAACCCTTAGAAGATTCACTCTTCTTGTACTTAAGTCGGAAATGTGCCTTTTGTAGTAAATCGCGATGCAATTTCTGGAATTCATAGTCAATTTGAAGCTCCAAGGGATACAGTAAACATGCACTGGCGCCTCGGAATCTAATACTAGTCTCCCAGGAGCCGATCAAAAACAAACTCTTAGAAGATTCACTCTTCCTGTACTTAAGTCGTCATTATTCCTTTTGTATTCAATTCCGAGGCAAATTCTGTGTTTCATGTTCAATGTGAAGGTCCAAGCGATACAGTTAACCTGCACTGGTGCATTGGAATCTCATACTGGTCTCCCAGGAGCCCCTCAAATCACATACTCTTAGAAGATTCACTCTTCTAGTACTTATGTCGGCTATTGTGCCTTTTGTATTCTATCCCGCTGCCATTTCTGTGATTCATGGTCAATGTGAAGGTCCAAGTTATACAGTAAACCTGCACCGGTGCATCAGAATCTAATACTGGTCTCCCAGCAGCCACTCAAAACACACACCCTTAGAAGATTCACTCTTCTTGTACTTAAGTCGGCAATGTGCCTTTTGTATTAAATCGCGATGCAATTTCTGGGATTCATGGACAATTTGAAGGTCCAAGGGATACAGCAAACCTGCACTGGTGCATCAGAATCTAATACTGGTCTCCCAGGAGTCGCTCAAAGCAAAAACCCTTAGAAGAATCACTCTTCTTGTACTTAAGTTGGCATTGTGCGGTTAGGTTGGGTTGGGTTGGGTTGGGTTGGGTTGGGTTGGGTTGGGTTGCGTTGGGTTGGGTTTGGTTGGGTTGGGTTGGGTTGGGTTGGGTTCGGTTAGGTTGGGGTGGGTTAGGTTAAGTTAGGTTAGGTTAGGTTTGGTTGGGTTGGGTTGGGTTGGCTTGGGTTGGGTTAGGTTAGGTTAGGTTGGGTTAGGTTAGGTTAGGTTAGGTTACGTTAGGTTAGGTTAGGTTAGGTTAGGTTAGGTTAGGTTAGGTTAAGTTACGTTACGTTACGTTACGTTACGTTACGTTACGTTACGTTACGTTACGTTACGTTACGTTACGTTACGTTACGTTACGTTAGGTTACGTTAGGTTAGGTTAGGTTAGGTTAGGTTAGGTTAGTTTAGGTTAGGTTAGGTTAGGTTAGGTTTGGTTAGGTTAGGTTAGGTTAGGTTAGGCTAGGTTAGGCTAGGTTAGGTCAGGTTAGGTCAGATTAGGTTAGGTTAGGTCAGGTTAGGTCAAGTTAGGTCAGGTTAGGTCAGGTTAGGTCAGGTTAGGTCAGGTTAGGTCAGGTTAGGTCAGGTTAGGTCAGGTTAGGTCAGGTTAGGTCAGGTTAGGTCAGGTTAGGTCAGGCTAGGTCAGGTTAGGTCAGGTTAGGTCAGGTTAGGTCAGGTTAGGTCAGGTTAGGTCAGGTTAGGTCAGGTTAGCTCAGGTTAGGTTAGGTTAGGTTAGGTTAGGTTAGGTTAGGTTAGGTTAGGTTAGGTTAGGTCAGGTTAGGTCAGGTTAGGTTAGGTTAGGTTAGGTCAGGTTAAGACAGGTTAGGTCAGGTTCGGTCAGGTTAGGTCAGGTTAGGTTAGGTTAGGTTACGTTACGTTACGTTACGTTAGGTTAGGTTAGGTTAGGTTAGGTTAGGTTAGGTTAGGTTAGGTTAGGTTAGGTTAGGTTAGGTTAGGTTAGGTTAGGTCAGGTTAGGTCAGGTTAGGTCAGGTTAAGTCAGGTTAGGTCAGGTTAGGTCAGGTTAGGTCAGGTTAGGTCAGGTTAGGTCAGGTTAGGTCAGGTTAGGTCAGGTTAGGTCAGGTTAGGTCAGGTTAGGTCAGGTTAGGTCAGGTTAGGTCAGGTTAGGTCAGGTTAGGTCAGGTTAGGTCAGGTTAGGTTATGTTAGGTTAGGTTAGGTTATGTTAGGTTAGGTCAGGTTAGGTCAGGTTAGATTAGGTTAGGTCAGGTTAGGTCAGGTTAGGTTAGGTTAGGTTAGGTTAGGTTAGGTTAGGTTAGGTCAGGTTAGGTCAGGTTAGGTCAGGTTAGGTCAGGTTAGGTCAGGTTAGGTCAGGTTAGTTCAGGTTAGGTCAGGTTAGATTAGGTTAGGTCAGGTTAGGTCAGGTTAGGTTAGGTTAGGTTAGGTTAGGTTAGGTCAGGTTAGGTCAGGTTAGGTAAGGTTAGGTCAGGTTAGGTCAGGTTAGGTTATGTTAGGTTAGGTTAGGTTAGGTCAGGTTAGGTCAGGTTAGGTCAGGTCAGGTCAGGTTAGGTCAGGTTAGGTTAGGTCAGGTCAGGTCAGGTCAGGTTAGGTTATGTTAGGTCGGGTTACGTCGGGTTAGGTTAGGTTAGGTTAGGTCAGGTTAAGTTAGGTTAGGTTAGGTTAGGTTAGGTTAGGTTAGGTTAGGTCAGGTTAGGTTATTTTAGGTTAGGTTATGTTAGGTCAGGTTAGGTTAGGTTAGGTTAGGTTAGGTTAGGTTAGGTTAGGTTAGGTTAGGTTAGGTTAGGTTAGGTTAGGTTAGGTTACGTTACGTTAGGTTAGGTTAGGTTACGTTAGGATAGGTTAGGTTAGGTCAGGTTAGGTTAGGTTATGTTAGGTCAGGTTAGGTCAGGTTACGATAGGTTAGGTCAGGTTAGTTCAGGTTAGGTCAGGATAGGTCAGGTTAGGTTAGGTTAGGTTAGTTTAGGTCAGGTTATGTTAGGTTAGGTTAGGTAAGGTCAGGTTATGTTAGGTTAGGTTAGGTAAGGTCAGGTCAGGTTAGGTTAGGTCAGTTTAGGTCAGGTTAGGTCAGGTTAGGTCAGGTTAGGTGAGGTTAGGTCAGGTTATGTCAGGTTAGGTCAGGTTAGGTCAGGTTAGGTTAGGTTAGGTTAGGTTAGGTTAGGTCAGGTTAAGTTAGGTTAGGTCAGGTTAGGTCAGGTTAGGTCAGGTCAGGTTACGTCAGGTTAGGTCAGGTTAGATTAGGTTAGGTTAGTTTAGGTTAGGTTAGGTTAGGTTAGGTTAGGTCAGGTTAGGTTAGGTTAGGTTAGGTTAGGTTAGGTTAGGTTAGGTTAGGTTAGGTTAGGTTAGGTTAGGTGTGGTTAGATTAGGTTAGGTTAGTTTAGGTCAGGTTAGGTCAGGTTAGGATAAGTTTGGTTAGGTTAGGTTAGGTTAGGTTAGGTTAGGTTAGGTTAGGTTAGGTTACGTTAGGTTACGTTAGGTTAAGTTAGGTTAGGTTAGGTTAGGTTAGGTTAGGTTAGGTTAGGTTAGGTCAGGTCAGGTTAGGTCATGTTATGTCAGGTTAGCTCAGGTTAGGTTAGGTTACATCAGGTTAGGTTAGGTTAGGTTAGGTTAGGTTAGGTTAGGTCAGGTTAGGTTAGGTTAGGTTAGGTCAGGTAAGGTCAGGTTAGGTCAGGTTAGGTCAGGTTAGGTCAGGTTAGGTCAGGTTAAGTTAGGTTAGGTCAGGTTGGGTCAGGATAGGTTATGTTAGGTCAAGTTAGGTCAGGTCAGGTAAGGTAAGGTCAGGTTAGGTCAGGTCAGGTTAGGTTAGGTTAGGTTAGGTTAGGTTAGGTTAGGTTAGGTTAGGTTAGGTTAGGTTAGGTTAGGCTAGGTTAGGTCAGGTTAGGTCAGATTCGGTTAGGTTAGGTCAGGTTAGGTCAGGTTAGGTCAAGTTAGATCAGGTTAGGTCAGGTTAGGTCAGGTTAGGTCAGGTTAGGTCAGGTTAGGTTAGGTTAGGTTAGGTTAGGTTAGGTCAGGTTAGGTCAGGTTAGGTCAGGTTAGGATAGGTTAGGTCAGGTTAGGTCAGGTTAGGTCAGGTTAGGTTAGGTTAGGTCAGGTTAGGTCAGGTCAGCTTAGGTCAGGTCAGGTTAGGTCAGGTTAGGTTAGGTTAGGTAAGGTTAGGTTAGGTTAGGTCAGGTCAGGTTAGGTTAGGTTAGGTTAGGTTAGGTTGGGTTAGGTCAGGTTAGGTTAGGTCAGGTTAGGTTAGGTTAGGTTAGGTTAGGTTAAGTTAGATTAGGTTAGGTTACGTTAGGTTAGGTTAGGTTAGGTTAGGTTAGGTTAGGTTAGGTTAGGTTAGGTTAGGTTAGGTTAGGTTAGGTTAGGTTAGGTTAGGTTAGGTTAGGTTAGGTTAGGTTAGGTTAGGTTAGGTTAGGTTAGGTTAGGTTAGGTTAGGTTAGGTTAGGTTAGGTTAGGTTAGGTTAGGTTAGGTTAGGTTAGGTTAGGTTAGGTTAAGTTAGGTTAGGTTAGGTCAGGTTAGGTTAGGTTAGGTTAGGTTAGGTTAGGTTAGGTTAGGTTAGGTTAGGTTAGGTTAGGTTAGGTTAGGTTAGGTTAGGTTAGGTTAGGTTAGGTTAGGTTAGGTTAGGTCAGGTTAGGTCAGGTTAGGTCAGGTTAGGTCAGGTTAGGTCAGGTTAGGTCAGGTTAGGTCAGGTTAGGTCAGGTTAGGTCAGGTTAGGTCAGGTTAGGTCAGGTTAGGTCAGGTTAGGTCAGGTAAGGTCAGGTTAGGTCAGGTTACGTTACGTTACGTTAGGTTAGGTTAGGTTAGGTTAGGTTAGGTTAGGTTAGGTTAGGTTAGGTTAGGTTAGGTTAGGTTAGGTTAGGTTAGGTTAGGTTAGGTTAGGTTAGGTTAGGTTAGGTTAGGTTAGGTTAGGTTAGGTTAGGTTAGGTCAGGTCTGGTCAGGTCAGGTTAGGTTAGGTTAGGTCAGGTTAGGTCAGGTTAGGTCAGGTTAGGTCAGGTTAGGTCAGGTTAGGTCAGGTTAGGTCAGGTCAGCTTAGGTCGGGTCAGGTTAGGTCGGGTCAGGTTAGGTCGGGTTAGGTTAGGTCGGGTTAGGTTAGGTTAGGTCAGGTTAGGTTAGGTTAGGTCAGGTTAGGTTAGGTTAGGTTAAGTTAGGTCAGGTTAGGTTAAGTTAGGTCAGGTTAGGTTAGGTCAGGTTAGGTTAGGTTAGGTCAGGTGAGGTCAGGTTAGGTCAGGTTAGGTCAGGTTAGGTTAGGTTAGGTTAGGTTAGGTCAGGTTAGCTCAGGTTAGGTCAGGTTAGGTTAGGTTAGGTCAGGTCAGGTTAGGTTAGGTTAGGTTAAATTAGGTCAGGTTAGGTCAGGTCAGGTAAGGTCAGGTCAGGTCAGGTTAGGTTAGGTTATGTTAGGTTAGGTTAGGTTAAGTCAGGTTAGGTCAGGCCAGGTCAGGTTAGGTTACGTTAGGTTAGGTTAGGTTAGGTTAGGTTACGTTAGGTTAGGTTAGGTTAGGTCAGGTCAGGTTAGGTTAGGTTAGGTCAGGTCAGGTCAGGTTAGGTTAGGTTAGGTCAGGTTAGGTCAGGTTAGGTTAGGTTAGGCTAGATTAGGTTAGGTTAGGTTAGGTTAGGTTAGGTTAGGTTAGGTTAGGCTAGGTCAGGTTAGGTTAGGTTAGGTTAGGTTAGGTTAGGTTAGATCAGGTTAGGTCAGGTTAGGTTAGGTTAGGTTAGGTCAGGTTAGGTTAGGTTAGGTTAGGTCAGGTTAGGTTAGGTCAGGTTAGGTTAGGTTAGGTTAGGTTAGGTTAGGTTAGGTTAGGTTACGTTAGGTTAGGTTAGGTTAGGTTAGGTTAGGTTAGGTTGGGTTCGGTTGGGTTGGGTTGGGTTGGGTTGGGTTGGGTTGGATTGGGTTGGGTTGGGTTTGGTTGGGTTGGGTTGGGTTGGGTTGGGTTGGGTTGGGTTGGGTTGGGTTGGGTTGGGTTGGGTTGGGTTGGGTTGGGTTGGGTTGGGTTCGGATGGGTTCTGTTGGGTCGGGTTGGGTTCGGTTGGGTTAGGTTGGGTTAGGTTGGGTTAGGTTGGGTTAGGTTGGGTTAGGTTGGGTTAGGTTGGGTTACGTTGGGTTAGGTTGGGTTAGGTTAGGTTAGGTTAGGTTAGGTTAGGTTAGGTCAGGTTAGGTCAGGTTAGGTCAGGTTAGGTCGGGTTAGGTCAGGTTAGGTCAGGTTAGGTCAGGTTAGGTAAGGTTAGGTCAGGTTAGGTCAGGTTAGGTCAGGTTAGGTCAGGTTAGGTTATGTTAGGTTAGGTTAGGTTATGTTAGGTTAGGTCAGGTTAGGTCAGGTTAGATTAGGTTAGGTCAGGTTAGGTTAGGTTAGGTCAGGTTAGGTCAGGTTAGGTCAGGTTAGGTCAGGTTAGGTCAGGTTAGGTCAGGTTAGGTCAGGTTAGATTAGGTTAGGTCAGGTTAGGTCAGGTTAGGTTAGGTAAGGTTAGGTCAGGTTAGGTCAGGTTAGGTCAGGTTAGGTAAGGTTAGGTCAGGTTAGGTCAGGTTAGGTTATGTTAGGTTAGGTCAGGTTAGGTAAGGTTAGGTCAGGTTAGGTCAGGTTAGGTCAGGTTAGGTCAGGTTAGGTCAGGTTAGGTTAGGTCAGGTTAGGCAAGGTTAGGTCAGGTTAGGTCAGGTCAGGTTAGGTCGGGTTAGGTCAGGTCAGGTTAGGTCATGTTAGGTAAGGTTAGGTTAGGTCAGGTTAGGTCAGTTTAGGTCAGGTTAGGTCAGGTCAGGTCAGGTCAGGTCAGGTTAGGTCAGGTTAGGTTAGGTTAGGTCAGGTTAGGTCAGGTTAGGTTATGTTAGGTCAGGTTAGGTCAGGTTAAGTTAGGTTAGGTTAGGTTAGGTTAGGTTAGGTTAGGTTAGGTTAGGTCAGGTTAGGTTATTTTAGGTTAGGTTATGTTAGGTCAGGTTAGGTTATTTTAGGTTAGGTTATGTTAGGTCAGGTTAGGTTAGGTTAGGTTAGGTTACGTTAGGTTAGGTTAGGTTAGGTTAGGTTAGGTCAGGTTAGGTTAGGTTAGGTTAGGTTAGGTCAGGTTAGGTCAGGTTACGATAGGTTAGGTCAGGTTAGTTCAGGTTAGGTCAGGATAGGTCAGGTTAGGTTAGGTTAGGTTAGTTTAGGTCAGGTTATGTTAGGTTAGGTTAGGTTAGGTCAGGTCAGGTTAGGTTAGGTCCGTTTAGGTCAGGTTAGGTCAGGTTAGGTCAGGTTAGGTGAGGTTAGGTCAGGTTATGTCAGGTTAGGTCAGGTTAGGTCAGGTTAGGTTAGGTTAGGTTAGGTTAGGTTAGGTCAGGTTAAGTTAGGTTAGGTCAGGTTAGGTCAGGTTAGGTCAGGTCAGGTTACAGCAGGTTAGGTTAGGTTAGGTTAGGTTAGGTTAGGTTAAGTCAGGTTAGGTCAGGTTAGATTAGGTTAGGTTAGTTTAGGTTAGGTTAGGTTAGGTTAGGTCAGGTTAGGTTAGGTTAGGTTAGGTTAGGTTAGGTCAGGTTAGGTTAGGTTAGGTTAGGTTAGGTTAGGTTAGGTTAGGTTAGGTATGGTTAGATTAGGTTAGGTTAGTTTAGGTCAGGTTAGGTCAGGTTAGGATAAGTTTGGTTAGATTAGGTTAGGTTAGGTTAGGTTAGGTTAGGTTAGGTTAGGTTAGGTTAGGTTAGGTTAGGTTACGTTAGGTTACGTTAGGTTAAGTTAGGTTAGGTTAGGTTAGGTTAGGTTAGGTTAGGTTAGGTTAGGTTAGGTCAGGTTAGGTCAGGTTAGGTTAAATTAGGTCAGGTTAGGTCAGGTCAGGTAAGGTCAGGTCTGGTCAGGTTAGGTTAGGTTATGTTAGGTTAGGTTAGGTTAAGTCAGGTTAGGTCAGGCCAGGTCAGGTTAGGTTACGTTAGGTTAGGTTAGGTTAGGTTAGGTTACGTTAGGTTAGGTTAGGTTAGGTTAGGTCAGGTCAGGTTAGGTTAGGTTAGGTCAGGTCAGGTTAGGTTAGGTTAGGTCAGGTTAGGTTAGGTTAGGTTAGGTTAGGCTAGATTAGGTTAGGTTAGGTTAGGTTAGGTTAGGTTAGGTTAGGTTAGGTTAGGTTAGGCTAGGTTAGGCTAGGTCAGGTTAGGTTAGGTTAGTTTAGGTTAGGTTAGGTTAGGTTAGGTCAGGTTAGGTTAGGTTAGGTTAGGTTAGGTCAGGTTAGGTTAGGTTAGGTTAGGTCAGGTTAGGTTAGGTCAGGTTAGGTTAGGTTAGGTTAGGTTAGGTTAGGTTAGGTTAGGTTACGTTAGGTTAGGTTAGGTTAGGTTAGGTTAGGTTGGGTTCGGTTGGGTTGGGTTGGGTTGGGTTGGGTTGGGTTGGGTTGGGTTTGGTTGGGTTGGGTTGGGTTGGGTTGGGTTAGGTTGGGTTGGGTTGGGTTGGGTTGGGTTGGGTTGGGTTCGGATGGGTTCGGTTGGGTCGGGTTGGGTTCGGTTGGGTTAGGTTGGGTTAGGTTGGGTTAGGTTGGGTTAGGTTGGGTTAGGTTGGGTTAGGTTGGGTTAGGTTAGGTTAGGTTAGGTTAGGTTAGGTTAGGTCAGGTTAGGTCAGGTTAGGTCAGGTTAGGTCGGGTTAGGTCAGGTTAGGTCAGGTTAGGTCAGGTTAGGTCAGGTTAGGTAAGGTTAGGTCAGGTTAGGTCAGGTTAGGTCAGGTTAGGTCAGGTTAGGTTATGTTAGGTTAGGTTAGGTTATGTTAGGTTAGGTCAGGTTAGGTCAGGTTAGATTAGGTTAGGTCAGGTTAGGTTAGGTTAGGTTAGGTTAGGTCAGGTTAGGTCAGGTTAGGTCAGGTTAGGTCAGGTTAGGTTAGGTTAGGTCAGGTTAGGTCAGGTTAGGTCAGGTTAGATTAGGTTAGGTCAGGTTAGGTCAGGTTAGGTTAGGTTAGGTTAGGTCAGGTTAGGTTAGGTTAGGTTAGGTTAGGTTAGGTCAGGTTAGGTCAGGTTAGGTCAGGTTAGGTAAGGTTAGGTCAGGTTAGGTCAGGTTAGGTTATGTTAGGTTAGGTCAGGTTAGGTAAGGTTAGGTCAGGTTAGGTCAGGTTAGGTCAGGTTAGGTCATGTTAGGTTAGGTCAGGTTAGGCAAGGTTAGGTCAGGTTAGGTCAGGTCAGGTTAGGTCGGGTTAGGTCAGGTCAGGTTAGGTCATGTTAGGTAAGGTTAGGTTAGGTCAGGTTAGGTCAGGTTAGGTCAGGTCAGGTCAGGTTAGGTCAGGTTAGGTTAGGTTAGGTCAGGTTAGGTCAGGTTAGGTTATGTTAGGTCAGGTTAGGTCAGGTTAAGTTAGGTTAGGTTAGGTTAGGTTAGGTTAGGTTAGGTTAGGTTAGGTCAGGTTAGGTTATTTTAGGTTAGGTTATGTTAGGTCAGGTTAGGTTAGGTTAGGTTAGGTTAGGTTAGGTTAGGTTAGGTTAGGTTAGGTTAGGTTACGTTAGGTTAGGTTAGGTTAGGTTAGTTTAGGTCAGGTTAGGTTAGGTTAGGTTAGGACAGGTTAGGTCAGGTTACGATAGGTTATGTCAGGTTAGTTCAGGTTAGGTCAGGATAGGTCAGGTTAGGTTAGGTTAGGTTAGTTTAGGTCAGGTTATGTTAGGTTAGGTTAGGTTAGGTCAGGTCAGGTTAGGTTAGGTCCGTTTAGGTCGGGTTAGGTCAGGTTAGGTCAGGTTAGGTGAGGTTAGGTCAGGTTATGTCAGGTTAGGTCAGGTTAGGTTAGGTTAGGTTAGGTTAGGTTAGGTCAGGTTAAGTTAGGTTAGGTCAGGTTAGGTCAGGTTAGGTCAGGTCAGGTTACAGCAGGTTAGGTTAGGTTAGGTTAGGTTAGGTTAGGTTAAGTCAGGTTAGGTCAGGTTAGATTAGGTTAGGTTAGTTTAGGTTAGGTTAGGTTAGGTTAGGTCAGGTTAGGTTAGGTTAGGTTAGGTTAGGTTAGGTCAGGTTAGGTTAGGTTAGGTTAGGTTAGGTTAGGTTAGGTTAGGTTAGGTTAGGTTAGGTATGGTTAGTTTAGGTTAGGTTAGTTTAGGTCAGGTTAGGTCAGGTTAGGATAAGTTTGGTTAGGTTAGGTTAGGTTAGGTTAGGTTAGGATAGGTTAGGTTAGGTTAGGTTAGGTTAGGTTAGGTTAGGTTAGGTTAGGTTAGGTTAGGTTACGTTAGGTTACGTTAGGTTAAGTTAGGTTAGGTTAGGTTAGGTTAGGTTAGGTTAGGTTAGGTTAGGTTAGGTTAGGTCAGGTTAGGTCAGGTTAGGTCATGTTATGTCAGGTTAGCTCAGGTTAGGTTAGGTTACATCAGGTTAGGTTAGGTTAGGTTAGGTTAGGTTAGGTTGGGTTAGGTCAGGTTAGGTTAGGTCAGGTTAGGTTAGGTTAGGTTAGGTTAGGTTAGGTTAAGTTAGATTAGGTTAGGTTACGTTAGGTTAGATTAGGTTAAGTTAGGTCAGGTTAGGTTAGGTTAGGTCAGGTTAGGTTAGGTTAGGTTAGGTTAGGTTAGGTTAGGTTAGGTTAGGTTAGGTTAGGTTAGGTTAGGTTAGGTTAGGTTGGGTTAGGTTGGGTTGGGTTGGGTTGGGTTGGGTTGGGTTGGGTTGGGTTGGGTTGGGTTGGGTTGGGTTGGGTTGGGTTGGGTTGGGTTGGGTTGGGTTGGGTTGGGTTGGGTTGGGTTGGGTTCGGATGGGTTCGGTTGGGTCGGGTTGGGTTCGGTTGGGTTAGGTTGGGTTAGGTTGGGTTAGGTTGGGTTAGGTTGGGTTAGGTTGGGTTAGGTTGGGTTAGGTTAGGTTAGGTTAGGTTAGGTTAGGTTAGGTCAGGTTAGGTTAGGTTAGGTCAGGTTAGGTCAGGTTAGGTCAGGTTAGGTCGGGTTAGGTCAGGTTTGGACAGGTTAGGTCAGGTTAGGTAAGGTTAGGTCAGGTTAGGTCAGGTTAGGTCAGGTTAGGTCAGGTTAGGTCAGGTTAGGTTATGTTAGGTTAGGTCAGGTTAGGTCAGGTTAGATTAGGTTAGGTCAGGTTAGGTTAGGTTAGGTTAGGTTAGGTTAGGTTAGGTTAGGTTAGGTTAGGTTAGGTTAGGTTTGGTTAGGTTAGGTTAGGTTAGGTTAGGTTAGGT